>NC_137053.1:29516688-29971688 GCF_032717465.1 Coenobita brevimanus | reverse complement strand
AGTGCCGTGGAGGTGTTCGTGGTGGGTGGAGTTGGTGGGTGTGGATGGGGTGGTGGTGGCCAGAGCATGGGAGGGTGGCGTACGGGCATGTGAGGGCGTCTTTGTTCCGGGAGGTGGTTGCTGGGTGCCGGGTGATGCGGTGTTGGGTGTGGGAGGTGAGGAGGGTGGTGGTGGAGGGGTGAGTGATGGGTTGGTACTCTGCAGTGTTGGTGAGATGGTAGGTGAGGTGATATGCGGAGTGACAGGTGGGGAAGTTGAGGGTGAGGGAGAGGGGGAGGTGAGGAGGGAGGCTGAGGGCAAGATGCAGCAACTGTAGGAATCAGGAGGAGGGTCGGGGGCAGCTGAGGGTGAGATGCAGCAATTGTAGGAATCAGGAGGACGGTTGGGGGCGATGACTGCGGGCGGCGTGGGGCCGGGGGAATGCAGGGCAGGGGTGGGGGAGGTGGTGGGCCAGAAGGGGTACACATGGCGGTTCCTGTAGGTGCGGGGGACGTTGCTGTAATCCACTGTACCTTGGTAGGGGTTAGAGACATGGGTCATGGTGTACAGGCCTGTGAAACGGGGGGGGGGGGAAGTTTATGTGGGATGGGGAGTTTTGCTATCATCACAGAATCGCCCGGCTTGTAGGGCTTGTGGGCGGCATCAGGCTGGAGGACAAGGCCGTTTTGCAGGTGGTGGAGAGGATCCGATGTGGGGGGTGTGGAGGGCAACTGTAGGTGTTGGCATAGGAGTAGGAGCAGGGGTGCCTCTCCAAACACATGTTCATGGGGTGATATACCATCCTCAGGAGGGCAGGAGCTCATTCCCCACTGAACAATTTTGACGTGTGCTGGCCAATCCTCATTTTTGGTCTCCTCGATCCGGGTGCTGACTTGGTTCATGAGTGTTTGGTGGCTGCGTTTGCAGATGGCATTTCCCTGTGGCCAGTACGGGGAGGAGTGGAAGATGTTATACACAAACAGTTTTGATAGTTATTGCCATATGCAGCCAGTGAATTCTGGGGCATTGTCGGAGTGCAGGGCTTGGTGAATTCCAAAGTAGGGGAAAACATGACGGACCAGGGCATCGGCTACAGCGACAGCGTGGTGTTATTTGGTAGGACAAGCGATGATGAATTTGAAGTATGTGTCTGTGAAGGAGATAATGTATCGGTAGCCCAACTTGCGTGGTAAAGGCCCCAAAACGTCTATGGAGAGCAACTGCCAGGGCTTGTGGGCGGTGATGTGTCCTGAAGGACCGGCAGTGCGGGTGGTGTCCTTGCCTAATGCACAGGCTTTGCAGGACTGGGTGATTTTCTTGGCAAGATTGAAAGGGCTGCGGGTCCAGTACGTGTTGTTGAACAACCTGGAGGAGTTTTGTCATACCCAGGTGGATCCCATTATCCAAGTGGAGGTGTCTCATGGTGTCCAGGGCAGTGTCGGGGGCGAGGATGATGTGTCCCGACAGGGTGAACAGATGGTCACCCTGACAGTGGAGTTTGTTGAATGGGTGGGGAGGGATCCAGGGGGGTCAGTCCTTTCGTGTCATCGTCAAAGAAGCTCCGTTTCTTGTACTGCATGGATGGGGAGCCAGGGGAGACCGTCCGTGTTGGTGTGGAGTTTGCCGGGGCAGTAAGATATTTTGTAATTAAATTCTTCCAGGGTCTCTCTCCATCTGATTGGCTGCGTGTTGTGGGTGTCTGATTGCCGGAGCCATTGGAGTGACTGGTGGTCTGTGGTGATCATCACGTGTGTCCCCAGTGGGTAAGCCTGGAAGTGTTCAAGGGCCCAGATGATGCCTAGGCACTCCCGCTTGGTTGCAATATAGTTCCGCTCAGCTGGGTTAAAGGTGCAGCTGGCACAGACGATGATGTGTTCTCGTCCCTCCTGGACTTGGGTGAGGATGGCGCTAATTGCTACAAGGGTAACATCAGTGTATAATCGGAAGGGTAGGGAATAGTCAGGGAAGGTGGCAATTGGGGCAGTGATGAGTCTGACTTTGAGCTCCTGAAAAGCGGCCTGTCTCTCCTCAGTCCAGGTAAAGGGTTCTTCCTTCTGAGTCAGGTCATGGAGGGGCTTGGCGATGTTAGCGAACCCCTTTACAAATCATCGGTAGTAGGAAGTAAGGCCCGGAAATGCCTGGACTTCACGGACATCTCGTGGTAGGGGAATGGCTGCAATGGCACGCAGTCTGTCTGGGCTGGGGGCTATTCCGTCTCCAGAGATGACATGCCCCAGGAAAGAGACAGTTCTAGCGGCCAGGACACACTTGGAGGGCCGAAGCTTGAGGCCAGCTTGGCGAATTCGTTGGAAGACTTTCCTGAGGTACTGGATGTGATCAGCCCATGTTTTACTAAGGACAATGACGTCGTCTAGGTATGCCAGACAGATTTCCCAGGTGAGGCCGCTATGGACAGACTCCATCAGCCGAGAGTAGGTGGAGGGGACGTTGGAAAGGCCGAATGGCAGGACATTGAACTCATAATGTTTCCCATTACTGATGAGGAGGGCAGTCTTTCCTCTGTCTTGTGGATGCACAGGGATATGCCAATACCCTGACTGGAGATCTAGGGTAGAGAACCAAGAGGCACCATAGAGGGAGTCTAGGGAGTCGTCGATCCTGGGCAGAGGGGTGGCATCCTTAAAAGTTACATTGTTGAGGTGACGGTAATCCATGCAGAAACGCATGATGCCGTCCTTCTTCTTGACAAGGACGACAGAGGAGGACCAAGAGCTGATGGAAGGCGAAACAATGCTGGCATCGAGCATTTGCTGGACCTGTCGGTCTTCCTCTGCTCGTTGTTTTGGGTTCTGCTGGGAAGGTTGGCGGATTGGTGGTCCTGTACTATGAATTTAATGGATCAAGTAGATGTTGTGGCTGATATTTGAGGGGCCTGATGCAAAGAGGTCCTGAAAGTCCAGGCGGGGATGGCGAAGGGTGTCCGATTGGTGGGGGGAGAGGTGGTCAGGGACGGGGGGCAAGGGAGGAAAGGGGAATGATGGGGCATGGCTCTGCTTCCATTTCTCCCACCATGAGCCCCTTGGGGGGACGTGGAGATGTTTGCAGTTTGGACTGCTGTGACATGTGGGAGGAGGAAGATGGGAGGCAGACGACAGGCCGATAATGCTCCGGGAGGCAAGTCAGGGGAGAATTGAACAGATGTTCCTGTAGGCCTGTTTAATGGCAGCATTCCTTCATGGTGGGGTGGAATCGTTATGGTGGAGGTAGTGGTGGAGGGGAAGGTCGGGGAAGAGGGGGGGCTGGGTGAGTTGGGAAGGGGTGGAGGTGGGGGAGGGGGAGGCCAGGGGAGGGGGGTGGGGGACGGGGTGTGCAAGTGCACACTGCCCCAGGGGGATCGGGGAGGGGAGAGGAGGTTGGGGGTTTTCGGAACTGGAGCTGCCGCTTGTGGCAGTTGATGGTAGCTTGTAGTTTCTGCAGCAGGTCCAATCCCAGGCATCCATCATAACTGTGACAGGTGGAATCAAATGCAATGAACTTGTGTGGATACTTGCTGGTGGGTGTTGATGCATAGGGTTGGGGTTTCCCAACAGACTGGTAGGGGGCCATCCCCTGCATCTACAAGATGAGTTGACGTAGGGAAAAGCGGGCTGAAACCCGACTTATGATGGGAGTAGAAGTGGCTGTACAGACGAGACCTGGCCGCTTTTGTATCGACCAGAAGCCTCACTTTTACCCTGTTCGGCCTCATCTTGTCATAGACTGGGGGGCGGTATCTGAGAGAGGTGGATCCTGCCTGGGGAGTTGCGGGAGCAATCCTAAAAAATCCAGCTGTTGCTGGCTTTCCTCCTTCCCCAGTTCCATTTCCCCAAGGTCGGTATCCCCTGCGGGTGTGGGTTCGTCCTCGGGGCCCTCACTTTCAAAGGAAGACACTTTGCGTTGGCCTGGGGTGGTTAGCTTGTGCCTGGCAGCTTTGAGCTGTTAGTGGATGTCGTGAAGCGGACATCAGTGGCTGCACGAAGAGAACTCCCGGAGTTGATTGAAATGAAGTTCTGGTTCTCCTTGTGGCTGGGTCGCTTGTTCGTGAGGTGAGCCCTGGGTAGGCTGGGTGTCGGCATAGGGCTCATGTGGGGTAGAGGAGGTCGTGGCTTGCTGTGTGGTGTGGGTTTATTTGTGGGGAATTTGCTAACCAAGTTGATTTGCTGTGGGGTGGAGCGGGAGGTTAAGAGTCGCTGAATCAGCTGGATGTCCCTGTCGAGGTCCCCCGTTGGGTCATGTATGATGAAGTGCTCCTTGACCATACTGGGGAAGACTCTCAGGAGGGTGTTAAATGTATGTTGTTCCTGGGTTTCAACATCTGTCTCCGGGTAAGCGACGGTGACGAGTCGCCTGGCCTGGATCAGAGTATCGTCCAGGTTACTGTTGTATTTTAGACTATCCAGTTGGGATGGTGCCACTACCCTTCCTAACGAGGGTGTGATGGCTTGTATAACCTATCTGGTGAAGTTCGCCCATGTTAACTCGGGAACGACTTTTGGTGCAATGTTGGCCATGGTTTTGCCCAGTAGTGGTGGCGTGACAGCTATTTTCTGCCTGTCATCTTCAAACCCAATATCCAGCAATGGCTTAACTAGTAATAGATATGTGTGGATGTCATACTGTTCTGGGTCGAATTTGGGCAATTGCAAGTGTGGTTTCCTCGTTATTTTCCCGATTTCTCTGCCCCTCTCTGTGTATGCCCAGATCAAGAACCACCGCTGTCCACCAGTGTTATGCTAGGTGTTTAAGGGGCGGCTTCCCGTCCCTAGAACGCCTAGAGTGTAGCTGGGTTCCCTTTCTAGACTGGAGCTTAGACACAATAAGAGAGGAACAGCGCATAAAAACACAGGACAACAACGTTACACGTATATTGACAAATTCTCTACTGTGCAACAGGAAGATTCATACACAATATACTGATTAAAATTAATACATAGGCTTGTAGGTGAGTTTGGAGTATCATGCAGGATACTAGATAGACAGAAGTCTAAATAATCAGGTCTGGGCAATACGCAACTTTTACAATCTCTGCACAAGAGGCTCTTTTCCACAAAGGAGACAAAAAACAGGTTTTATGAATTCAGGGGAATTTGTTCTGGCACTGACTCTGGTTCTGGTTTTTACGATAGTAATGAGAATTATGTCACTGTTTTCTGTTTCTGGACTTACACAGGATGGCTGGACACTGACACTGAGTTATAGTAGTAATACTGAGTGTTTGCCTCTAGTCCTATACAAAATAGTTATGTACGGTTTCTGGTGTTTTCCTTATTTCACTGATTCACACTTTTCACTTATATCACAGTATTGGCCTCTCGTTGTCAGTCTGTAAGAGCCATATATCTCTGTCAGTATTGGGGAATGTCACTGATCAGAAGAGGGGGAAGGGGGTGGCCTGGGGACTCACAGTCATCTACTTGGGGTAAAGGTAGTCCCATCAGGAGTCCCTTCGTCCCGCGGCCATGGGATCACTCTCATGGGCGGTATCTCTTGTCGAGGGTTTAGGCTGGGTGTGGTGAAGGGCCCCTTACTGTTGGGGCTGAGGACTGGGGTCTGGCCCTTGGGACTTGGGCCAAATAATTCTTGGAAGCGCTCCCTCAGGTGCCTGGTGGAGGGAGGGCATCGCCTTCCTCGGGGAGGGGTGAGGTCTCGCCCCGGGGTCCTGGGAGCACCCTCAGAGGCCCATAGACTGTGGTCTCCTTCTCATGGCGGCAGCGTCAGGTTGGGACTGCGGAGTCGCTCCTGGCCGGAGTCCGTTGGGTGGAGGTCCTCCTCGGGGGTTGACTGGATGGAGAAGAGTCCCGGGGATAACACCGGGCCTCTCCACCAGTCCTCGGGGTAGAAGTCCTCCTTGTGGAGGTTGCCTTGGTCTGGGAGAATATAGGGGAGGCCTGCACTTCTGCTGGTAGGCAGGGCTGACCGCAGGTCACCTTCGCATCATGGAGTCACAGGGGGCAGTGGGCTTTGGTATCCCTCCCCGGTGTGGCTATCGGCCGTTGCTGGGTTCCCTTGGGCAACAGACAGAGGGCGGCTATGGGCGATCCCTTTGCCGTCAGTGTGGCTTTGGGCCATCATCAGGGCTCGACTCCCTGACGGGAATGCAGATGAAGTACGGCTATGGACCGTCACTTGCCTGTTGGCATGGCAGTGGGCCGTCGCCGAAATCCCACATGGAGGGCAACATGCAGGTGAGGAGTGGCTATGGGCCGTCTCCTGCCTATGGGCACGGCTATTGGCCATCGCCTGTGTTGTGCCCTCCAAGGCAACCGCAGAAAGAGAGGGGGTGTACCTTTCTCTCCCCGGCGTGGCTATAGGCCGTCACTGATTCTGCATGGGGCGTGGGCAGCATCTGGCTGAGCAGCTGTGGCCCATCTCCTTGTTGGCGGCCCAGCTATAGGCTGTGGCCTTTTTTTGTGTGTGGCTTTTGGCCGTCACTGGGGCCTGGCTATAGGCCGTGGCCCTTTGGTTGGAGCAGCTATGGGCCGTCTCCTTATTTGCAGAGCAACTATCAGCTGTCTCTTTATTTGTACAGCTTTGGGCCGTCGCTGGGGTGCTACCTGGAGCCGTAGGGTCAGTTCCATCCCGATCCTGGCGAGGGTTAGCTCGCCTGAGAGGTAGTGCACTCGGATTGTGGTGGTCTCTTCGAGCACCTTTTGGTAAATGGGGGCGCGCGGCTCGGGTGGACTTATGTCCGTATAGACTGCACATGCTGCACACTCTGTCTACCCCTCTTTAGTCTCCTTCTGGGGGTGTGGTGGCGACCTGAGTTGTCGCGGCCGGTATTTCACAGTGGTTATAAATAAAAATACACTCCTGACTTATAATACAAAAACGTATATGGATTACGATTTTTTTCTGCCTAGTTCAGCAAATTATATTAGGTACATTTAGTCAATGAGTATAAAACAGGGATACTGGGGAAGAATCTTCTCACTCCACCCCAGGGGGCAGTAATGTTAGGCCACGTCCACACATGTGCTCAAAAATGTGTTGGCAACACAGTTGGCAACATGTATGGGAACATGTTTGCAGCAGTATTTGGAGAGATGTATGCACACATGTTTCAGTGCAGCTTTGAACACTGGCAGCAGAAGTGATGGGATAAATGTGTCCATACGAGGCAGCTGAGACTTCATCATGATGTTGCCAACATGATCTGGACGCTGCTGTTCCCAACATTATTCCAGCTTGTTCGCTACTGTGTTGCACAAATGTTGCCAGCACTTGTTCGTGCACACGTTTTGACGTGGCCTTATTGAATTAGCGACAAGATATATTTCTTACTAGTGAAATGTAACACCATCTCTCTTCGATGAATTCCTGTGCCAATTTTTGAATCCGTAAGCTGCACAGTGGACCATGGCACTATATTTTCCGGAATCACCAGCTGCTTTCAAAAACTCACAGAGCAGCTCGGTACAAAAATGTGGACATCAGGCGTGGTGCAACATGGCTGCCGCTACAGCAGCGCCACCCTGGTGGTGGCTACATAAATTACGCTGTGCTACCCATGTGAAAGCCTCTCCATACTATAGAGCTCAGTGAGCCAAACGCCTTTGATAAGTTACACCATGTGTACAAAACTATAGAGGCATTCGTAATGTGTATTACATACAGGAGTGAGGAGTAGTTTCAGAGTAGTATAGAAATACTACTTATCAGCACGTCGCCTGGGGTTGGTGGGTGATGGCCCACTGAGCTCTATAATATGGAGAGGCTATCTCCGCAGTGAGCATGTAGCTTTGGCCACAATATTGAAACACCACCACTTGTCGCCTTCACCATGGAAATGCAATTGGATCACTGCTCTTAGCTTGCTGTTTCTGTTTCACTGTTGCTTACATAAGCTAAGCAGTGGGCCATGGCACTATATTTTCCGAATTCATTGGTGTTATGCTAGGCGTTTTTAGGTCGGCTTCCCGCCTTAAGGATGCCTAGGGTGCAGCTGGGGTCCCTTTCTAGACCGGAGCTTCGACACAGTATGAGAGGAACAGGGCATAAAAAGACAGGGTAACAACCTTACATGTATATTAACAAATTCTCCGCTACAGAACGGGAAGACAGTACACACGATATGCTAAACAAAGTTAATGCACAGGCTGACAGATGGATTCCGAGTATCATGCAAGATAGTAGGTAGGCAATGGGTTTAGTCTGGATAAAGAGGCAATGCACAGTTTCCACAGTCCTTGTACGTGAGGCTCGTTTCGCAGTGAGAGGGTAAAATATGGATTTTGCTGTGCATGGGGTAGTTCTAGAGTCCTTAATCTGACACCGACTCATTTCCTTGATTTACGATATATACTGTATGTATACTGTCACTGGATTTACACAGGGTGGATATGCACTGTCACAGGGTTATTATGATGACACTGAGTATTGCCTCTTGTTCTGCTCGAAGTGGATATGCACTGTCATGAGCGTCTTTTATCACGGCACTGGATTTCACTATTCACTTGCACTGCACAGTCTCTGCCTCCCACTGTTTGTGGGAACTATGTATCACAATCACTGGTCGGGCAAGGGGGAAGGCGGAAGGCCTGGGGACTCATAGTGGTCAGCCTGGAGAAGGTGGGGTCCCTTCAGGAGTCCCTTCGTCCCGCGGCCACGGGACAACTCGCAGAGGCGTCATCTCTCATCGAGGGCTCAGGCTGGGTGTGGTGAACGGCCCCTCACTGTCGGGGCTGAAGACTGGGGTCTGGACCTCAGGGCTAGGTCTGAACAAGTTCTGGAGGTGCTCCCTTAGGTGCCTGGTGGAGGAAGGGCTTCACCTTCATCGGGGAGGGGAGAGGTCTTGCCCTAGAGTCCTGGAGGCACCCTCAAAGGCCCGTCAGTTGCGGTCTCCTTCCTGATGCGCTGCCGTCAGGATGGGGCTGCGGCGTCACTCGCAGCAAGAGTCCATCAGGTCGGAGTCCTCCTCAGGGGCTGACTGGATGGAGAATAACCCCAGGGATAACACCGGGCCTCCACCAGTCCTAGGGGTGGAAGTCCTCCTCCTGGAGGTTGCCTCGGTCTGGGTGGACAGAGAGGTGGCCTGCACTCCTGCTGTTAGGCAGGGCTGATCGCAGGTTACCCTCACGTTGCGGAGTCATAGGGGGCAAGGGCTACTGGCCGTCTCTTGGCTTGCATGGCTACCGGCCATCGCTGGGGTGCTGCTTGGAGCTGATTTTTCAGCTCCACCCCGATCATGGCGAGGGCTAGCTCGGCCGAAAAGCAGTGCACTCGGACGGGGGTGGTCGTGCCGGGTGCACTCCAAGGAATAGGAGTGTGAGGCCCAGTGGGACTTATGTCTGTATTGCATGGATGTGGCGCACGTGCCATTTACCCCTCTGTAGTCTCCTCCTGGGGATGTAGTGCTGCCCTGAGTTGCCACGGCCGTTATTTCACCCGGCTGATTTCAAAAGACGCAGGAGTCGGTGGTGTCATAAACAACATCAGCTCTGCCCTGGGCCCCTGGCAGCTGTTACACAAATTACGTGGTGCTATCCATGAGAAAGCTTCTCCATACTATAGAACTCAGTGGTGATGGCCACAGCACCCTCTATCACCGCCCCATTCTCTCTCCGTTTCACATCTTCACTGCTTTTAGTTGTTCATGTATTTTATACACGTCCTTCATTGGTACACAGTAGCGTTTTTCATTTTTCCTGATATTGACTTCAGTAGTACACTTGTTATAGCGACTATGGCTAGGTAAGGGAAGGCACAAAATATCCTCCAACACTTTTTTTTTTATGAGGAAGAAGGAACCAAAGGCCGCAAGCCTGCAAAATTGTTTCTTCCAAGAGAAAAACAAAATACAAAGAGAGAGCCAAATTCAAGATCTGATCATTTTGAGATGCCTGGACACACTGCGTTTGAAAGACTGGAGATCATAGGAAGCAGGAAATAGCCTACAGACAGAGGGAGACAGTTCCAGAGCTGAACTGTTCCATAAATGAAGGACTGGGAGTAATGGTTAACTCTTGCATTAGAGAGATGGACAGAAAAGGGATGAGAGTTTGCTGCTAGACGGGTGTTTCGTGTCCGTCGTAGAGGAGGAATGCATGCAGACAGTTCAGAGGTGCAGTGACCATTGAAGTAGCGATAGAAAAGAGATTGTTACGGAACAGAGAAAGATAATGTACACTTTAAGTGAGAATACTAAAAATCACTACTGTCCCGTAAAGTTCCAGGTTCAAAACAAAAGAGTTAGGTAAAATTACAAGTTAAAGTTTAATGCTCAAACTAACAACAAAACATTCAGGACTCATAAGGATAATGTAATGGTAAAAAACAGGTTAAATATATGGTTAACTGCAATAGCCTCTATTAACATGAAATTAGCAAGAGTAAATTTATCTAAGTCAGCCCTGATAAAATGAAAATACACTGGGTAATGCTCAGTTAATGCAAGATAAATTATTACAGATACAAAATAATATTAAAACTGGCTGACAAAATGAATCCTACATAAATTACAAAAACCTCACTAGGCCTACAAATCAACACCTTATGCTATACAGTACAAGGAAAAAATGCAACAACAGTTATACTCAAATTACACAGCCGCTAGATGGTTGGAGACTTCCTGAGCACTCAATAATAACTGTACAGGGGAGGACAGAGATGTGAACAAAATGAGGAGTAGATCTAAGTGGCAATGATGCAGAGACTGAGCTCATTATATAGGGGCCGGCAGAGCTTGATACAACTTGTAAGAAGGACGCGCAAATGAAGCCTAGGGGACAAAGAGCTGACAATCCTGCTCTGAACAACAGAAAGGACGACTTACTCTACTATAACGGTAGAAGGGGGGAACTGAGGCAGAACACGCTCGTGATCAAACATGCAGCATACTGTGCGTTAAAATTACACAAAGGATGATGAAATCATAGGCTATGTAACACCTCCCCACAAAGAAAAAGAAATTTACAAAGGAAATTTCTTATTACTCTAAAACAATCTGTCTAAAGTCTAGATAAGCAATCTGCAATAACATTTTCTTTCCCCTTGACATGTTGTATGTCTAATGAATACTCCTGAAGAAGTAGACTCCATCTTGTCAATCTCTGATTTTTATCTTTAAACTTACTAAGGAATTTCAGTGGGTTATGATCGGTATAAATGACTATGGGGTCAAAATCAGAAAACAAATAAAATGAAAAATGCTGTAAACCCAAAATCAAGGCCAAAAGCTCTTTCTCAATAGTTGAGTAGTTCTTTTGAGGTGGAGTGAACTTCTTACTGTAATAAGATACAGGGTGTTCAATACCCTGATCATCCTCTTGCAGCAAAATAGCCCCAGCTCCTGTATCACTTGCATCAACAGCCATCTTAAAAGGCTTAGCAAAATTTGGAGTAGTGAGCACTGGCTGACTTAATAGAATAGCTTTAAGTTTGTTGAAAGAGGATTCACAGTTATCGGTCCAGACAAATTTAACTCCCTTTTTCAGTAGGTCTGTAAGTGGTGATACAAGAATAGAAAAGTTAAGAACAAATCTCCTGTAATAACCTACCATTCCCAAAAATCTTTGTAGCTCTTTCCTACTTTTAGGTCTGGGAAGATCACTTATAACCTGAACCTTAGCTGCTAGTGGTGCAACATGTCCATCACCAATTACGTACCCAAGGTACTGAACTTTAGCTTGACCAAACTCACACTTTGATAAATTAGCTACAAGATTAGCATGAACCAAACGCTCAAGAAATTTACTGACATGGCATAGGTGATCTTTCCAGTTGTCACTGAAGATTAATACATCATCAATATAAACAACACACCCTGCCAAACCCTCTGTTACAACATTCATGAGCTTCTGAAATGTGGCTGGTGCATTCTTCATACCATATGGCATTACGGAACATGCAAAAGTCTTTCCTAGTGTTACAAAACATGAGATCTCCTTAGCACGTTCAGTCATAGGTACTTGCCAGTATCCTTTTAACAAATCAAACTTACTTATGTACCTAGCCTTTCCGATCTTGTCTATGCAATCTTCCACACGAGGGAGAGGGTAAGTGTCTGTTTTAGTTATCTGATTAACACGTCTGTAGTCGATGCAAAGCCGCTGTGACCCACCTGGCTTAGGGACTAGAGTGACAGGAGAACTCCACTCGCTCTGACAGGGCTCAATCATCTTGTGGTCCAACAGGAAGCCAAGCTCCTTCTGGATGAGAGGAACTTTCACTGGGTTCACACGGTAAGGAGGCAGTTTAATTGGCTTTGCGTCTCCAACATCGACATCATGCATCAACACAGTGGTTCTTCCTGGAGTAGCACGGAACACTTGCAGGTACTCCTGCAGTAATGCCGAAAACTCCTGCCTTTCCTCGGGAGGTAGATGAGAAAGCTTAGTCTGGAGATCATTCATGATATCAGGATTCTTCCCCAAACTATCACTCAGGCTCATACTGCATGGGAGAGCTTCACTTGCAGACTCGGGTGGAACAGCTACAGTGCAGACTGGATTATTTTTGTCCTGCCTGTGATATAACTTTAGCATGTTGATGTGACAAAGTTGCTTGTTCATTCTACGATCTGGTGTGGCGATGACATAGTTGACATCACTGAGTTTCTTCTCCACGAAATAAGGACCACTAAACTTGGCTTGAAGAGGTTGCCCATGAACTGGTAGCAGAATCAAAACCTGATCTCCTGGCTGAGAGTGGCGTAACCTGGACTTCTTATCATACCAAGTCTTCATCTTCCCCTGAGCAGCTCCTAAATTCTCTCTCGCCAGCTGTAAAGCAGTGGACAGCCGTTCTTTAAACTTCATCACATACTCCAGCAGGTTGACGTCATCTTCCTCCGACAGCCAGCATTCCTTGAGTAACTTAAGGGGTCCTCTTACTTCATGGCCAAACAGTAGTTCAAAAGGTGAGAAGCCCAGTGATTCATTTGGAGATTCTCTTGCGGCAAACACAACGAATGGAAGACCTTTATCCCAGTCTTTCTGATGTTCCAAACAGTATTTCTTGAGCATCGATTTGAGTGTTTGATGATATCTCTCCAACGCTCCTTGGGTCTGGGGATGGTAAGCTGAAGACGTGATCTGGGTGATGCCCAACTCTTTCAGAGACTGCTTGAAAACATTCGACATGAAATTACTTCCCCGGTCTGACTGTACCTCCTTGGGCAGACCAAACTTTGAGAAGAACCCTAGCATTTCCTTAACTACGTTCTTTGCTGAGATATTTCTAAGTGGAATGGCTTCAGGATAACGAGTAGCCATATCAATCAGGGTCAACACATAAGAAAATCCTGAAGAAGTCTTAGGAAGAGGGCCCACAATATCCACCAACACACGGGTGAATGGCGCCTCAAAAGGAGGAATGGGAACTAGAGGTGCAACCTTTTCGGTCTGATTACACTTCCCCACAACTTGACAGGTGTGACAAGACTTACAATACCAGGAAACATCCCTAAAGATCCCTGGCCAGTAGAAGTGTTTCAAAATGCGTGCCACAGTCTTCCTCACTCCAAGGTGTCCTGCCAAACTGGAATCATGAGCCACTCTAATGATATCCTGCCTACAAACACGAGGGATGACAACTTGATGTACAACCTCCCATTCACAGTCGGCTGATGCTGTTGGGGGTCTCCACTTCCTCATAAGTACTCCTGACTTTATATAATAACAAGTAGAAGCACCAGCTGACTCTTCCTCACTGCAAGCAGAGTTAGCTAGACCTTTCAACTCGGGGTCAGCAACCTGCAACTCAACCAACTCTTGGCGAGACAAATTATCAACACTACGGGGTACTGCCTCATCTGGTGAGTGGTCCAAATTAGCAAGAAAAGTGTCAGCTAGGATAACATCATCATCATCATTATCCTCTAAATCACCAGTAACTTTAGACTTAGCCCTAGTGACAGCACATGCAGGGAACACATCAGGGACATCACAATCTTGGGTCGCAGCCACTGGCTCACTAGACAACTGAGGAGCTGGACACACTTGACTTCCACCAATATCATTTCCAAGTAAGAAAGTTACACCTGACATTGGGAGTGTCTCAACCAACCCAACCATAACGGAACCATTAACAAAACCAGACTCTAAATTCACTCTGCACAGAGGGACAGAGAAGTAATTATTCCCTACACCTTGTAAGATTACAGTTTCATCAGAGGAATTAACATTAAAGCCTAGAACACTGGTCAGCATAAGGGATTGGCAAGCACCTGTATCACGATATATTTTAACTGATTTCCTGTCATTACTGTCCAGAGGACTGACAAAACCATCAGACAGGAAATTAGCACATGAACTCTTGAGAGTGTCACCCACGTTACTGCTCAAAAGAGGAGCTCCATCATGAGAATTTAAGTTACCTCTCAAAGCAGGTTCAGTTAACTCAGTTAAAGAATTCTGGGAACTCTGAAGAGTGGACACTAGACCAATTGACTGAATATTTAAAGACTCCTTTTTGTTCACATCACGCTGTCTCCTGAAACATCTCTCCATAGTATGACCAAGCTTACTACAATAAGTACATTTACTTTTCTGAAATCTAGAGGTGAAGCTGGTATTTACTTCCTGAGAAACATCATCTTTATTCTCTTTCCTGTTACCTGTACTCTGAGTAGAGGCAACGTACTTACTCTCAGCTTTCCCTTTTTCTCTAGAATATCTCTTGTGAGTGAGAACATATTCATCAGCTAAAACTGCAGCATCAGACAAATTATCTATTCTTCTCTCATCAAGATATAGGCTTACATCTTTATAAATACACCTCTTGAAGTCCTCCAGCAAAATCATCTGCTTAAATTTACCAAAATCAGAATCCACATTCTTAGAATTTAACCACTGCTCTAACAGATCTTCTTTGATTTTTGCATACTCAACATGGGATTGCTTATCTTGCTTGTAAGTTTTCCTAAATTTTACTCTATAAGCTTCAGGAACAAGCTCATAGGCCTTAAGAATCAAGCTCTTAACTACATCATAATTATCAGATGGATCCTGAGGCAAAGATGCATAAGTTACTTGAGCTTTACCGGTGAGAACAGTTTGAAGGAGTACTGGCCAATACTTTTTGGGCCAATTAAAACCTGTAGCTACCCTCTCAAACAACTGAAAATACTTTGTTAAATCAGATTCATTAAAAGGAGGGACAAGTTTAACATTTTTAGCCACATCAAAATCATCAGAGCTAGATGATCCAGCTCCACATTGTTTCATGCGATACTCATGATCTGCCTGAATCCTAGCAAGTTCAATTTGTGCCTGAGCCTCCTGAATACGAGCCTGAGACTCCGCCTCCTTAGCATTTGCTTGAAATTCAGCCTCCTTAACACAAGCCTCCTTAGCCTGAGACTCAGCCTCCTTAGCACGTGCTTGAAATTCAGCTTCCTTCACACGAGCCTCCTGCAGGGCTAGCTGTAACTTAGCTAATTCAATCTGCGTTTGCTCATTTGGAGGAGTTACATTAAACAAGCTTTCATTAATCATGTCAACAATTTGATCAGAATTATGAGAGTGAACTGCAATTCCCAATTGTTGAGCAACAAGCTTAAGTTCATTCTTTGTTCTGTTTTCAACATCACACACTGTTTGCACATTTGACAAAAAATCTTTGGCTTCATCAAGTGTAGAAATAGTAGACATCATGAATAAGTAACAGTCACAAAATATCAAGCAATATCCTTATGATAATATCCTGAATATCCTGATATGAGGTCGCCAAATTTATGTTACGGAACAGAGAAAGATAATGTACACTTTAAGTGAGAATACTAAAAATCACTACTGTCCCGTAAAGTTCCAGGTTCAAAACAAAATGCTCAAACTAACAACAAAACATTCAGGACTCATAAGGATAATGTAATGGCAAAAAACAGGTTAAATATATGGTTAACTGCAATAGCCTCTATTAACATGAAATTAGCAAGAGTAAATTTATCTAAGTCAGCCCTGATAAAATGAAAATACACTGGGTAATGCTCAGTTAATGCAAGATAAATTATTACAGATACAAAATAATATTAAAACTGGCTGACAAACTGAATCCTACATAAATTACAAAAACCTCACTAGGCCTACAGATCAACACCTTATGCTATACAGTACAAGGAAAAAATGCAACAACAGTTATACTCAAATTACACAGCTGCTAGATGGTTGGAGACTTCCTGAGCACTCAATAATAACTGTACAGGGGAGGACAGAGATGTGAACAAAATGAGGAGTAGATCTAAGTGGCAATGATGCAGAGACTGAGCTCATTATATAGGGGCCGGCAGAGCTTGATACAACTTGTAAGAAGGACGCGCAAATGAAGCCTAGGGGACAAAGAGCTGACAATCCTGCTCTGAACAACAGAAAGGACGACTTACTCTACTATAACGGTAGAAGGGGGTAACTGAGGCAGAAAACGCTCGTGATCAAACATGCAGCATACTGTGCATTAAAATTACACAAAAGGATGATGAAACCATAGGCTATGTAACAAGATAAAGATGCAACAATGCGGTGAAGAGACAGAGGTTGAAGGGAGTCAGTAAGAGGAGGAGAGTTAATGAGACAAAATGCCTTTGATTCCACCCTATTGAGAAGAGCTGTATGTGGGGAGCCTCTCCACACATGAGAGTTGTATTCCATACAGGGGCAGATAAAACCCCTGTATAGAGTCAACAATTGTGCAGGGGTAAAGAGGGAATGGAGTCGGCTTAGCACACCTAATTTCTTGGAAGCAGATTTTACAAGAGATGTAATATGATCTTTCCAAAATAAGTCCCGAGTAAATGAAACCCCAAGCATGTTCAAGGATGATGCAGGATTAAGCTGAATATTATTAAACATTAATGAGTATACCTGTGGAAGATTTTGTCAGGTTGATAGGTGTAAAAACTGAGTTTTTGATGCATTAAAAACAACCAGATTCTTTTTACCCCACTCAGAGATAGGAGCCAAGTCAGACTTTAGGTGTGCCATAGCCTCATCCCTTGTTTGCTGAAGTAACTGCTGGGATGGACGTTGCGGGAACCGAATGGAAAGGTGAAGGGTGGCGTCATCAGCGTATGAGTGGATAGAGTTAGATGTACAGCTTAGAAGGTCATTGATGAATGAAAGGAAGAGAGTTGGTGACAGGACAGAGCCCTGAGGAACACCACTGTTAACAGATCTAGGAGAAGAACGATGGCCATCTACAACAGCGGCTATAGAACGACCAGGAAGGAGAGATCAAGGCACAGATAAAAGGATAGAAACCGTAAGAGATCAGTTTGGAAATTAAAGATTATGCCAGACTTGATTGAAAGCCTTTGAGATGCCAAGTGCAATGGCAAAGCTTTCGCCGATGTCCCGAAAGGAGGATGACCAAGAGTCTGAAAGGTAGGTGAGAAGATCTCCAGTGAATAGTCCCTGACGGAAGCCATACTGACGATCAGAAAGAAGGTTGTGATAGGAAAGATGCTTTAAAATTTTTCTATTAAGAATTGACTCGAAAACTTTTGAGATACAGGATGTAAAAGCAATTGGACGATAGAGGGTTGGGAATGGTCACCCCTCTATGGGACTGGCTGAATGAGAGCAAACTTCCATTAAGAAGGAAAGGTACAAGTTGATAGACAAAGGCGAAAGAGTTTGCCTAGGCAGGGTGTAAGCACAGAAGCACAGTTCTTGAGAGCAACAGGAGGGACTCCATCAGGCCCATATGCCTTATTAGTATTGAGGCCTGTGATGGCAGAAAATACATCAGCTGAAGATATTTTAATGTCAGCCATGAGGAAGTCAGAGGGGGGAAGTGATGAAGGAACAGCACCGGAATCATCTAAGGTGGAATTGGAGAAGGTCTAAGTGAAGAGATCTGCTTTACCAGTAGAAGAAATAGCTACAGAGCCATCAGAGTAGAAAAGAGGAGGGAAGGATGATGAAGTAAAATGTTAGAATGGTTTTTGGGAAGGTGCCAGAAGGAGCGGGAAGATTTCGAGTTGGAGAGTTGAGAGCATTAGTACGGATGAAATAATTTTTATCAGAGCGAAGAACAGACTTAGCATGATTCCGGGCAGAAACGTATAAAAGATGTGATTCAGGGGTGGGTTGGCCTCCGGTACCTTTTATAGGCCCTCTCCTTGATGCGGACAGCATTAGAACAAGCGTGATTAAACCAAGGCTTTCTTGCATTAGTCAAAGGATATAAGAAAGGAATGTATGCTTCCATACCTGAGAGAATAACCTCTGTATTGCACAAGGCACACTCAGATGGCTCCCTGCCATGGAAGAAATAATCATTTCAGGGGAAAATCAAAGAAGTACTGCCTGAGGGCCTCCCAATCCACAGCTCCAAAGTGCCTCAGACGACATTTCTTTGAAGGGTCCACAGGCAGTACCTCCCTCTCCGTTTCATATCTGCACTACTTTTAGTTGTTTGATTAGTGCTATCAAGCTGGCGGGGTGGCATCACAGACCTATATGAATAGACCGCGCATCAAGACTCCTCTGTCACGTTACTGGAAACGGGCTAGTGGCCATCTTGGTATGTCGGACTGCAAGTAAACAAACTTCTACACGCATAAGTATACACAGCGGTAATTATTTTTAAACTGTCAGCTGTGGCAACCCAGGTCACGACCACACCCCCAGGAGGAGACCACAGAAGGCTAGATGGCACGTGGAATGTATACGGACAATACGGACATAATTTCACCCGGACCGTGCGCCGCTATTCCCCTGAGCTCTCCTGCCCCCACCACCCTAGTCAAAGTACACTACCTCCTGGATGGCCTAACCACTGACAGGATTGGGCTGGAACTGGCCTAACAGTTCCAAGCAGCACCCCAGCAATGGCCAGTAGCTGCGCATTACCTAAGATGGCCTGCAGCTGCTGAGAGAAAAAGGAGACAGCCTGTAGCCGCTCTGAATTAAGGACCACGGCCTGTAGCTGAACCCAAAAAAGGCCATGGCCTGTAGCCACTTCACCCTGTGTTGCTAACACCCCCTACAGAGACCAGTGATGGCCTGTAGCCTCACTGGGGAGAGACCGGTATGTCCCTTCTCCTTCCGTAGTTGCCTAAGAGGGCACAACACCGGCAATGGCCTGTAGCCGCACTAGTAAGGAGGAGATGGCCTGTATCCGCCCCTTGCCTGGACGTCACCTTCTTTGCGGGACTTTGGTGACGGCTTGTAGCCACGCTGACAGGCAGGTGATGGCCTGTGGCTGCACTTCGTCTCTGTTCCCAACATGGAGTTGGGTCCCGGCGACGGCCTGTAGCCACGCCAACAGCAAAGGGATGGCCTGTAGCTGCCCTCTGCCTGTTGCCCAAGGAAACCCAGCGACGGCCTGTAGCCGCACCGGGGAGAGATGTCAAAGTCCCTCACCCCCTGACTCCACAACGAGAGGGTGAGCTGTGGTCAGTCTTGCCCTCCGACAGGAGCACAGATTACCCTCCTGTCCACCCAGACCGAGGCAACCTCCAGGAGGAGGATCACTGCCCTCTGATGACGGCGCCTCCGGCAAAAAACCGCAGCTGACATGCCTCCAAGGACGTCCGACTCCCAGGCAAGCCCTCTCCCCACCCCGACGAAGGCGACGCCTGTCCTCCACCCGGCGCCTGAGTGACCGCCTCCAATGCCTGTTTGGCCCCAGTCCTGAGGGCCAGACCCCAATCTCCAGCCCTGATAGCGAGGGGCCCTCCGACACACACAGCCTGAGCCCCAGCCGAGAGACAATGCCCCTGAGAGTGGTCCTGTGGCCGTGGGACGAAGGGACTCTCAAAGGGCCTTCGCCTAACCCAGGCCGAGAGTTGTGAAATCTGGTCCTCCCCTTCCCCCTGTGAAACAAAGTGGACCTAAAGACAGTGAAATATCAGTGAACAGTGAGACCACCACATGAGGCACGAGAGTGAGCATAATATAATATAAGTGTACAGTGAGGCCAAGAAAGAAAACATATTAGTGAGTATAAAGAACAGGCATCTCAGTAATACCAAGCAGTGAATATACAGACAAAGCAATGTACTCAGAGATGATACATCACCCTCTGTAACAGTGCCTGTAACTATCTATGTATCTATTGCCAGACACCTCAATCCCGTTTGGGGTGGCCACAAACAAATCGCCTCCAAGTCGCCCTGTCCCCCTCCATTTCACTGCCCTGCTCCCAACTCACACCCCCCTCTCTCATATACCTCTCCACCCCATCCCTCCATCTCATCCTCGGCCTCCCCCTCCCTCTTCCCCCCTGTAAAGTAGTGTAGTGTCAAAATCTACTCCCCCTCCTTGTGCAGAGTCAGTAACCCCCCCTCCCTTATCCAGCCTAAAGCTTAGTGCCAGAACACTGTAAGCCTCATGAAAGAGCCTCCTCTCTGTGGACAGTGTAACAGTGCCTTGCCCTCCTGAACCAGACTTAGACTCCTGTACATCTAGTATCCTGTGCAATACTCTACCCACTAATACCAGCCTATGTACTGATCTTTGCCTATGAAATTGTGTAACATTGTCTACCTGTTCCACAGCAGTTGAATTTGTCAATATACGTGTAAGGTTGTTTCCCTGTGTTTTTATGCCCTGGCCTTCTCTTGTTTGTCTAAGCTCCAGTCTAGAAAGGGAACCCACATGTGCTCTACAGGCATTCTAGGGATGGGAAGCTGCCCCTTAAACATCTAGCATAACAATTTTAGTTGTTATCGTGGTTATTTTTTTCACTCTCCTTGCTGTTTAAAAATAATCAGGTAGCTGTAAGTCTGCACATGAAAACTACGAAGAGAAAATGCATAATATCAATATTTACATGTTGTAAATCAGAATATAAGAAAACTACCTGAGTGTGTGACTGTGGTTTTTTCAAACGAAGTGGTCAGTATATAATGTTCTGCCAATATTATTAAAATGCTGAATAGTCTTATGGAGGACAGCCCAACACCCCCAGAAGGAGCCTACGGAGGGGTGAATAGAGCACTTGACTCCGGGCGACAGGGACATAAGTCTGCCTGGGCCGCGCGCCCCTATGATGCGGAGCTTGCCCGCCGCCACAATAGCAGGAAAAAGAGACTACCTTCCGGGCGAGCCAACCACTGACAAGACCGGGATGGGGCTACTACTCTAGCTCTAGTCAGCACCCCTAAGATGGCCAGTAGCCGCTCAATCCTCCTACAGGAGATGGCCTGCAGCCGCTCAGGAGGTAATAAGGAGACGGCCGGTAGCCGCTCCGAAGGTGCCCTAAAAGAGACGACCTGTAGCCGCTCGACCCTCCTACAGAAGACGGCCAGTAGCCACTCTGGACGTAATAAGGAGACAGCCGGTAGCCACTCCCACCTTCGTCAGGAGACGGCTGGTAGCCGCTTCGAAGGTGCCCTAACAGAGACAGCCTGTAGCCGCTTGACCTTCCTGCAGGAGATGGCCAGTAGCTGCTCCAGAGGTAACCAGGAGATGGCCGGTAGCTGCTCTCACCTTCGTCAGGAGACGGCCGGTAGCCGCTCCAAAGGAGCCCTTTAGTCGGCCTGTAGCCGCTCCCTTCCCCAGGCCACGACCAGTATCTGGGCCTTAGTGACAGCTGGTAGCTGCGCCCCTAGAAGGCCACGCCCAGTAGCCGGGCCCTATGGCAGGAGATGGCCAGTAGCCGCTCCTCCGTCAAGTGCTGACTCCTACCCACGAGACTACGACCCAGAGGGAGGTCCCAGCCTGGAGGACTGCTGGAGAGGCCCTGTAACCACCACCGGGCTCTCCTCACTACAGCCGGTTCCTGAGAGGACTCGCCTGACGGACCCCAACATAGGCCGACGCTGCAGCCCACTCCTGATGGTGTCCCCGACCACCGGAGACCGCAGCCCACGGGACCTCCAGACTGCCCCCAGGACCCCCGGGAGGGACATCCCTACACCCCGATGCAGGAGACCCTTGTCCTCCATCAGGTGTCTGAGCAAGAGGTTCAGGCAGCTGTTCGGCCCCAGCCCAGAGGGCCAGACTCCTACCCCAAGCCCCGAGAGTGTGGGACCCTTTGCCACCAGCAGCCTGGATGAGAGAGGACACCCCTACGCATGATCCCGTGGCCCCTGAATACGGAGACTCCTAGTAGAACTCAGCCCCACCAGTAGTGAGGCTGAGTTGTTCCCGCCGCCCTTGTACCTGACCGCCATTACGCCCAGTCCCAAAAGTGAGTGACAGTGAATGCACGGTGTAAGTGATATAGTGAAGCAAGGGCAGAACAGTGAATTATCAGAATACAGAAGTCAGTAATAAAAGCATCAGTGGTAATGTAAAAGAAAGATGGAATAAATAAGGTAACAGTGAGACAGTGAATACGGCAGGGCAGTGGAATAAATATCTAAGTGAACACGCTACCATATAGTGATATAGCCTCACATTGAGATCATACAGAGGTCCCCGTGTAAGAACAATAATTAACAACACGACGGACAAACCAGGTAGGCTGCCAACAGTGAAAACAGTGCCACGGCCCTAGTGAATAGAACTCCACCTGATAGATAAAACCTAGACTTCCCCTAAGTAATAGTATTTGGCCTCACTGCCCTAAGACTCCTGATTGTAATGCTATTCACTTTACCCAATCTTGTCCCAAGTAGTATCCTGCGTGATACTAACACCCACAGTCTAGGCTTAAGGATTATAATTGTTCAGTATAATTACTCTTGTGACATCTACCCGTTCCACTTGTAGAATTTAGCAATACATGTGTAAGCTTGTTGCCTTGAGTTTTTGTGTCCTGCCTCTCTCTTATTTGCCTAAGCTCCGGTCTAGAAAAGAGAACCCAGCTACATGGGACGGGAAGCCGACCCTAAAACACCTAGCATTACAATTATCCTTTAGATACTCCTTATCATTTCTACATCCTCACTTCACTAAAAGCATAGGGAAAGGGCTCAAGAAGAAGAAGAAAAAAATATCAATATTTACTTTGCTGAAACTGTACTTGGCCTTGAGGGTTCATTTGTACTTGCTGTCCTCAAATACCAGTACAGGAAGTACAAATGAACCCTCAAGGCCAACTACAGAATCCTGCATACAACCAGTGGCATCCTCGGTGGGCTATCCAGACGCCAATGGCATTTACTGCATAGAGAAGTTCCTGTATTGTAACATCCAGGGTCTGTACCCCATGACCAATAAGAACAAAGTACTCTTCCTTTCAGAAATGGCAAAAGAAAATGGTTATACATTTATGGCAGTTACAGAAACTCATTTAAGGGAAGAGATATTGGACGCAGAGGTACAGACTGACAATTATAAGCTTTTACGAACAGACAGGATAAACAGGAGCCACGGAGGGGTGGCAATATATGTAAGAAAGGACCTCACCCGAAGTGCAGAGGTAAGCCACAGTGCCTCAGATGAAACAATTGAAGCACTGGTAATTGAATTAAAGAGTAGGAGGGATATTATAATAACCGTGTACCGCCCTCCAAAATTTCCTGCAGTAGTTTTTTCAGCCCTACTACAGGTCCTTGAGGAGAAAATGAAAAATTCTGGGGATGGAAAAAACAATAATTTTAGGAGATTTTAACTTCCCCAACATACAGTGGCCAGCTAGGAAAATCACTAGCAGCACTGCAGAAGAACAGCAACAAACAAGAGCACTATTGGAATTCATGGATGACCAGCACCTGGAACAAGTAATCCAAGAACCAACTAGAAAAAAAAAATCCTAGATCTGGTGATAACAAATAATTTAAACTCCATTCACAGCTACAACATCACAAAAACCGCCTTCTCAGATCATAGCATGGTTGAGATAAAAGCATACCAACAATATGCTTACAGAAACACAGAATACGGAAGGGACTGTACAGATATAGGCCTACCCATCAGAAATCTCAATTTTTTCAGTGATCAGATAACATGGGAAACTGTGCATAGAGAACTTGACAGTATGGAGTGGAGTCAACACTTTGGTGATCATAGCACACCAGTGGAGATACTTGATTCATTCCTAGAAGTATGCAGAGTAAAATGCCTGGTATAGTCACCGAGGGCATCACAACACCCCCAGGAGGAGCCTATGAAGGGGCAGACAGAGCGTGGCCTGACTCTGGGCGACAGGGACGTAAGTCTGTCTGGACCGCGCGCCCTGATGACCCGGAAGCGAAAATGCGAATTTTTTTTTTCCTGCCCAGTTCCGTCACTTTGCACATATGGCACGTTGCCCTGTGTTCAGTTTGGCAACGCCGCGCAGCAGTGAGCCATCATCAC
Organism: Coenobita brevimanus; assembly: GCF_032717465.1. Taxonomy (NCBI): domain Eukaryota; kingdom Metazoa; phylum Arthropoda; class Malacostraca; order Decapoda; family Coenobitidae; genus Coenobita; species Coenobita brevimanus. The sequence continues at coordinate 29,947,581 of NC_137053.1, read as the reverse complement.
AATTATTTACCTTTTTTATGCTTGACTATAAATATAATACCTGACTATCTATATTTTACATGGATTGAAAGAATAATAGAGACATAGAGGTCATATAGTTTTCGCTGCCTTAGCTTAAATAAATATAAAAAGGGGCCATACCACTGTCTTTACTTCGTCACTCGTCTGCTGAGAGAGAGAGAGAGAGAGAGAGCTTGAAACAGTATAAAATAATAACATGCAGGGTCATCAATAAAAAGTGAGTATGCAAGGAAGATACTCTCTACACTTTGCTCAAATTAGTTATATGTTGATTTAATGAAAATGCGGTACGTCTTAGGGGTGGTACATGACTGTTCGTTGAGAACACTTATCAGTAACATATGTTGTAGGCCTATACTACTTTACCTGTCATTTCTTGTCATTGCTCCCAGACGTACGATTCAATCAGCTGTGTTTACAGGAGAGAGAGAGAGAGAGAGAGAGAGAGAGAGAGAGAGAGAGAGAGAGGTTAATGACCCATAATATTTTATCACCTAAAACGCTTTTCATGATCATTCTTAAGGGTTAACCTTGGTAATTTCTGCTGCAAGCTGGGAAATATTGGTATCAATGATGCCTGAATATCAATGTTTCATTAGACATTTTCTTAGGTATATATGTCAGGTTAGATTTCAGATTATTTTCTTGTTTTTCTTAGGTATATTAGTAAAATCATATGTCAGGTTACATTTCAGATTATTTTCATGTTCTCATGTCCTTTATTTCATGTTAAGTATGCTTGAAGGGTTTTTGTATTTGATGAAATGCAAAGCTTTATTTGTTACGGTATAATCTTTATTAAATATTACACAGCACCAGGCACCATATGCTATTTCCCATGTGCTGATGACAGGCATTGGGTCAGACATGAGACATTATAGACCATTGTGTGCAAAATAAGTAAATCAAGAGAAACAAGGAATTAAAAAAATAAACTCACTGTGATGCGCCATTGCCGATTGTAAACACAGCTGATTGAATCGTACTTCTGGGAGCAATGACAAGAAATGACAGGGAAAGTAGTATAGGCCTACAACATATGTTACTGATAAGTGTTCTCAACGAGCAGTCATGTACCAGCCCTAAGACGTACCGCATTTTCATTAAATCAACATCTAACTAATTTTAGCAAAGTGTAGAGAGTATCTTCTCTCTCTCTCTCTCTCTCTCTCTCAGCAGACGAGTGACGAAGTAAAGACAGTGGTATGGCCCCTTTTTATATTTATTTAAGCTAAGGCAGCGAAAACTATATGACCTCTATGTCTCTATTATTCTTTCAATCCATGTAAAATATAGATAGTCAGGTATTATATTTATAGTCAAGCATAAAAAAAGTAAATAATTGTGATGAATACTAAACCTGGCATCCGATATGGCTCACTGCTGCGCGGCGTTGCCAAACTAAACACAGGGCAACGTGCCATATGTGCAAAGTGATGGAACTGGGCAGGAAAAAAAATTTCTCGACCCGGAACTCGCCCCCCACCACCATAGCAAGAAACGGAGACTGCCTTGTGGGCGAGCTGACCCTCGACAGGATTGGGGTGGAGCCACTTCCTCAGCTCCAAGCAGCACCCCAGCAACGGCCAGCAGCCGTGCCCTTTGTGAGACGGCCAGTAGCCGCTCAGCCCTTCAGGAGACGGATGGTAGCCGCTCAGAAGGCTTCCCAGAGACGGCCTGTAGCCGCTTTGCCCTTCAGGAGATGGCCGGTAGCCACTCCCCCCCCCCTAAGAGCCACGGCCCGTAGCTGGGCTCAGTCGACGGCCAGTAGCCGTGCCCTTAAAAGGCCACGGCCTGTAGCTGGGCCACACGGCAGGAGATGGCTGGTAGCTGCTCCCCCGTCAGGTGCGTCTATACCCCCCTAGAGGAACCAGCGATGGCCGGTGGACACGCTGGGGAGAGAAAGGTACGTCCCCTCTCCTGCTGTAGTTGCCTCAGAGGACACGACACAGGCAACGGCCGGTAGCCGTGCCCGTCGGCAGGGGACAGCCTGTAGCCAATCCTCATTGGCACATCATCCTCTACACGTGACTTTGGCGATGGCCAGTAGCCGCACCAACAGGCAAGTGATGGCCAGTAGCTGCACTTCGCCTGCACCCCCGTCATGGAGTCGGGTCCAGGCAATGGCTGGTAGCTGCGCCTACGTGTTTTGTTGCCCATGGGAACCCAGCGATGGCTGGTAGCCATGCCGGGGAGGAGCACCAAATCCCCTCACCTCCTGTGACTCCACTACGAGAGGGCGATCTGCCATCAGACCTGCTGACAGATGGGGGCGCAGGTGGCCCTGCTGTCCACCACGAGTAAGGCAACCTTCAGCAGGAAGGTTGCAGCCCTGAGGACCCTTGGATAGACCCTGTGTTATACCCAGGGATATTCTCCACCCAGCTGGCTCCGGAGGAACACTACCTGACAGACTCCGATGGAGGCTGATGCTGCAGCCCACTCCTGACGGCGTCCCTGACAGCAGGAGCCTGCAGCCTACGGGCCCCCGAGGCCGCCCCCAGGACCCCTGGGCGAGACCTTTCCCCACCGAGATGCAGGAGACATTCGTCCTCCGCCAGGCACCTGAGTGAGCACTTTAGGAAACTCTTCGGCCCCAGTCCTGAGGGCCGTACTCCAGTTCCCAGCCCTGACAGTGTGGGGCCCTTCACTGTAAGCAGCCCCGGATGAGAGAGGACGCCCCTAAGAGTGATCCTATGGCCACAGGACACAGAGGTCCCTGGCAAAGCTCAGCCCCCATCAGGAGCCAGGCTGTGAGCTCTCCTGCCGCCCTTTGCCAACGCCACCACCCTACCCAGTCCCAACAGTAAGTGATAGTGGAAGTGCAGTGACAATGAAGCAATGACACAGATACAGGGCAACGTGTTAAGATGTTTGGAGGGAAATTAAGTCAAAGATCTGCCAGCAATATAGTGAAGGACGTGTAGACCACCAGTGAAACAGTGACAGACGGGAAAAGCCGAGCAGTGGTTACAGTGACCTCAGCGAATGTGTACCTCGGCTCTAGTAATATAGTTCTTCCGCAACATAAGACCTAAAACCGAGGCACCCATCCCAATAGCAGTGTAAATTTCCCCTAATGTGTCAGTGACTAATTCTCCTGCTGAAGATCATAAGAGCTGTTCATTGTGCTATTCACTTTGACCCAGAACTATTGTCCAAACAGTATCCAGCATGATACTACTATCCATGATCTCAGTACGTGTCATATAATTGTCTAGATTCCTGTTTTGTGACGTCTGCCTGTTCCACATCTAGAATTTGCCAATATATGTGTAAGGTTGTTGCCCTGAGTTTTTGTGCCCTGCCTCTCTCTTATTTTTCTAAGCTCCGGTCTAGAAAGGGAACCCAGCTGCACACTAGGCGTTCAAGGGACGGGAAGTCGACCCTTAAACACCTAGCATAACAGTGGTGGACAGCGGTGGTTCTTGACCCGGGCATAAGAGAGGGGCACTCAGGGAATACCGGCAAAATGGTAACCAAACCTCAGGTAAAATTGCCTAAATTCGACCCAGAACAATATGACGTCCACATGTATCTAGCAATTATCAAGCCATTACTAGATATCGGGTTTGAAGACGACAAACAGAAAATAGCAGTCACACTTCCATTATTGGGTAAAGCGACAGTAAACGTTGAGCCAAAAATCGTCCCAGGGCTCACATGGCAAAACTTTACAAAACTCGTGATCCAGGCCATTACACCCTCACTGGGAAAAGTAGTGGCACTATCCCAATTGGATAGTTTTTTTTTTTTTTTTATTAAATAACAGAACGGAGGAAGGAAAAACAAATGGAGAAAAAAAATAATCCATACACCAGATTACTGGTGTCCTCTGTTCATAAAATGTCTGTAACAGTTAGACTTGAACAGTTGTAGGTTGAAATTTGGAGGAAAACAACTCTGGGGAAGCGAGTTCCAGAGAGATGCAGTTTGGGGAATGAAAGAATTCTGATAGGCAGAAGTTCTGCAATATGGTTGAGTGACATTCCAGTCATGAGCGCTACCAGATGCCCGTGTAGCACGAGGGAAGGCATGGAGAGGTGGCACCATGGACGCAACTTCATCTGAGCATTTGCCAAAAAAAATATCTGTAAAATAATGCAAGGGAGGCAACATTCCTTCTTACTTGCAGGGGAGGTAGTTTATATGTAATGGCAGGGTTGTTAATGATTCTAACAGCTTTATTCTGAATTTTGTCTAGTTGTCTTAATGCAACCTCTCCACAACCATTCCACAAGGGTGAGCAATATTCAAGCTGAGAGCACACATGACTCTTATAAATTATAGCTAACTGCTCATCGGCGAAGAAGTTACGGACTCTGTACAATAATCCAAGTTTCTTTGAGGCGGTTTTAGCAAGTGATCTGACATGAGAGGTCCAGCTGAGGGCACTGTTAAGTGAGACACCAAGAATTTCAATACTTTTGGAGATGGGAACATTAGTAGCACTGAAGGTAATGTACGAATCTGGCAATATCTGTCTATTAGTAAACTGTATATATTTAGTTTTACTAGCATTAAAAGAGACAAGGTTGTTTTGTCCCCATTCACTGATTGTAGATAGATCTTGATTTATGGAGATGGCTGTATTGAGCTGAGAGGTAGAGATATTAGACTTTGTAAATGGATGTCTGAGTGTGAATGAACTATGTAGTGTTGAGTCATCTGCATATGAGTGAATGGGATTGTGAGTAACAGATAAGAGATCATTAATATGAACCAGAAATAGGGTTGGCGCCCTGATCCCTGCGGCACGCCGGCGTTAATTGAGTGGAAATTCGAATATACATCATCTACTTTTACTCTTATTTTCCTGTCACTAAGATAAGAAGAAATCAAAGGAACAAAAGACGTTAGTCCATAGCAAGGGAGTTTGGACAGCAGGGAACGGTGCCATACTCTGTCGAAAGCTTTAGAGATATCAAGAGCTACTGCATGAGTTTCTCCAAAAAGATCAATTGATTGATGGATGGTATGAGTTAAGAGATTGAGTATGTCAATGGTGGATCTTTCGTGGCGAAAACCGTATTGTCTCTCATTAATTAATTAATTGTTGACTTGGTATGAATAAATCCATACCAGCTAGTATTAAGTCACAAATGTGGGACTGGGTAGAATTGGGATCACTAGAGAAGAAAGACTGCCATGGAACATCAGCAAGATAATTTCTAAATCCATCCCAGTCTGCCCTGTCAAAGTGCCATCGGGTCACCCTGACAGGTTCGGAGTGGGGAGGTGTAGGAGGGTTAACTAATGAGGCTTTGATGAGATTGTGGTCAGAGGATCCAAGTGGTGACAGTACCTCTATCCTGTATTGATCTGGATTATTTGTCAAGAATAAATCCAAGAGATGGGCATTATGGTCAGGATTATCAGGTATTCTGGTTGGTTGCTTTACCAACTGGGTGAGATTAAACGATTCCGCAAACAGCTCGCATTCTAGACCAGCGTCGTCAGTCCGGGCAGAATGCAATAACCATTCAACATTGTGTATGTTAAAATCACCCAAAATGGTAATTTCATTGCCAAGGGCAAGCTCAAGGTTACTCAACTGAGTGGATATGGAATCAAATACACTGGGTTCCGAAGAAGCATTGGGGGAACGATAAACTACACAGATATATTTGGTAATGTTTTGGCAATTTAATTTATATAATGAGTAATCAAAACTGGATGAAGTGAAGTTTAAAATAGTATCAACTGCATATTGGGATTTGATATAACAACAGGTGCCGCCCTTGTTTCGAAAGTTTGTAAGGAGATGGTAACCGGGAAAACAAAATGGAGATATATCGGTAGAGGGTGAGATTTGTGGTTCTGTGAGGAAAAGGGCCAAAGGGGATATGGACTGAAGGAAAAAATGAACTGAGTTTAAATTTGTGGTAAGGCCGTGGATGTTGGTAAAGAATAAGGCCGCACCGTCACCTCTTCGCCGACGAGCATATGATGGCAACCTGGACGACACTCTGATCCAGACCAGGTGACTCATCACCGCCACCTACCTGGAGGTAAATGATGGAACCCAGGAACAGCTTATGTTTAACACACTCAACAGGATCCTCCCCAGTTTCATCAAAGAACATTTTATAATACATGACCCAACAGGAGACCTGGATAAGATATCCAATTAACAAGGCACCTTCTAGCCATCCACTCCACCCCTCAGCACATTGGCGCAATCAATCAGTTTCCCACGAACATCATCGCGATTAACCCGTGGGAATTTTCTTCTTGCAACCACGAATGCCCTATTCACGACATCCACAAGCAGCTAAAAGCTGCCTGGAGCAACAGAACGACCCAAGGGCGCCTACAAGCCACCCCACCATACGCCGATTGCCTCGAGCCTAAGGGAAGTAAAACCCTATGAAAAAATCACAGAAGACATCCTCCATCACCCCCGCACATGGGGGCCACCTCACATCCCCCCCCCCAGTCTACGACCGGGGGAAACGTCACGTTTCAGTTTGCTCTCCTTCCACTATTTCTTCCCTTTTACCCTTCCCTTTTTCTAACCTACTTGAAATGTGCGCTCCCACCGCCAGATCCCCCCACCCCGCTAATGAGCCGCAGCCCCACCCCCATCCCAGGAGGACACCACAGTGGGCCAGGTGAGTGAGACGCTGGCCCAGAGCGAGATGGGCTCAGGTGTGCCCCGACCTTGAGTCCCTCTTCCCCTCAACCTTCCCAACCACGACAAAGCAGGGATGCAAGATTACTTCTCGGCCGGACCAGCCCTCGTCAGGATCGGGGTGGGACTGCTCCAGAATCAGTCTCAAGCAGCACCATGGTAATGGCCACAGGACCTACTGGGGAGGGAATGGCCACTCCCTCAGTTACTTCCCGTCAGGCAGGCAGACCTGCGGCGACGGCCACTGTACGCGCCGGGGAGGGAACGGCCACTGTACATCCCTCATCTGCCTCTTCCTCCTTCGGGAGCAGCCTTGCAACGACGGCCACTGTACACGCCGGGGAAGGAATGTCCACTGTACGTCCATCTGCTGCTAGTCCAAGGGCCTGTGGAACCGGAATGATGGCCACTGTATGCGTCGGGGAAGGGACGGCCACTGTATGCTCTTCGTCCACGGTCCTGAGGGTTCCCCCGGAGGAGAAGGTCCCTTCCACTGCCCACTCCCCACCCTGCGGCCATGTGGGACACCTCTCTGTCTCTCCCTCCAAGTGTGGTTCCCCAGAGGTGCTGCCATTCCAAGAGTGGTGGCTAGGCCATGTTGCTGAAGGCGGGATCCACGCCCTCCACCTGCCCCTGGATGATGCTGGGTCCTGACGGACGCCCTGCGGGCGAGGTGCCGCAGTCAACCCCTGACAGCACCCCAACCTAGAGGCGACCGCAGTCCCAGGCCTCCCAGGGCCAGTTCTCGGACCCCAGGGCAGGACCGCCCTGGCCCCACTCACCGTTGGCCCTCCGTCCGGAGTAAAAAGCGGCAGGCCCGACTCATGATGCTGTTTGGTCCCAGCCCTGAGGGCCCCTTACCAGGTCGAGGCCCTGACAGGAAAGGGCCTCCCTGCACCCCAGACCAGAAACGTACCCGGGCCGTGACGCCCCCGAGAGCTGTCCCTTGCTGTCTGCAGGAAGGCTCACCAGTAGGGCTCCCTCCGACTCCCGGGCGCCACCCTGAATAAGCCCAGACCTAAGCAGCTCAGTGGTGACACAGTGAGACCCCAGTGTCATATCAGAGACTTAACAGTGACAGTGTCTGTGTATTCTAGAAACAGTGAGACAGAAACACCACCCGTAGAGTGTCTCTAACCCAATGTACTCAGAGTGCTGTGTTAGTACCTAAGTTCCAAGACTAGAGCAATATACAAGTGTGTGGCGATACCTAAGTACAAATAGACCAGTGTACTATGCAGAGTCCAAGGGACAGAGTATATGAACAGCGTCACCATACCTATGCGATATTCTCTTGCATAATAACTCAGGTGTAATCACAGTGTCTATGTGATGTAATGTACCAATATTAACTAATCTGTCACTATACCCATTCCACATTCAGTGTATCATTGTATGTATATTGTAAGGAAGTTGAATTAAGGCAATATATGTGTTAAGGTGTCTTGCCAAGTTTTTATGCCCTGTTCCTCCATAAGTGTTCAATTTCCGGTCTAGAAAGAGGACCCCACTCAGTCGCTGGTGTCTTTAGAACGAGAAGTCGGTCTAGAAACATCCAGCATAACACTGGTGGTCAGCAGTGGTTCTGGATCTGATTAGAGCACGGAGAAACAAATAGGGAAATCCAGCACAATGGCGGCCAAACCACATATCCAACTGCTTAAATTCAACCTCGAACAGTATGACATTGATGTGTACTTGGATATGGTAAAACCCATACTGGACATAGGGTTTGAAAACGACAGGGAGAAAATTGCCGTCACACTGCCACACCTGGGCAAAACTGTAGCAGCCATAGTCATGAAAATCGTCCCCGAACTAAACTGGGACCAAGTCACGCATATTGTGAAACAGGCAGTTACGCCTTTCTTGGGCAGGGTTGTCACTCTCTCACAACTAGAAGCCCTCATGTACGATGGTAGCTTCAATGACACATTCATCCAGGCTCGACCACTCGTGACCGCCACCTATCCCAAGGCAAACACAGCCACCCAGAATCAACACATATTCAATACCCTGCTGAGGATCCTCCCGAGCGCAGTCAGGGAGCACTTCACAATTTATGATCCATCGGGAGACATGGACCAAGACCTACAGTTTATACGATGCCTCCTCGTTGCCTGCCCCACACCTCAACCAATAAATGCAGTTAGCAAGTTTCCCACAAACAAGGCAGCACTCCAAAAGCAATGGACGCCCCCACCACAACCTACAAAGGAGCCATCACCTCCCATACCCAGGGCACACCCTCTGAAGAAACACCCCAACCCCATAGAAAACTCCAACTTGATATCCATAAACCCATGAGAATTCACCGTCTGCAGTCGCAGCTGCCCTTTGCATGACATACTTGAGAGCTGAAAGCCGTACGACACAGGGCAGCCCCACAAGGATGCTGGAAGGTGTCATCCTTGGATGACGATGCACTGGAAGACAGCGCTCCACCCCTATCTTATACAGACCCCGGGGAAGTGGAGCCTGACGAGGAGAGCACTGTACAACAGATGGATTTTTAGGTCTGCCCCTGCACCTCCCCACGGTGGCGGGGGCCACTTCACATAAATACAGACCCCCAGTATACATGATGAGGCTGAATGGGGTCAAGGCAAGACTATTGGTTGACACGGGAGCAGCCAGATCCTGCCTCCACTCACATTTTTACTCCTGCCACAGCTCCGCCTTCGGCCCCCCTTCTCCCCACTTCAGCCCACCTTGTAAACGGGGGGGATGGCCCCTTGCCTATCCGTGGGGAATTCCGGGACCTGTGGACTGAAACCCACCAACAAGTATCTGCAAGACATCCCTTCATTGTCTTTGATTCTACCTGCCGTGCATACTACGGCTACTTGAGGCTGGACCTCCTACAGAAACTCCACGCCAACATTAACTGCCACAAGCACCATCTCCAGTTTTGTCCAGCCTCCCCTCCCGACCAGCCAGGCAGCACGTGCACACCTCCACCCTCGACACCCCCCCTTCCTCCCCACCCTCAACCACTCTGCACATGCACCTCTCCTCCACTCGCGCTTCTCACTTCACCCACCACTGCACCTTCCCACCTCCATCCTTCTTCTTCTTCTTCCTCTCCTACCTCCCCTCCACCTCCAACTTTTCCTGCCACCATCGCTTCTGCTGTTACCATTCCCCCCCATCACAAGACTTGGTTACATTTAAACAGGCCCAGCAGTACCTCCATACTGTTCTCCCCCAACTTACCATCCGGGACCCTTTCATCATGTTTACTATCTCCCACATTCCTCCCTCCCCACGTCCGAGCAGTGCGAATCGCCAACCTTGCCGCCACACCACTCACCCTCCCTCGAGGTTTAGTAGTAGGGGATATGGAGGAAGCTGAGCCTTGTGGCACACCTTGCCGCTCTCCCGCCGCGCTATCTACTCTACCTGACCACGTTTCCACCCACCAAGCAAACAGCCTCTGACAACTCCTCCTGGACTTCCAAGACCTTTTTTCACCTGGCCCAGTGGACATCAGGCACACCACCTACCTGAGCCACGAAATTCACACCACGGAACCACCCATCCGCCAACTCTTATGGCGAAAGAACCCTAAGCAACGGGCAGAGGAAGACTGGCAGGTCCAGGACATGCTCGATGCCGGTGTCATTCCACCAGCCCCTGGTCCTCTCCTGTCATACTCGTTAGAAAAAATGATGGCACCATGCGGTTCTGTGTCGACTACCTTAAACTCAATGACGTAACCACCAAGGACGCCACCCCCCTACCCATAATAGACAATTCCCTCTACTCACTACACGGCTCTTCATGGTTTTCCACCCTCGACCTACAGTCAGAGTACTGGCAAGTCCCCGTCCACCCAGAGGACAAACAGAAAACAGCCTTCTCCACCAGCAACGGCAAGCATTATGAATTGAACGTTCCCCCTTTTGGACTTTGCAATGCCCCAGCCACGTTCTCCCGTCTAATGGAGTCAGTCCTCAGCAGCCTGACCTGGGAGATCTGCCTGGCGTATCTGGACAATGTCATCGTGTTCAGCCGAACCTGGGCCGACCACCTCTACCGCCTCAAACAGGTATTAACGCGAATATGCCAGGCCGGACTAAAACTCAAACCTTCAAAGTGCGTCCTAGCCAAAAGATCCGGCGCCTTCCTAAGACACATGATTGGAGCCAAGGGCATCTCTCCTGATCCTGAAAAATTGCACGCCATCGCTGACCTCCCTCTTCCTAAGGACATCCACGAAATGCGTGCCTTCCTCGTACTGACCTCTTATTACCAGTGTTTTGTCAAAGGTTTCGCCGACATTGCCAAACCCTTGCACGACCTCACAAGGAAATGCGGGCCTTACTTTTGGACCGAAACCTGAGTTGCAGCCTTTAACACTCTAAAATACAAACTCGTCTCAGCCCCGATTGTCGCTTTCCCCAACTACAACCTACCTTTTGATCTGTACACCGACGTATCCCTGGTTGCCATCGGTGCCGCACTTGCACAGGTGCAAGACGGGAGGGAACACATCATCGCCTGCACCAGCCGCACCCTCAACCAGGCTGAGAGAAATTATGCTGCCATTAAACGCGAGTGCCTGGGCATCATTTGGGCTTTAGACTATTTTCGATCATATATTTCAGGCACCATTGTCGTTATCATCACTGACCATCAATCTCTCCAGTGGCTGCGACAATCCAACACCACCAGTGCACAGCTAATTCGATGGAGAGAAATGCTAGAAGAGTTTGATTTTGAAATATCATACCGACCTGGGAAGCTGCATACAAACGCTGATGCTCTATCCCGCCTACCCATTAACTCCATCCGCACCAACACAGACCTCATCCAAATGTGACAGGCCAAGCAATGCTCCCCTTGGATACCACCGCACACCTTTGCCAAATTATATCAACACGGCGAACACCTGTTTAACCAAGATGGCATTGTTCTAGGCCCCAACGCCGCACGTGACACCATGGTTCACCTCCATGTAAACAACGCCATCCACCTCAGCACCAAAAAACTACCACAAGGTATCAACGATATTTATTGGACACCCAACCCCTCCACCATTGCCAAAAACATCATCCAAACATGCCAAGCCTGGTCCTTGGGGAAGGATATCATGAACATGGCAGGACCTGCAGGAAAAATCACCGCACACAAACCATGGCAATTACTGTCAGTCGACGTAGTCAGATCCCTAATACCCAAAGCAGGCTACAAGTACATCATTACTTTTGTAGATGTTTACTCCAAATTCCTCATCGCCTGCCCCGCAAAAGAACACAACGTAGTGACAGTAGCTGATGCATTGGTCTGCCACGTTTTCCCCTATTTCAGGATTCCCCAGGCCCTACATTCTGATAATGCACCAGAATTCACCAGCAAGGTCTGGGATGAATTAGCCACTCTATTCGGCTACCAAATATCCCACTCCTCCCCATACTGGCCCCAGGGAAATAGCGTGGACGAGAGAAGCCATCATTCTCTCCTGAACCAGGTGCAGGCCCTAATTATACAAAAGGGCATAGAAGATTGGCCAGCCCATGTGAAAATCGTTCAGTGGGGCCTTAACACATGCCCTAGGGATGATGGGGTCACCCCCCACGAGTGAGTCTTCGGGGAAGCCCCCCTCCTTCTGCTCCTCCGCCAGCACCTTCAACCCCCTCCCCCACCCTCCACCACCGACCCCCTACACCAACTCAAGAGGTGCCTCCATTACCTCCAACAACAACAAGATTTACAGCCAGACACAATCACCTCCAACGCCTACAAACCGGGAGACTGTCATCATGGCCCGCCTGCCTACCCCAGACAAGGTATCTCCCCAATTCGAAGGCCCCTTCACCATCATCAAAGTCCCTAACCCATACCAAGTTATCATTCAGCATCATGGGCATACACACACATATCGCAACTGGCACGTGCACCCTTCCAACCCACTGACAATAACACCTCGCCAAACCACACGCCCCACTCCTCCTGGCACGCTACGCTGCCCTCTCCTCCTTCCAAGAATCCACCCACTGACTCATACTCCTTCTCACCTTCCCCCTCCGCCTCACCCGCCACAACCCCCTCCCCCACTGCACCCTTACCTGACCCACCACCAACCTGCTTTGATTCCGAGACTTCACCAACCTCTCCGCCTAGCACACCCCACACTGCCGCCTTACCATCACCTCCTCCAAGCCAAAACTTTCCATCACCGACCGACACCCCTAACAACTCACCAACAACACATCGCTCCGCAACAACTGCCCTAGTCACTGCGGAAACAACCACCCTCAACACACCACCATGACACACCCTCATCCACCCCCACTTCCCCCGTCCCCACCTCCAGCACCACCTCACCTACAAACTTCCCACATGCAGCAACACCACCCACCACCCACACATCCTCACCTTCCCACCCCTTACCAACCGATCATGCCCACTACACGCCACCTCTCACCACACTCACCACCAACCCAAACCTCCCACACCCAAAACTGAACACCCACACCACCATGTGGCCTCACAGCCTCACCCCCAACGCCCGTCCTCACTACCACCACCACTAGATCAAGACGCCTCTCACACCCACCAGCCAGATACACTCTTACACCCCCTCCTACATCACCGACATCACCACACTCATCCCCACACACGACCCCCCCCCCCAATACTACCCCCATCACACTCAGCCTACATCAGGCAAGGTGGAAATTTCCACCAATCCAATTCCCCAGGGGGAGCCACCACACCTACCCTAACCTCCCCCACAAAAGGCTGAGGACCTTGTCCCTAGCCAGCATACAGCTATGAGCCCCGCACCGAGCACCACCACAAGAGATGAGGGTCTAATGCATTATATGGCATCCCCCACACGGACCTGGACAGAGAGTACAAGGGACACATCAACTCCACCACAGCCTCTGCCACACTTCACACACTTCTACACTCCACCTTCCATTCAACCCTCACCAAGAGTCCAACCACATCACTCAGTACTGGACCACCCTCCTCCAACACCTCACAGCTACACACCAGACCTCCACCACGAGCACATACCACCTTCAGTCACGGGGCCGTGACTTTTACGCCGTGGACAGTGGTGAAATGCACACTCCCACCACCAGACCCCCCAGCCCACTATGGAGCTGCAGCCCCACCCCCACCCCAGGAGGACACCACAGTGGGCCAGGTGAGTGCAATGCTGGCCCAGAGCGTGACGGGCTCAGATGTATTCTGACCTTGTGTCCCTCTTCCCCTCAACCTGAGCAACCACGAAGTTGCAGGGATGTGAGACTACTTCTCGGCCGGACCAGCCCTCATCAGGATCGGGGTGGGACTGCTCCAGATTTAGTCCCAGGCAGCACCGCGGTAATGGCCACTGTATGTACTGGGGAGGGAACGGCCACTGTACATCCCTCAGCTGTTCCCCCCTGCAGCCCAGTGATGATGGGCACTGTATGCGTCAGGGAAGGAATGGCCACTGTACGTCCTTCTGCTGCAGCCACATCTGGAGCCCACCTCGGTGTGACAGCCACTGTACGCACACCGACAGACAAAGGCAGGAGGAGTGGAACAGTGACGATGGCCACTGTACGCATCGGGGAGGGAACGGCCAATTTATGTCCCTCGTCCACCTCCTCCTCCTCCTATGGGAGTAGCACTGCGGTAACAGCCACAGGACGTACCAGGGAGGGAACAGCCACTGTACGTCCCTCAGCTACTTCCTGTTGGGCAGGCAGACCCGCGGCGATGGCCTCTGTATGCGCCGGGGAGGGAACGACCACTGTATGTCCCTCATCTGCCTCTTCCTCCTTCAGGAGCAGCCCCACGGCAATGGTCACTGTACATGCTGGGGAAGAAACAGCCACTGTACGTCCTTCTACTGCTAACCTATGGGCCTGTGGAACCACGACGACAGCCACTGTACCAGTCGGGGAAGGGATGGCCACTGTATGCTCTTTGTCCACAGTCCTTAGGGTTCTCCCAGTGGAGAAGGTCCCTTGCGCAGCCCACTCTCCTCCCTGCAGCCATGGGGGTTGCCTCTCTGTCTCTCCCTCCAGGTGTGGTTCCTCGGAGGTGCTGCCATTCCAAGAGTGGTGGCGAGGTCCGGTCGCTGAAGGTGGATCCACACCCTTCAGCCTGCCCCTGGATGATGCCGGGTCCTGATGGACGTCCTGCTGGCGAAGTGCCGCAGCCAACCCCTGACAGCACCCCGACCTAGAGGTGACTGCAGTTCCAGGCCTCCCAGGGCCAGCCCTCGAACTCCAGGGCAGGACCGCCCTGGCCCCACTCACCGTCGGCCCTCCGTCCAGAGTAAGAAGCGGCAGGCCCGACTCCTGACGCTGTTTGGCCCCAGTCTCGAGGGCCTCTCACCAGGTCGAGGCCCTGACAGGAAAGGGCCTCCCTGCACCCCAAACCAGAAACGCACCTGGGCCATGATGCCCCCAAGAGCTGTCCCGTGCCTACTGCAGGAGGGCTCACCAGTAGGGCTCCCTCCGACTCCCAGATGGAATCTCAGCTAAGTCCAGACCTCAGCAGCCCAGTGACGGCACAGTGAGAACCCGGTGTTGTGTTAGAGACTTAACAGTGACAGTGCCGTGTATTCTAGTCACAGTAAGACAGGAACACCACCAGTAAAGTGTCTCTAACCCCACGTACTCAGTGTGCTGTGTTAGTGACTAAGTTCACAAGACTAGAGCAATATACAAGTGCGTGGCAATACCTAAGTGCAATAGATCAGTGTACTACGCAGAGCCCGAGGGACAGATCACATGAACAGTGTCACCATACCTATGTGATATTCTCTTGTACAATAACTCAGGTATAATCACAGTGTCTGTGTGACATGATGTATTATTGTTCACTAACCTGTCACTATACCCGTTCCACATCTAGCACACCATTGTATGTATATTGTAAGGAAGTTGGATTAAGGCAGTATACGTGTCAAGGTGTCTTGCTGAGTTTTTATGCCCTGTTCCTTTGTAAGTGTTCTATTTCCGGTCTAGAAAGAGGACCCCACTCAGTTGCTGGTGTCTTTAGGACGAGAAGACCTAAAAACATCCAGCATAACAATCTTACTTATTCCACTTCTCTTATATGTTTTCACTGATGCTTTCTTACTACATTTCCATGGTCTGATAACTCACTGTTCTGCCCTTGTTTCACTATGTCATGAACATTGTGCATTCACTTTCGCTCACTTTCGGGACTGGGTGTACTGGCGGTCAGGTACAAGGGCAGTGGGAAGGGCTCAGTCTCACTACTGATGGGGCTGAGCTCCGCCAGGGGCCTCCATATTCAGGGGCCATGGGATCATGCATAGGGGCATCCTCTCTTGTCCGGGGCTGTTGGTGGCCAAGGGTCCTGCGCTTTCGGGGCTCAGCGTGGGAGTCTGGCCCTCAGGGCTGGGGCCAAACAGCTACCTGAACTTCTCGCTCAGGTGCCTGATGGAGGATGAAGATCTCCGGCGTTGGGGTGAAGGGATGTCCCACCCGGGGATCCTGGGAGCAGTCCGGAGGTCCTGGAGGCTGCAGTCTCCTGTGGTTGGGGATGCCGTCAGGAGTGGGCTGCGGCGTCGGCCTCCGTCGGGGTCCATCAGGTGGGTCCTCTCAGGAACCGGCTGTAGGGAGAAGAGCCTGGTGGTAGTTACGAGGCCTCTCCAAGACTCCTCTGGGCTGGGGTCTCCGTGTGGGTCGTAAGTTGGTGGGCAGGAGTCAGCACCTGTTGGAGGAGTGGCTACCAGTTGTCTCCTGCCATAGGGCCCGGCTGCTGGCCATGGCCTTCTAGGGGCGCAGCTACGGACCGTCGTTAAGGCCTGGCTACTGGCCGTGGCCTGGGAAAGGAGTGGCTACAAGCTGACTCAAGGGCACCTTCAGAGCGGCTGCTGTCCATCTCCTGACGAAGGTGGAAGTAGTTACCGGCCCTCTTCTTGTTACCTCCGGAGTGGCTGTAGGCCGTCTCCTGTAGGAGGGTCGAGCAGCTACCGGCCGTCTCTTGAGGGACACCTTCATAGCGGCTACCGGCCGTCTCCTGACAAAGGTGGGAGCTGCTACCGGCCGTCTCCTCATTACCTCCAGAACGGCTGCAGGCCATCTCCTGTAGGAGGGTTGAGCAGCTACCAGCCGTCTCAGGGATGCTGAGTGGAGCTAGAGTAATAGCTCCACCCCATGGTTGTCGGTGGTCGGCTCACCTGGAAGGTAGCCTCGCTTTTCTGCTATGGTGGCGGCGGGCGAGCTCCGGGTCATAGGGATGCGTGGCCTGGGCGGACTTATGTCCCAGTCACCCAGAGTCCAGTCGTGCTGTATATGCTCCTCTGTGGGCTCCTTCTGGGGGTGTTGGGTTGCCCTCGGTGATACTATACTGCATTTTAGGACCATCTTCTGGGAAAAAGACATGTCCTGTGACTGGAGGTGGTTAACTTTGGTGTCGTAGGTGTGGTAGAGTGGCTGCAGGTGTTGGAGGAGGGCATACCAGGCTGTGGTGGCAGGATTCTCGTCTAGCTGAGCATCACAGGTGATGAAGAGGGTGGATGGGTCGGTGGAGGAGCAGAGGAGTCGTAGGAGGTGGTGGGGTCCACGGAATCGATGTTTTCGTCCGAAGGGAGGCACCCATATGGCTTGGTGAATTCTCATGGTGGTAGGTGTTGTCTTCTGTGCAGGGCTGTGCTGAATGCTGGAGATGGACATCGAGTGTGGGGTTTCATGCCAGAGTAATGCACCGTGACGTCTCTAGGGAGTATAGGTGACTTTGATTTGTGCCTGGTATAGCATGAATGTGAGATGATTTAGGGCAGGGGCGGGAGTGTGATTTTGCGGCGAGGTGGGTGGGGTGGAAGTGTGGGTGTATCTGGCAGGTGGGCAGGAGAGGTGGCCAGAGCATGTGATGGTTGTTTTAAGGGTGGGTGTGGGCGGTGATGTGGGTGTGCTGTGTCGCATGTGTGTGAGGTGTGCAGGGTGTGCGAGGGCAGCTGTGAGGTGGTAGGAGTGGGGGTGACACGGGCTGTGGAGTGGGGTGTAGGCCTAGTGGGTGGTGGTGTAGTGGTTGAGTGGGCAGTGCAGGTGGAGTCATGGGTGTGGGATGGGGCAGGCGGGATTGAGGGGGAGTGTGTGGGTGGCAGGCGGGGAGATTTGGGGCCAGGGGTAGGTGATGGCTGGGGTGGGGGTGTCGTGGGTTGAGGGGATGCATGCGCATGGGCAGGGCACGTGGTGCTGGGTGTGGGGGATGTGGCGGTTGTTGGCGAGTAGGTGGGGGAGACACGAGGAATTGGTGGTGTTGGTGAGCTATCAGGTGAGGTGTGAGGTGGCATGATGGGGGGTGAGGTGGAGGCGGCAGGGGAAGGGGAGGGAGAGAGAGACAGGGAGGGGGAGATATAGCAGTCATAAGAGGTAGAGGGAAGCGGCGCGGGGGTAGTGGGTGGGGCAGGGCGTGGGGCCAGGGCGGGGGAGGTGGGAGTGTGAAAAGGGCGTACGTGACGGTTTCTGAGAGTGCGAGAAGTGCCGTGATATTCGACTGTCACCTGGTAGGGGTTAGGGATGCGAATGATGGTATGGGTCCCCGTGAAGCGCAGTGTGAGCTTGTGGGGGATGGGGAGCTGAGCCATCATAACAATGTCACTTGGCTTGTAGGGGTTGGAGGCAGTGTCGGGGGAAAGGTCCAGGTTGTTTTGAAGGTGGGTCAGCCGTTGTTTGAGATGGTGTAGTGGGTCAAATGTAAGAGTAGAGGTGGGGTGTTGTAAGTGTAGCCGAATGGGTAGGAGGAGAGGTGTTTCCCCAAACACTCGCTCGTACGGTGAAATTCCGTCCTCTCGGGGGCAGAAGTTGATGTCCCATTGCACAGTTTTTACATGGGGGGAGGCGGTGGCTCAATCGGTAGAGAGGTGGCCTGTAGTCCTAACAGACCCAGGTTCGAATCCCGGCTGGGGCAGGGAACAGTTTAAGGATTTGAATTTCATTAAAATCAGGCTTTACTGATCTACCAGAAGACCCGCCGACATGTCGTAAAAATACCCCCGCTAATACCAATACACCAGTCCTGTATGAGACAGCCCTAGCATGTATTCAATATGGACGGTGGGTGTTAGCGCCGAAGTGGTGACATGTAGAGGTGTATGGTATGTAGGAGGACTGCTGGGCCTTGAGAGCAGGCTGTGAAGCCTATGCCCAGAGTCGGACACATAAAAAAAAAAAAAAAAAAAAAAAAAGTTGTCATCTGTGGTGGCTTCCATCTGCATATGGAGTTGATTCATCAATGTTCGATGGCTTCGTTCGCAGATGGCACTTCCTTGGGGTCAGTAAGGGGATGAGTGCGAGATGTTATAGCCAAATGTGGGAGCTAGCTCCTCCCAGATTTTGCTGCTGAACTCCAGTGCATTATCGGAGTGGATTGCCTGTGGGATACCAAAGTATGGAAACACGTGCCGAATCAGGGCATCAGCTACTGCAACAGTGTGATGTTCTATCGCTGGGCAGGCAACAACAAATTTGGAGTACATATCAATGAACGTGATCACATACTGATAACCTGATTTCGGGGGTAGAGGTCCCACTACGTCAATCGCCAACAACTGCCAAAGGTATGTGGGCGGTAATGTGTCCTGATGGGCCGGCGGTTCAGGTGATGTCCTTATCCAGGGCACACGCTCGGCAAGATTGGATAATCTCTTTGGCTAGGGTGCAAGGATTGGGTGCCCAGTAGGTGCCGTTAAAGACCTGCAGGAGTTTTTTTGTGCCCAGGTGAATGCTGTTGTTAGTATGCAGGTGTCGGAGGGCATCGAGGGCAGTGTCAGGGGCTAGGATGATATGCCCGGACAGAGTGAGCAGGTGGTAGCCCTGGCAATATAGCTTCTTGAGGAGATGCTGGGGGATCCAGGGGGGTTGTTCCTTACGATGCCACTGCTGGAAGAGGTCTGGTTCTGGCCGGGCGGCATTGGTGGGGAGCCAGGAGAGAGCATCCGCATTGATGTGGAGTTTGCTGGGGCGGTACAGGATTTCATAGTTGAACTCCTCCAGGGTTTTGCACCATCTGATGAGCTGGGCGTTGTAGGTGTCAGACTGCTGCAGCCATTGGAGGGACTGGTGATCAGTGATGATAGTAACCTGAGTCCCTGATAGGTATGTCCGGAAGTGCTCGAGTGCCCAGATGATGGCCAGGCGCTTCCTCTTAGTGGTGGCATAATTCTTTTCCGCCTGATTGAGGGTACGGCTGGCGCAGGCAATGATGTGCTCACGGCCCTGTTGGACTTGTGCCACCACAGCGCTGATTGCAATTAGGGAAATGTCGGTGTAGAGCCGGAATGGGAGGGTATAGTCAGGAAAGGCCGCAACTGGGGTGGAAACGAGTTTGTCCTTAAGTTGTTGGAAGGTGGCTCGTCTCTCATCTGTCCAGATGAACGGTTCTCCCTTACAGGTCAGGTCGTGGAGTGGCTTGGCAATGTGAGCGAACCCCTTCACAAAACGTCGGTAATAGGACATTAGGCCAAGGAAGGCTCGAATTCCGTGAACGTCTTGTGGTGGGGGTATGTCCGTGATGGCACAGAGCTTGTCTGGGTCGGGAGATATGCCAGCCTGGGAGATGACATGTCCCAGGCATGAGACTGTTCTACCGGCCATGATGCACCTGGAGGGCCGGAGTCTGAGGCCTGCCTGTTGGATTCAGGTGAAAACCTGGTGGAGGCGCTGAAGGTTGTCGGCCCAGGTCTTGCTGAAAATGATGTTGTCCAAATAAGCTAGACAGATCTCCCATGTGAGGCCACTGAGGACAGATTCCATTAATCTTGAGAAGGTGGTAGGGACATTACAGAGGTCGAAGGGTAAAACATTAAATTCATAATGTTTCCCATTGCTGGTCAAGAATGCAGTTTTGCCTCTGTCCTCCGGTCACACCGGGACCTGCCAATACCCTGGCTGGAGGTCGAGGATGGAGAACTAGGAGGCACCGTACAGGGAATCTAGAGAGTCGTCTATGCGCGGGAGTGGAGTAGCGTCCTTGGTGGTTACATCGTTAGGCCGGTGGTAATCGACGCAGAACCGCATCGTGCCATCCTTTTTCTTCACGAGGATGATGGGGGAGGACCAGGGGCTGGAGGAGGGGGAGACAACTCCGGCTTCAATCATCTCCTGAACCTGGCGATCTTTCCCACAGTTTGGGGTTCTTGCACCAGGATGGCTGCCAGATCTGTGGGCCTGTCGTGTGGATCTCGTGAGCCAGGTAGGTGGTATGTCCAGTATAGGCGGGTCCTGCCGTGAATAGATCCTGGAAATCCAGGAGGAGGTGGTGGAGGTTGTCTGATTTGTGGGTGAAGAGATGGTCGGGAATGGGAGGCAGAGGGGCGAGGGAGCGGGAAGGGGAGGGGGCACAGGGCTCGGCTTCCTCCATCTCTCTGATTATGAGCCCTTTAGGGAGAGTGAGGGGTGAGGGGGCAAGGTTGGCAATTTGGACTGCCGTGTCATGAGGGGGAAGGAAGGCTGGGAGCAGGAGGCAGACTGAGAGGATTCTGGGTGGCAGGAGTGGGGAGAATAAGATGGATGTACCTGAGGGCCGGTTGAAGGGCACCCAGGCTTCATAGTGGGGGGGAATGGTGACAGCGGAAGAAATGATGGAGGGAAAAGAGGAGGGCGGGGGAGAGAGGGAAGGAACGTCGGGGGGGAGAGAAGAGGGGGATGGAGTCTTCCAGCTGTGGCCGTGGCGTGCAGGTGCAGATGGCCCCCAGTGGGAGGGAGGGGTTGGGTGATTTCTGGAACTGGAGCTGTCTGTTGCAGCACTCAATGGTGGCTCCTAACTTCTATAGCAGGTCCAGCGCCAGTCATCCACCGTAATTGCAGCAGGAAGAGTCGAACACGATGAATTTGTTGTGTGTCGACGCACAGGGCCCGTGTTTCCCTACAGATCGGCAGGGGGCTATCCCCCACGTCCACAAGGTGAGTAGCCATCAGGAATAGTGGGCCAAAGGTCAACTTGTGACAGGAGAAGTAGTGGCTATACAGGCAGGATCTGGCTGCTACTGTGTCGACCAGAAGTCTGGCTTTCACCCCGTTCAGCTTCATCTTGTGGTAAACTGGGGGGCGCTATTTGGAGGAAGTGGTCCCCGCCACCGTGGGAAGGTATGGGGGCTGTCCTAAAAAAATCCAACTGCCAGGGGCCTCCTTCTTCTTCCTCTGGCTCCTGTTCCCCGGGTTCGGTCTCCTCCGTGGATGCGAATTTGTCCTCTGGCTCTTCATTCTCCAGGGAGGAGACTTACGTCGGCCTGGGGTGATGGTTTTTCGCCTGGCAGCTTTTTATTGTCCCTGATATCGTGTAGTGGGCACCTGGAGCTGCAAGCAGAGAACTCCCAGGGATTCACTAGAATGAGGTTGGGATTCTCTCTGTGACTGGGGCGCTGGTGGGTGGGGTGCGCCCTAGGCAGGCTGGGTGCTGGGGTGGGGCTGGTGTGGGGCATAGGCGGATGTGGCTTGACTGGGAGAGCAGGGATGTTCGTGGGGAACTTTTTCACCACGTTGATTTGCTGGGGTGTAGGGCGGGAGGTCAGGAGGCGGCGTATCAGCTGGATATTCTTATCCTTGTCTCTGGTACGGTCATGGATTGTAAAGTGCTCCTTGACCATGCTGGGGAGCACTCTAAGGAGAGTATTAAAGGTGTGTTGCTCCCGGGTTTCATCATCTGCCTCCAGGTAGCCAGCAGTGACCAGGCGTCTGGCCTGGATTAGAGTGTCATCCAAATTGCCATCAAAGGTTGGGCTATCCAATTGGGATAGTGCCACCACTTTTCCTAGTGATGGAGTGATGGCCTGAATCACGAATTTCGTGAAATTCTGCCAGGTGAGCCCCGGGACGATCTTGGGTGCTATATTAGCTGCCACTTTGCCCAGTAGTGGGAGTGTGATCGCGATTTCTCACTTGTCATCCTCGAACCTGATATCTAGCAAAGGTTTAATAATTGTCAGGTATATGTGAACATCATACTGTTCGGGGTCGAATTTAGTTGCCATTTTGCCAGTATTTCCTGATTACCCCTCTCATATGCTCGGGTCAAGAACCACCACTGTCCACCAGTGTAATGCTAGGTGTTTTAGGGTCGGCTTCCTGTCACTCTAACACCAGTGTGTAGCTGGGTTCTCTTTCTAGACCAGAACTTAGACAAATAAGAGAGAGGCAGGACACAAAAACTCGAGGCAACAACCTTGCATGTGTTTTGCTAAATTCTACAGTGGAACGGGCAGATGTCACCAATACAATTATGCTGAACAATTATAATTCTAAGGCTTAGATTTCAGGTGTTAGTATTGCACAGGATACTGTTTGGGACAAGGTTGGGTAAGGTGAATAGCTCTTAGGGCAGTGAAGCTAAACACTACTGTTTGGGAAAGTCTAGGTTCCGTATGCTGGTGGAGTTTGTGGCACTATTTTCACTGCTGGGAGGCTAACTGGTTTGTCAGTCATGTCGTTCATTATTACTCTTACACTGGGGCCTCTGTATGATCTTAATGTGAGGCGGAGACACTATATATGGTAGCATGTTCACTTGAGTCAGACCCTTATTTCACTGCCTTGCCATGTACACTGTTTCACTGTTATCTTACTTTTTCCTCTTCTCTTTTCTATTATTACTGATGCTTTCTCACTGACTTTCCATAGTCTGATAACTGTTCTGCCCTTGTTTCACTATGTCATGAACACTGTGCTTTCACTTTCACTCACTTTCGGAACTGAGCATACTGGCGGTCAGGTACAAGGGCGACAGGAATGGCTCAGCCTCACTACTAAAGGGGCTGAGCTCTGACAGGGGCCTCTGTATTCAGGGGCCACGGGATCACGCGTAGGGGCATTCTCTCTCGTCCGGGACTGCTGGTGGTGAAGGGTCCCACGCTTTCAGGGCTCGGGGTGGGAGTCTGGCCCTCAGGGCTGGGGCCAAACAGCTGCCTGAACTTCTCGCTCAGGCGCCTGATGGAGGACGAAGATCTCCGGTGTGAGGTGAAGGGATGTCCCGCCTAGGGGTCCTGGGAGCAGTCCAGAGGTCCCGGGGGCTGCAGTCTCTAGCGGTTGGGGACACTGTCAGGAGTGGGCTGCGGCGTCGGCCTCCATCGGAGTCCGTCAGGAGGGTCATCTCAGGAACCGGCTGTAGGGAGAAAACCCAGGTGGAAGTTGTGGGGCCTCCCCAATACTCCTCTGGGCTGGGGTCTCCCTCTGGGTCGTAGGTTGGTGGGTAGGAGTCAGTACCTGATGGAGGAATGGCTACCGGCCATCTCCTGCCGTAGGGCCCGGCTACTGGCCATGGCCTTCTAGGGGCATGGCTACCAACCATCGCTAAGGCCCGGCTAATGGCCATGGCCTGGGGAAGGGACCAGCTACAGAACGACCCAAGGGCACCTTCAGAGTGGCTGCCGGCTGTCTACCGACGGAGGCAGGAGCAGCTACCAGCCATCTCTTTGTTACCTCTGGAGCGGCTGCAGGCCATCTCCTGTAGGAGGGTCAAGCGGCTACAGGCTGTCTCTCATGGAGCACCTTCAGAGCGGCTACCAGCCATCTCCTGACGAAGGCGGGAGCGGCTACCGGCCGTCTCCTCATTACCTCTGTAGCGACTGCAGGCCATCTCCTGTAGGAGCGACGAGTGGCTACTGGCTGTCTCGTCCAGGGCACCTTCAGAGGGGCTTCTGGCCGTCTCCTGATGAAGGCAGGAGCGGCTACTAGGCGTCTTCTCGTTACCCCCAGAGTGGCTACAAGTCGTCTCTTGCAGGAGGGTTGAGCGGCTACTGGCCATGTCAGGGGTGCTGACTGGAGCTAGAGTAATAGCTCCATCCCATGGTTGTTGGTGGTCGGCTCACTCGGAAGGTAGTCTCGCTTTCTTGCTATGGTGGCGGCAGGTGAGCTCCGGGTCATGGGGGAGCATGGCCCATGCAGACTTATGTCCCTGTTGCCCGAAGTCCAGTCGTGCTGTACATGCTCCTCTGTGGGCTCCTTCTGAGGGTGTTGGGTTGCCCTCAGTGATACTATACTGCATTTTAGGAAGACATGATATGGTTGTGCGGAGGTGCGGAGGTACTTCACGGAAGTATGATTTTCGCGGGAATGACTGAAAACAAACCATCAGTATGTACACTTTAGATCTGCATAGCCTTTACTTTCATTAAGTGAAAAATTATTACATAACTGAAATGAAGAGGGTATTGTAACAAATCTTTCATTTTTATGATGTCTTGGTATTCAAAATCCGTTTAGTCTCCCGAATCTCACAGAAAAATACTGTTATGCTGGATGTTTTTGGGCCGACTTCTCGTCCTGGAGACACCAGCAACTGAGTGGGGTCCTCTTTCTAGACTGGAACTAGAACACACAACAAGAGGAACAGGGCATAAAAACTCAGCAGACCAACCTTACACATATATAGCCTTAACCCTCTCAGGCGCAGTCACGTGATTCGCATTCCATGTGGATTGATCTAAAGATGATCAGTCACGTGAATCGCGTTCCTAAGCACAAAAAAATTTGCCTAATATTAACCCTTTGAGATTCAAATGACTATTTCGATCGTCATTTCAAATCCAACCTCAGAGATTCGGATGACTCTTAATCGTCATTTTAAGAATCTTTTGTAAAATATTCACCATAAACTGCAGATACGCATCATAACAAAGAGGCTCAAGCATGTTGTCACGGAATGGTTTCTCTATGTTTGGGGGTACTGCACAGCTGGTCTGACTCATAGCTTTGTTTCTTTACAACTTTATTCTTGGTGAATGTTTTTCTACAGCAAGGTATAAAATTTTTTATTTTTGCCTAACTTCAACTCGTCACTTTGACTTTTTATTTTGTCTGTTTTCCTTTTATGAACATACTACGATAAAGTACAACTATTCAGCTTCAAAATAACACCACAACCAGCATCCTATCAAAAAAAGTGTATTTACATTGACTGATCAAGGAAAAACATTGCGAAGCAAATATGCGGTCAAGACTAAAATAAAATTGTGTATCTCTTCCCTTTCGCTTTACTGCATAATGAAATGCAAAAATTACCATAATCTATATATCATTGTAAAGGTAATTTATTGTATTTTTGCATGGTTTAAACCAAATTTATATATTTTTACTCGTTATTTTTTGCCGAATATTTTTCTATGGCAAGATATAAAATTTTTGCTTTTTGTCTAACTACAACTCATCATTTTGACATTTTATTTTCTTTGCTCTCCTTTTTTTTTAACATACTACGATAAAGTACAACTATTCAGCTTTAAAATGATACCAAAATCAACATTCTATCTTGAAAAGTGTGTTTACACAAAGCGATCAAAGTAAAATATCGGGCCGCAAAGATGTGGGTCAGCGTGAGTGGCTGACTTTGACACAGACATAATCTGCCCAGCCCAAAAACCTGATAGGGTTAAGTTTCTGGCCGATTTGCGTCAAATTTTGATGCATCGTAGCGAGCTCAGTGCTTTCCCATGGTAAGGCATTGGCAACACTGAGCTGCCTCATGGGGCCCAGCATGTAACGATAAACCTCAGTCTCTTCCAAGCAGCCAGGCGGTGAGGTTGCATCGCGTGTCCTGTCCCTTTAAATTCCTACTAATTCTCCCCCTCCTGCCCGAGCTGAAGCCCCTATAGACTCAGTGTGATAATCCAGTATTTGTGAGCATATTTGTATGTGATATTGTCGATGGAACATTGATATATGTCACGAAAAGGAATTGTGGCCATTATCATTCGTTAGGCTTAGAGGCGATATGCATGTTCACTGTTGCAGGGTTTCGCCTCTCGCCCTCCTCAAGGCCCTATTGCATAATTACAAATACGTATATAATGAAGCCAATGCCTAAACTGCATTTTGTGTGAAAGATATTGTAGCTGGCTTGGTGAAATTATGGAACTAGTTAGCGTTATGGACGCTATAAACCATAGTGTGGAATGGGGCAGGCATCATGTACAATTTTTATCGGCGGGAAGGGAGAATTAGAGGTGTTTAGGGATGGAATTATTGTGATTCTGATTGTTAAAATGCGTATGGAATTGTGTGAAATATACATCAAACATGCTGCGGGTGTTCGTGAAGGAGTGTGGTGTGTGCCAATACAATGGAGTTGCATCGTACTCTCCCGGCGAAGGATGCTGCATCAGTCACGTTGAACTGTAGTGAGGAAGGGAATAATTGCGGATGTTAGGGTGGAATCATTGTGGTAGTCATGTATTTGTGTATGATACTGTGTGAAGTGTAAGTGAAATGTGCCACGTATCCTCGTGACGGCATAAATTATGGTGCATAGCGTAGGTTAGCAATACCTTAGCGTCAGGGGTCCTCAGGAATAGGGACGCCTAGGAACGAGGGACGTCATTGAACATGTACTGTACCTTGGACTGACATTTAGTGATAAATTATACTTTATGTAAAATATAAGTGAACTGTGCCGCGAGTGTTCATTTAGGTGCGTAGCGTGGGTGAGCAATATTTTAGCGGCAGGTGTACTGTGAAAGGTGATGATGCCAAGGAACGAGGGACGTCATTGAACAGGTACTGTACCTTGGTCTGACATTTAGTGATAAATTATACTTTATGTAAAATATACGTGAACTGTGCCGCGAGTGTTCATTTAGGTGCGTAGCGTAGGTGAGTGATACTTTAGCGACAGGTGTGCCGTGAAAGGTAACGATGCCAAGGAACGAGGGACGTCATTGAACAGGTACTGTACCATGGTCTGACATTTAGTGATAAATTATACATAATAAAAAATATAAGTGAACTGTGCTGCAAGTGTTCATTTAGGTGTGTAGCGTAGGTGAGCGGTACTTTAGTGGCAGGTGTGCTGTGAAAGGTAACGATGCCAAGGAACAAGGGACGTCACTGAACAGGTACTGTACCATGGTCTGACATTTAGTGATATTTTATACTTTATGTAAAATATACGTGAACTGTGCCGCGAGTGTTTGTTTAGGTGCGTAGCATAGGTGAGCGATACTTTAGCGGCAGGTGTGCTGTTGGGAGGTGAACGTGATGTAGCGAAATGTTTATTCATGGCTGCCTAATGTTGTTTTATTCGCGTTTTCGACGAATAAGATGATATAGGTTTCATGGCAGTATATTGATGTTTGGATGGCGAAAATAAGGAGAGAATACGTGTTATTTGCCGCGTGCAGGCAGCCGGGCCGGGCGGCTTCGCAGAAAAAATCGCTTGCCTTAAAACTTACTGAAACTTATCGTGCGCGAGAGGGTTAATTAATTTGGAAAACTGCATTTTGGAAGCATTTGCAAATACAGACTTACATGATAGGGATGTTCTTTGAATCCATAGAGCTTATGTCATGGTGTGGTGACATGGTATACTTTTTTTTTCTTTAACTCGTTACGTCCCGAGGTTTTCCGCACCTCCGACATCCCTCAGTCCCGAGGTATTTTCGAAAAATTTTTTTTTGGCTAAAATCTTCGCTTTTGGTGAGAAACATCGAAAATTCATAGAGAAATCGCTCACCTGAGGTTTAAAATACCCAATCCAGGTAGGAGTTCCTCCTTACCTGACTGGGTTTTCTAACATGCTGGCACCAAAGAAAACAAGTTCTATGGGAGGGTAACTATTTTATCCACTCATAAACGGTATTAATTTATTTACTTGGTACGAATGTATATGTAGTATGAGAGTATATTGGTTTTCAAGCAGTAATAAAGGCATTATAAGCATTGTTTCACTCACTAACTAATCACCATACCTGACCTTTTTTTGCCACATTACCTGATCATTATTTCTGGCTGTTTCTTCTTCTAAAGCTATGTAAACATTGTCCTCCACATTGTCATCGATTGGGGAATCACTCTGGCCCTGAATATCTTTACTAGCCAGGTCACTGGTAACAGGTCCTTTGCCAAGACAATGGCGTGAGGGGGGAAGGGGGGAGGTTATGCGGTGTAAGGCATTGTCCCTGCTTGGCATCTTGTAGAGGAATAGAGGAAGGTGTCCCGTGTATACATACGAAAAATCACGCGCGAAAATTGAAAATTGTGCAAATTAGGGACCTTGCAATTGCACGACGTACTGGTACGTCGCCGGGACTGGCAAATGCAAATCGTTGCAACGTACCCATACGTCGACGGGATGGGGCGAGTTAATGTGAGCAAGAAGAAACCAAAGGCCACGAGCCCGCAATAACTGTTCCTCCCAAGGGAAAAACAGAATACAAGAGAGAGCCAAATTCAAGATCCAATCATTTCGAGATGCCTGGACACACTGTGTTTGAAAGACTGAGATCATATAGGAAGCAGAAAATACAGACAGAGGGAGACAGTTCCAGAGATGACCTGTTGCATAAATGAAGGACTGGGAGTAATGGTCAACTCTTGCATTAGAGAGTTGGACAGAAAAGGGATGAGAGTTTTCTGCTAGACGTGTGCAACGTGCCCATTGTAGAGGTGGAAGAATGCATGCAGACAGTTCAGAGGAGCAGTGACCATTGAAGCTGCGACAGAAAAGAGATAATGATGCAACAGTGCGGCGAAGAGACAGGGTTTCTGGGAGTCAGTAAGAGGAGGAGAGTTAATGAGATGAAAAGCCTTTGACTCCACCCTATTGAGAAGAGCTGTATGTGGGGAACCTCCCCACACATGAGAGTTGTACTTCACACAGGGGCGGATAAAACCTGTGTATGGAGTCAACAATTGTGCAGAGGTAAAGAAGGAATGGAGTCAGCTTAGCACACCTAATCTCTTGGAGGCAGATTTTACAAGAGATGTAATATGATCTTTCCAAGAAAAGTCCCGAGTAAATGAAACCCCAGGCATGTTCAAAGATGATGCAGGTTTAAGCTGAATATTATTAAACATTAATGGGTACACCTGTGGAAGATTTTGTCAGGTTGATAGGTGTAAGAACTGAGTCTTTTATGCATTAAAAACAACCAGATTATTTTTACCCCAGTCAGAGATACAAGCCAAGTCAGACATTAGGTGTGCCATAGCCTCATCCCTTGTTTGTTGAAGTAACTGCTGAGATGGGCATTGCGGGAACTGAGTAGAAAGGTGAAGGGTGGATTCATGAGCGTATGAGTGGATATGGTTAGATGTACAGCTTAGAAGGTCATTGATGAATAAAATGAAGAGAGTTGGAACACCACTGTTGATAGATCTAGGAGAAGAACGATGGCCGTCTACAACAGCGGCTATACGACGACCAGAAAGGAAGCTAGAGATGAAGGCACAGAAAACTTACTGAAACTTACCGTGCGTGAGAGGGTTAATTCTGATTCCCTTACAATATATAGCAAATATATGCAGTATAGGTTATATGGACAGTGTCAGGCTTTTTTACATACAATATATATAAGTGTAGTCACTGACAGTCAGTACTATTTACTAACAACACACAGTAGTTGTAAGTATAGTCTGAATAGCCTCTACCTTACAGTCTTATTGTACCACTTGTTAGTTCTAGACTTAGCCAGTTCTCACTGTGTATTAGAGTTGCTGCTGTGTTGAGTATAGACACTGTAAGTTCTCACTGCACCATAGGTGTGGATAATACATGTAACACAGACACTGTCAGTTCCTGTTTCACAATGGAAGCACTGGTATTACAATGTTGGGCTTATTGGGCCACTGAGACCTGGGCTAACCATAAGTGGGGCCCAGACGTGGGAGGCTGGTAGTCGGGCATACCTTCCTGTAGGGGGCATGACACTACTGCATTGGGGATGAGGTCGTCCGGTCGTGGCTGCAGACTGGTGTACAGGGAGGTCCTTTCCTGGTGGGGCCTCGACCTGGAGGGTGGCCCTCAGGACTGAGGCCTGACAGGGCCAATAGACGCACCTGTCGTTGCCTGCTTTTGGTGAAGGGTGAGGTCGTCTGGGCATGGCAGCAGACTTGTGTACAGGGAGGCCCTTTCCTGGTGGAGCCTCGACCTAGAGGTTGGCCCTTGGAACTGGGGCCTGAGAGGGTCAATAGACGCGCCTGTCGTCGCCTGCTCCTGGCGGAGGGTGAGGTCATCCGGGCGTGGCTGCGGACTGGTGTGCTGGGAGGCCCTCTCCTGGTGGGGCTTCGACTTAGTGAGTGGCCCTCAGGGCTAGGGCCAAACAGCGTCAGGAGCCGGGCCTGCCGCTTCTTACTCCGGGCATAGGGCTGGCAGTGAGTGGGGTCAGGGCTGTCCTGCCCTGGGGTCCTGGGGGTGTCCCAGGGAAGACAAGGGCTGTGGTCGACTCTAGACTGGGGTGCCGTCAGGGGTTGGCTGTGGTGTCTTGACTGTGGGGCATCCGTCAGGGCCACGCGTCATCCGAGGGCAGGCTGAAAAGCTAGATTCCTTCCTCAGGTATCGGACCCTGCCACCACTCCTCAAACGGCAGCTCCTTCGGGAGTCCACACCTGGAGAGAGAGGGAAGAGAATGTCCCGTGCGGCCTCTTGGTGGAGGGTGGACCGCGCCAGGGACTTCCTCCGACGGGGAAGCCCTAGAGACTCTGGGTGAAGGGCGGACGGTGGCTGAGGTCGCGGTTCCAAAGTCCCCAAGGGCAGCAGCTGAAGGGCGGACGGTGGCCAACCCTTCCCCGACCTGGACGGTGGCCGAGGTCGCAGTGCCACTCCCATAGGAAGAGGAGATGGACGAAGGGCAGACAGTGGCCGACCCTTCCCCAGTCCGGATGGTGGCTGAGACTGCGGTTCTGCCTCCCTCTGGCGTACCAGGTGTAGTTGCAGCAGCGCTGGAAGGGGCTACAGCAGAAGGACAGATGGTGGCTAATCCTTCCCTGGTCTGGACGGTGGCTGAAACCACGGTGCTGACTGGGACTGTTGAGTTCACAAGTCCCACCCTGATCCTGATGAAGGCTGGTCCGGCCGATATGGAGGTGGCCATTACTGAGATGTCATGGTTGGGCGTGTTGAGGGGAAGAGGGGCATAGGGCCGGGGTGCACCTGTGCCCATTTAGCCCTAATTCTCTGTTGCGCTCACCTGCCCCACTGTGGTGTCTTCCTGGGGTGGGGGTGGGGCTATGGCTCCGTCCTGGGGGGGGGGAATTCAGTGGGAGCACCTATTTCAAATACCTTGATGTTTAGAATTCTGTTATCCTTTATAGAACTGTGATCTAAACAGTTTAGAGCTGTCAGATGTCGCCAGAGAGACCCACCTCTCCAAATAAGGCCTATTTTTGCAGGGTCAGTGGGATCAGAACTGATCCAGAAGGGCCATACCAAAGCAGTCCAGCAGTTTTGGATCGGCTTGTCCTGTTGCCGTGGCAACACCCCAATGCCCTACCTGACTAAACAAAACGATGGCTGTTGAAAGGTCAGAAGGATGATTTGGTTAGCAGTCGTTCTGTTCTCATTTTCACAAATTTGGTCCAGTTACTGATGAAACTGGACACAGCTGAGCCCCTCATATCCATCTTAGCAACTGGCAGTAGCATTTTATCAGTATATTATTAAAAAAAATAAATAAAAAAATATGGCACTTACTGATATACCGGCTCGGCGGAGCAAGCCAGACACCACCACCCTAGGAGGAGGGTACAGGGAGGTGACCCCCACCCCACAAGGACATGACGGAGAGGCTTTTTTCACCTGCCGAGCCTTCCGGACATAAAAAGCATATCTCCCCCATGATCCTACACCAGCCAGACCATCGGGCAGTGTACAGTAAAAGTACACTACACTTAAGCAGAAAGAACATTTGCCAGAGTTGGGGTGGGCCTTGCAGTGGCAAGGTCCCAAGCAAAGCCATGGACGCTGAGTCCCCTGCATTGGCCTCCTATTTAACAGGGGACTCAGAAGGAGCCTCAAGGGTTGCTATCTCCCTACCCTGACGGAAGGAGGGCAGGCTCCGCCAGAGCTGTGATGTAAGCTGAGAGAGTTCACCCAACCTCTTCCTCCCAACATCACTGGGACAGGAATCCCTTCCTCGACGGAAGGAGGACACGCTCCACCGGAGCTGTGGCTTAGGTTGAAAGAGTTCGCCTGACCTCTTCCTCCCGACATCATGGGGGCAGGAGTCCCAGGCCCTATGGCAGGAGTGCAGACTCCACCAGAGCCATGGCTTTTCCCGTGAGAGCCCTACGGGTGCCTACTCCCAGCCACCAGGGCCGGCGGTGTCCGGAGGAGTCTCCCCCAACTCCTTTGACATCCCTGTCTCCCGTAGGAGCACAGGCATTGTCCAACAGGGCTGCCTGACAAAGGGAACGTCCCTTGGACCTCCCCTGCACACCCCAGATCAGAGTTTCGGTGGGGCCTCATGGGCCCGCCAAGTAGGAGGGTCGGCCCTTGGCCGCTCTCCCTCCACTAGTCCCCAAGCTTCTACAGAGAGAAACACCTCTTGCACCTCCCATCCCTTCTGCGGTGGAGTGAGGTGCCCCTCTCCCCACCTCTCTTCTCGAGAGGGTAGTTTCTGCTCCCTTTCAGGAACCCCACTAGAGACCAGATCGGGCATGACGTCCCTGAGGCCAGGTGTCCTGTCCCTGCAGCCTCGTCCTCCCCAGGTGCTGATGGACTCCGCCAGAACAAGAGGCTGCAATCCAGTCCTGACGGCCTCCTCTGCAGACAAGACTGCAGCCCCTGGAGTCAGCAGGCCTCCCCTGATGTCTGCTGTAGCTGCCAGACCTTCCTCGGCACTGGCGGCCGCAGTTCTTCTCTGACGGCTGCCCCTGTCAGACGAAATGCCAGCTCAGCCAGGGCAACGCCCTCCACACAGCTGACCCTAGGTCAGGGGCTCCCCAGGTCTGCCCCCAGTACCCGACGATGACTAAGGGTCAGCGCCATGCAGCGTGCCTCCTGGCCCTCTTTGGCCCTGGTCCACAGAGCCCCACATCACCCAGGGCCTCTACAGAAAGAGGGCTGCCCACCACACCACCCACCAACTCCTACGGGACTTATGGCGACCCCAAAGGCGACCAACCCCTGGAATACACTGTGCATGGCCCACCCCCAAAGCCCGCCCGCCACCTGCGGTTCCTGGCTCAGGGCCTCCTGCTGCCTGTGACCTGAGCACTCCCCTCTGCCTGTTCCATGAGTAAAAGACTGAGGTTGTTTGTCCCCTAATGTCTGAGAAGCCCCTACCCCAGTGGACCCACCCCCTCACCCCAGTGTCTCCCCCCCCAAGTGTTACCTCCCCACGTGGAATAGTGAACTCCCCACCAATAAGCTCACGCATGGATTGTGTGGTGCTAGGCCATGGGCCGCCCCCAAGTGTGACAATACCCTACAGTGTTACATATGGACAGACAGCATCAGTGCTGCACCCCTTCCCTCCCCCATTTGCTTCGGCCATATGAAGTGATTAGAAAGTGATATATGAGGTGTACTCCCACCTCCCTGTCTCGTAAGGAAATCTATACCACCACTCCCCCCCTTCCCCTTCCCCCCCTGTGCCCCTACGTGCAGATAGATTGTGAATGCTACATTCTCTCGTCCTATGTAACGCATACGTAGCATAAGGCTAGCTAGGGTATCATCTGTCATGTGAATGTATATAACTAGCATAGGAGGCTGTTTATGTTACGTGAATATATATATAAGGACTTGAGTATATACTGTCGTCTATGTCACGCGTTTGGGTATATTGAGATATAATTGACTGTCTCTGTTATATATCTGAGGCCAAGTGCACATGGTGTATTGTGTGAACCATATGTACGACACTGTGTGGAAATTATCATACATAAGGAAAGGTAGAATACTGTGTAAAGGTCAAACTCGCTGAAGTAAGTGGAGATATTAATTGTATGGGCTAGCCTTCTGAGATTATCTGGTTATTATGTCCCACAGTTTTGATCTTGGGTGTGTATGTAGTTGTTTATTGTTAATATATAAGTGTGCCTTTGACCAGTTGTGTTTGGACTTCCCTTTCTTGCCTGTGGCTGACTCGGTCGAGAACAAAGAACCCAAGATCGCACCATACCTGAACCTGAGAAGTCAGGACTCAGAATACGCTGCATAACACTGGTGGTCAGCGGTGGTTCTTGATCCGGCGGTAGAACAGCAAGGAAAGAGAAATTCGCAAACATGGCTGCCAAACCACACATACAACTCCCCAAGTTTGGCTCCGAACTCTATGACATACACACCTACGTGTTCATGATCGAAGCTATACTAGATTTACAGTAAGCTTTGAAAACGACCACGAGAAGATAACTGTTACACTCCCCTGCCTTGGAAAAATTGTTATGAGTATAGCCATGAAAATAGTCCCAGAGTTGAAATGGGACCAATTTCAAGAAATTGTGACACAGGCAGTCACACCCTCACTGGGGAAAGTCGTCGCTTTTTCACAATTGGGTGCACTAACATATAATGGGAACTTAGACGACACCCTCATCCAAACCCAACATCTTGTTCCCACCGCCTACCTGGGGGCAGATCCAAATACCTGGGACCAATCCACCTTCCATACCCTGCTCAGGATCTTCCCCATAACCATCAGAGATCACTTCATGATCTTCGAAGCAGTGGAAGACCTCGACAAGGATATCCAAGTTATCAGGCGTCTCCTAGCCATTCATGCCATCCCACTACACATCGGAGTAGCAAGAAAAATCCCGAAGAATGGGGCACAACCCTCAAAGCCATGGATGCCCCCCACCAGCAATGTCTCACCAACACCACCAAGTGCACCCAGGCTGCCCCCCCCACTAAAGGGCACCCCCCTCCCAAGAAAAATGCAAGCCTGATCTCCATGGACCCATGGGAATTCTCAGCGTGCAATCACTGGTGCCCCATTCATGACATATGGGAGCAACTGATAGCTGCCCGAAGAAAAACAACCACCCCACGCCATCACACAATCTCCTCCAGTCGTTACTACAATGCTTCCAACGCCTTCCACAATCACCATCGCCCCTCACCCGCCACCTCTCAACCGCACCGCACTCATTTCCCCATCAAGCACGTTGCACCTCCATCCACCTCCACCAGCCACACGACTGACCCATATACCTGCTGCCCCACACCAATACACTCATCATCCTTGGTCACTTCCACCTTCACTACCACTCCCACCACCAGACCCTTCCCCAACTCCACACCCTCACCACAGACCTCCCACTCACCCCCAAACCAGCACTCCAAGCCACCTACACCCGCCCTCACCCCTGCCACCCCAATGACAGGCCACCTTACACCCACACCCTCACACACTCCTCATTCCACACCCACACCCTACACCACACCCCAGACCATCTCCCACAGCCATTCCCTTTCCCCATCCTCCCCCTCCACTTCGTCACCACCACCCTGAATAACAACCTCAACCACCCACCCACCAACCGCCCACTGCACCAGCATGCCTCACGTCCATCACTGCCACCCACTCCTCACTCCACCTCATCCCATGCTCTCATTATTTACCCCGACTCCCCGTTCACCCACTCACCACCACCCACAGCCACTACTCCACCAACCCACCCAGCAGCTGCCCATTCCACCCACACGCAGCCCCCAGCCACGCCACCTCCCACAACCAACGCTGCCATTCCCCCACCACCTGCCTGACCCAACCCCTCACACCCATCACCATCACCACCCCCACGATTCACAACACCCCCTGCCAGCACACCCACTACACACCTCTCACCTACTAGCCAGTACTAACCACCACCCAGACTAGATCAAGCCACCTACCCTGCCCCCTACCCAGATACACCCACACACCCTCTCCACCCTCCACCCCACCTCCTAACACCACTCCCCACACCCTCAAAATCCACCATGCCCCATGGGACATCCCCATAGCCCGCCCCACTAAGCTACTCAACCAGGGGTGGCCTCCTAAACGCAAGGCAGCCTCACCTCTGTCCAGTCCACAACCAGACACCATCCATTGCACCCCTCCATCTCCACCACCTGAGATGAGGATAAAACACATTTTGTGAATTCCAACCCCAGGACACAAGTGCCGCCTCCAGGGCACTGCACAGTTCCTACACCTTCTCTGGCACACACCTCGACCATCCACCCTCACTGTGGTCTACTCCCCACACCAGCAGCCCAACCAGCGAACACTTGACTGGACAATCCTCTTATGCCACCTCAAGCCCTCGCACCACACCTCCACCATCGACTTTTGCCAGCTTCAGTCACGGGGACGTGACTTCCTCTGGTGAAATACCAGCTTGGCGGAGTGAGCCAGACACCACCACCCTAGGAGAAGGGTACAGAGAGGTGACCCGCACACCAAAAGGAGATGACAGAGAGGCTCTTTTCACCACTGAGCCTTCCAGACATAAAAAGCGTATCTCCCCTATGATCCTACGCCCCTCTTCCCCGAAGCCGGACCACCGGGCAGTGTGAAAGTACACTACACTTCAGCAGAGGGACCACTCGCCAGAGTTGGGGTGGGATTTGCGGTGGCAAGGTCCAAAGCAAAGCCACGGACGCTGAGTCCCCTGGATCGGCCT
This sequence comes from Coenobita brevimanus, assembly GCF_032717465.1. Classification (NCBI taxonomy): domain Eukaryota; kingdom Metazoa; phylum Arthropoda; class Malacostraca; order Decapoda; family Coenobitidae; genus Coenobita; species Coenobita brevimanus. The sequence goes on along the minus strand of NC_137053.1, from coordinate 29,910,612 downwards.
CCTATTTAACAGAGCATTCAGGAGGAGCCTCAAGGGTTGCTATCCCCCTACCCCAACAGAAGGAGGGCACGCTCCGCCAGAGCTGTGGCATAAGTCGAGAGAGTTCGCGCGACCTCTTCCTCCTGACGTCACTGGGACAGGAATCTCTTCCTCGACGGAAGGAGGACACATTCTGTCGGAGCTGTGGCATAAGCCGAGAGAGTTCACCTGACCTCTTCCTGCTGACATCATTGGGACAGGAATCCCTACCCTGACGGAAGAAGGACACGCAACGGCGGTGCTGCGGCTTAGGCCGAGAGAGTTTGCAGGACCTCTTCCTCCAGACGTCACCAGTGCAGGAGTCCCAGGCCCTATGGCAGGAGTGCAGACTCTGCCAGAGCCATGGCTTTTGCCGGGAGAGCCCCACGGGTGCCTACTTCCAGCCACCAGGGCCGGTGGTATCCGGAGGAGTCTCCCCCGACTCCTCTCACACCCCTGTGTCCCATGGGAGCACAGGCAGTGCCCAGCGGAGCTGCCTGACGGAGGGGACGTCCCCGGACCTCCCCTACACACCCCAGACCTGAGTTTTGGCGGGGCCTCATGGGCCCGCCAAGTAGGAGGGTCACCCCTCAGCCACTCTCCCTCTGCTAGTTCCCAAGTTCCTACAGAGGGAAACACTTCTTGCACCGCCCATCCCTCCTGCGGTCAAGCGAGGTGCCCCTCTCCCCACCTCTCTTCTCAAGAGGGTGGTTTCTGCTCCCTTTCAGGAACCCCACTAGAGACCAGATCGGGCATGACGTCCCTGAGGCCAGGTGTCCTGTCCCTGCAGCCTTGTCCTCCCCAGGTGCTGATGGACTCCGCCAGAACAAGAGGCCGTAGTCTAGTCCTGACGGCCTCCTCCTACAGACGAGACTGCAGCCTCTGGAGTCAGCAGGCCTCCCCCGATGCCTGCTGTAGCTGCCAGACCTCCCCTAGTGCCGGCAGCCGCAGTTCTTCCCTGACGGCTGCCCCTGTCAGAAGAAATGCCAGCTCAGCCAGGGTGCCGCCCTCTGCACAGCTGACTCTAGGCCAGGGCCTTTCCAGGTCTGCCCCCAATACCTGACGATGACTAGGGGCCAGCGCCGTGTGGCGCGCCTCCTGGCCCTTTTCGGCCCTAGTCCAGAGAACCCCGCATCACCCAGGGCCTCTACAGAAAGAGGTCTGCCCACCATGCCACCCACAAACTCCTACGGGACTCGTGGCGACCCCACAGGCGACCAACCCCTGGAATACAGTCAGCATGGGCCACCCCCAGTTCCCGGCCGCCACCTGCCGTTCGTGGCGCAGGGCCTCCTGCTGCCCATGACTCGAGCACTCCACTCCGCCTGTTCCGTGAGTAAAAGACTCTGAGAGTGTTTGTCCCCTAGTGTTTGGGAAGCCCCTACCCCATTGGGCCCGCCCCCTCTCCCCAGTGTCTCCCCCCCCCCGGTGTTACCTCCCCGTGTGGGATAGTGAACTCCCCACCAATAAGCTCACACACGGAGTGCGTGATGCTAGGCCACGGGCCGCCCCCAAGTGTAACTATCCCCCCCCCCCAGTGTTACATACGGACAGACAGCATCATTGCCGCACCCTTTCCCTCCCCCTTTTGCTTTGGCCATATGTAGTGAATAGAAAGTGATATATGAGGTGTACTCCCAACTCCCTGTCTCGTAAGGAAGTCTATACCAGCACTCCCCCCCTCCCCCTTTCCCCCCCTCTGCCCCCACGCGCGGATAGATTGTGAATGCTATATTCTCTCATCCTATGTAACGCATACGTAGCATAAGGCTAGCTAGGGTAACGTCTGTGTTACGCGGATGCATATAACTAGCATAGGAGGCCGTTTATGTTACGCGAATATATATATATATAAGGACTTGAGTATATACTGTCATCTATGTCACACGTTTGGGTATATTGAGAGATACTTGATTGTCTCTGTTATATATCTGAGGCCAGGTGTATCTGGTGTATTGCGTGAACCATATGTACAACACTGGAAAATATCATATGTAAGGAAAATGAGTTATTTAAGGGGAGCCTGTGGAGTCACATGGAGAGAGAGACTGACGAATGAGGATATAAAGGAGCGTTGTGGTGTTGATGTGGATGTGATAGGAAGCGTTATGAGGAACACACTGAGGTGGTTTGGCCATGTGGAGAGGATGGAGGGTGAAAGACTGACGAAGAGAGTGTATGTGAGTGAGGTGGAGGGGGGAAGAGGGAGGGGGAGGCCGAGGATGAGATGGAGGGATGTGGTGGAGAGGTATATGAGAGAGGGGGGTGTGAGTTGGGAGCAGGGCAGTGAAATGGCGGGGGACAGGGCGACTTGGAGGCGATTTGTTTGTGGCCACCCCAAACGGGATTGAGGCGTCTGGCAATAGATAGATAGATAGAAGGAAAGGCAGAATACTGTGTAAAGGTCAAACTCGCTGAACTAGGTGGAGATATTTATTGCAAGGGCTAGCCTTCTGAGATTATCTGGTTATTATGTCCCACAGTTTTAATCACGGGTGTATATGTAGTTGTCTGTTGTTAATATATAAGTGTGCTTTTGACCAGTTGTGTTTGGACTTCCCTTCCTTGTCTGTGACTGACCCGGTCGAGAACAAAGAACCCAAGGTTGCACCGTACCTGAACCTGAGAACTTCGGACTCAGAATACGCTGCGTTACACTTACAGTGTAGGAGCTGATGCCATATTTGTTTTGGTGTGACGTCATAATCTAGGATTGCCCAGCTCAGTCTACCTCAGGGAAAGATACCTTTTGGCGAGAAAAAGTTTAATTCTGGATCGATCCCGGATCGAGATAAACTCGATCCCGACAGCTGATCCTGTCTTGGTGAGGCACAGTCCTGGTCCTGGACTGGAGTGACAGATGATCATAGATCGATCTGAGGCAAAGAGGTGGACTGAGCTGGGCGATCCTGGATTGTGACGTCACACTAAAACAAATATAGCATCAGCTCCTTCATTGCAAGTGCCGTACTTACTTGTTTTTAAAATAATATGCCGATAAAATGCTACTGCCAGTTATTGAGGTGGGTATGAGGGGCTCAGCTATGGCTGGATTCATCAGTAATGTGACAATATTGCTGAAAATGAGAGCAAAAATACTACTGACTGAATCAACTTTCTGAACTTTGAACCGTCATCGTTTTTTACAATAAGGCGGGGCACTGAGGTGTCACCATGGCAACAGGATATAAGCCGATCCGAAACTGCTGGACTGTTTTGGTGTAACCCTTCTGGATCAGTATTCTGCCTCGATCTTAATTCGATCCCATTGATCCCGCGAAAATAAGCCTGAGGAGGACAGCCTCAGATTGATTTGGGATCATCTTTCACTCCAGTGCAGGACCAGGACTGTACCTCACCAAAACAGGATTAGCTGTTGGGGTCGACTTGATCTCGATCCTGGATTAAACTCGTCACCAAAACGTGCCTATAGTGCCAACCATGACAGGCAGCAACGACTCCCCTCAATCCCCCCATCACCCCCAACACTTTCGCTCTCGAAAGCTCCATCTCGTTTTGTGGTGTTACAGCTGTTGAAACAGCCTGGGTGAGCCTCACTGAGCCCTATGGCATGGAGAGGCTATCTCCGCGGCAGCGAGCGTGTGACCTTGGCTGACCCATTGAAACATCCGCTCTCGTCACCTAGTAATGGGGTGTATAAAAGCCCGCATTGCTTAGAGGAAAAGTGGGGATCCTCTCTTTGGCTCAGTGGTAACGTGCATGTGTATGAGGCGCGAGAGCCTGAGTTCAAATCCCGGCCAGACCAGTGATTAATTTGTTAAGTTTCTGATTGGTCTCTTACATTGGTTGTCAGCGGTATGGGATGTGAGGTGGGGCTTAGAGGGACATGATGTTACTGACACTGTTTTAAGCCTTACATCCCAGGGGTGAGCTGTCCGGTGTGGTCTGCAGCTGCCCCGTATGGTGGCCCCCAATGAGCAACTCTACCACGTGTGTTCGAAACTGACCACATTACTCACCATGAGAAGAAAAGAGTGATGTAATGGGGTGTATAAAAGCCCGCGTTGCATACAGGAAATGTGGGGATCCTCTCTTTGGCTCAGTGGTCACATGCGCGCATATGAGGCGCGAGGGCCTGTGTTCAAATTCAAGCCAGACCAGTGAATAATTTGTTAAGTTTCAGATTGGTCCCCTTACAGCCTCCACCATGGTAATACAATTGGAACACCGTTCTTAGCTTGCTGTTTCTTTTTTGCTGTTGCTTACATAAGCTGAGCAGTGGGCCATGGCACTATATTTTAGCTCTGCAGTGGACCACGGCACTATATTTTCCAAATTCATTGGCTGATTTCAAATGGCGCGTGCGTCGGGTGTGATACAGAAACATAATCAGCGCCATCTTGTGTCCCTGGCGGCGGGCACACAAACTACAGGGTGCTACCCTTGAGAAAGCCTCTCCATATTATACAGCTCAGTGGTGAGCCTCTATTGAGCCTGTGAACGAGATGTCGGAGGCCTAACTTTTTCAGTCCGATGATATAACTAGTGTCAGGCCCTTAGCCAGGACTTGAAAGTTGGGGGGGCTATCTGCATCATAGGGGGGCTTTTTTTTTTTTTTAACTGTTCTTTCCATGTATATTTCTTCTAGAATGTATTGTATGAACATGTAATGAACTAAATAAATGCTGCACTATACTATGGTCGTGGCGCGCGACTCTGAGATTGTTATTATCGTGTCCCGGCAACCTACCATTCAAAAGTGCGCCTGATTTCGTGTATAATAAGAGACGCATTGATTCGTGTATAATCTGTTCGTGTATAATAATATTCGTGCATAATAAATTCGTGCATAATATATTCATGCATAATATATTCGTGCATAATAATATGATTCGTGTATAGAATGATACGAAATCGGACTCACTTTTGAATGATAGGTTGCCAGGGTACGATAATGACAACCTCAGAGTCGTGCGCCGCGACTATAGTGCAAGCACTAAAACCAGCTGAAACCATTTTCTTGGTACCAAAATGAATGTTGTTCTTTTCTCTACACGGGAAGCTTCATAGCTTTTTCAACTTTCATAAGTTTCAACTCGTACATTTTTCAAAGCTGATTATAACTTCGGCAGTATTTGCAATTTGCAGACTGGCACTGATATTGCTAACGAGGTTACGAGAAGACGTGCTTACCTGATCACTCGTCCCACAAAGTACTCTCTCGCACTGTTGGTTGAGTGATGCTCTATGCTGCACCTGCTATCTAGTGTGCCAGGGCCCAGACTGCCAGGTAGGCTTCACGGTGTTTTCGTCGATATAAGTTTGAGTTTGAATAGGTGTTGTGCGCCGTTTTCCTTGCTGCACATGTCGTGTAAACTTGCAAACCGCCGCCGCGCTGATACGGTTCATTCAACCACGACCGGGTTCAACTAAATTCCAGTCTAACACCTATAACCTGTACCAGCTTATTTTGCATATAATGAGTTACATCATGACCATATAACCATCATTAAACATGTAGCTGTACAGAATCAAATTATGTGTCATGAATAAGTAGTATACTGTATCTGGCTTGAATTTTCGTATATTTTCCCTGTTTGTGTAAGCAAATCATATACACTTCTAAGTGAAAAACTTCTAGGGGGCTAATGACTTCTTTTTTGGGGGGCTAAGCCCCCCATAGCCCCCCCATGACTACGGGCCTGACTAGTGTTATTCTTGCTACCAGATGATTTTACCATTTAGAATACTCATATTGAAGGGGGTTCATGAAGACTATCATCATCCAGTTCAATCTTCCCTGAGTCTAGCAAAGTCGTCGGAATAATGAATACAACGATTAACGTCCTCAGAGTGAAGGAAGTAGCTATTAATTAAGCTCATCTAGCAACATATGCTCTAGACTAACTTTTTTTTTTCTTTCCTCATTGTATAAATCAATGTACATCATATGAATCAAACAAATATTGGACTTCAAGCCTTGGTTAATATCCACCTGCACCGCGAGATACCGAAAAGTGAGCTATGTTTTATTCCACCACGGGGACTAAAATGCCGGCTGTGGCAACTCAGGTCGCCACCACACCCCCAGGAGGAGGACACGGAGGGCTAGACGGCGTGCGGAACGCGCCCGGGCAAGAGGGACGTAAGTTCACCCGGGCTGCGTGCCCCTATTCCCTGGAACTCACCTGCCGCCACCACCTTAGTCAGAGTACACTACCTCCCAGGAGAGCTGACCACCAACAGCATTGGGGTGGTACTGGCCTAATAGTTCCAAGCAGCACCCCAGCAATGGCAGATAGCCACGCATTACCTGAGATGGCCTGTAGCCGCTCAGAGAAAAAGGAGATGGCCTGTAGCCACTCTGAATTAAGGGCCACGGCCTTTAGCCGGGCACCAGTGATGGCCTGTAGCCGCATACAAAAATGTCATGGCCTGTAGCCGGGCCGCCAATTAGGAGACGGCCTGTAACCACTCCGTCAAGTGCTGCTAACACCCCCTGCAGAAACTGGTGATGGCCTGTAGCTGTGCCGGGGAGAGACCGGTATGTTCCCTCTCCTTCTATAGTTGCCTCAGAGGGCATGACACTGGCGATGGCCTGTAGCCACGCCAGTGGGGAGGAGACAGTCTGTAGCCGCTCCTCGCCTGCATGTCACCCTCCTTGCGGGACTTCGGCGACGGCCTGTGGCTGCGCTTTGCCTGTGTTCCCGTCAGGGAGTCGGGTCCCAGCGACTGCCTGTAGCCACGCCAACAGCGAAGGGACAGCCTGTAGCCGCCCTCCATCTGTTGTCCAAGGGAACCCAGCGACAGCCTGTAGCTGCACTGGGGAGAGACGCCAAAGTCCCTCACCCCCTGTGACTCCACAATGAGAAGGTGAGCTGCGCCCAGTCCTGCCTTCTGGCAGGAGTGCAGATTACCTTCCTGTCCACCCAGACCGAGGTAACCTCCAGGAAGAGGACCACTGCCCTGAGGACTGGTGGAGAGGCCCCATACTGTCCCTGGGGTTGTTCTTCCTCCGTCTGGAGGAAGAGGGCGCCCACCTGACGGACTCTGGCAGGGGACGACGCTGCAGCCCAGCCCTGATGGCAGCATCTCCAGCAGAAGACTGCAGCCGACGCACCTCTGAGGATGTCCCCCGGACCCCTGGGGGGGCCTCTCCCCACACTGACAAAGGCAACGCCTGTCCTCTACCCGGTGCCTGAGTGAATGCCTCCAACGCCTGTTTGGCCCTAGTCCTGAGGGTCAGGCTCCAGTCCCCAGCCCCGATAGCGAGGGCCCCTTCGCCACACACAGCCCGAGCCCCAGTCGACAGACAACACCTCTGAGCGTGGTCCCGTGGCCGCAGGGCAAAGGGACACCCAAAGGGTCTCCGCCTACCCCAGGCCGAGAGTTGTGAGCCCTGGACCTCCCCTTCCCCCTGTGAAATAAAAGTGAACCTAAAGACAGTGAAATATCAGTGAACAGTGAGGCCAGCACACGAGGCAGGAGAGTGAGTGAACATAATGTAAGTGTACAGTGAAGCCAAGAAAGAACATACACTATAGTGAGTGTAAAGAACAGGAGTCTCAGTGATACCAAACAGTAAATATACAGACAGTGTGATGTACACAAACACAGAGATGACACATCACCCCCTGTAGCAGCACCGGTAACAGTGTCAAGATCTAATCACCCCCCCTTGTGCAGAGCCAGTTACTTCTTCCCCCCCCCCCCGTGTCCAGTCTAAAAACTTAGTGCCAGAACAGTGTGAGCCTCACGGAAGTGCCTGCTCACTACGGACAGTGTAACAGTGCCTTGTCCTTCCGAACCAGACTTAGACTCCTGTACATCTAGTATCCTGTGCAATACTTTACCCACTAATACCAGCCCATGTATTGATTTTTGCCTACGAGATTGTGTAAGATTGTCTACCTGTTCCACAGCAGCTGAATTTGTCAATATACGTGTAAGGTTGTTGCCCTGTATTTTTATGCCCTGGCCCTCTCTTGTTTGTCTAAGCTCCAGTCTAGAAAGGGAACCCAGCTGCACTCTAGGCGTTCTGGGGACGGGAAGCCGTCCCTTAAATACCTAGCATAACAGGGACGGTCGCCTATGACGTATGGAAACAAATGTCAAGTGGCGGTATTTGGCAAATAATAAAATATCAGAAAGTATGGCAATGACAAGCTTCAAGAAAGCACTATTCTTACTCAAAAAGATTATACGAATGTAGATATGAAAGCCAGTTCCACTGAACACATTAGTAAAGAAATGACTGTGTGTAAGGGTCTACCAGATGGAAGCCCAGTGTACGCATTTGCAAAATAGCCAGTCAAAATATTCATTTTTCAACCAGAATTTTAGTGACTTTAATGGTCTACAGTTTTGCTAACTTTTGTAAGTTTATCCAGACATAGAGAATCATGAATAGTCACAATAGTTTTGCTACTTTCTCAGCTCTAGGGCTCACCAGCTAGGTAGCAGATGACACTCTGAAAGTCCCTCATTAGTTGGAGAAGAACAGAAAGGTTTTAGAAGGGAAGAGGTTGTGTATATCAGATATTACCGCCTTTGTAGTCAGAATGGCAAAAAAGCCTATTTATGTCGGGAGAGAGTTTAGCGTTCCATATGTTGTGTGGTGATTGCTCTTTAATATTGCGACCTTTAGCAATAAAGCATTACCGCAGTTTCACGGAATTTAATATCAGCAAAATAAACCTCCGTCAATTTTGACTGGCGAACGCTTTTATCTTTTCTTCTTACCCTGCTCCTTCGTCTGATAATTCCCTGCTTCAAGCCTTAGACTGGTATTAAACAACCTCTTCCCACAAGCAACCTCTTTGTCGCTCCAGCAGTAGTTTTAAGGTGAAGAGATTCATCTTAAGGCGCGATTCCACCGAGGTAACATTTTGGCAACATGTGGCATGCTACACTGTCGCATAGGCCAAGTGTGTTCCAACCTGTTCAACATAATGCAACATGTAGCATCCCACTGTGTGGCATGCAACAGGCGGCAACAAGTTGCCCGTAGAACGTGATGCATGCGACAAGGTTTAGCATGTTGCCTAGTGTTGCTGGCCTTCCCACCAGTCGCGGGAAGGATTCGATGTTGAAAGCAACAAGATGAACTGGTCTCAAGAAAAAACCGTAGAATTTATAGAAGAATATAGAAAACTTGTGGTTGTGTGGGATATATGCTTGGAACAATACAAGAATAACCAGGCTAAACTAGATGCACTGCGGAGATTAGCCAAGAACACACACACACACACACACACACACACACAGAGGAGTTCAAAAATGTATGGATAAAAAGATGCCTAACACAAGAGGAACTGGAATTACTGAAAGAGAAAAGGGAGGAAGCAAAAACAAAAAATGAGGGAAGATCAGAAGAGGAGAAGAAGAATTTTTTTTTACAAAGTAATAGGATTGCAGGTACGAAAGTGGTACGCAAACAGGATGGAAGAAAAAGGGGGAAGGTAGTAGAACCATGTCATGACAAGTATATAAACAAGATGATAAATTTGATGTACTCAAATGTGGATGGAATGGTATCTAAATTATTATGGTCCTTTCGCAGCAAGAAGTCCGTTCAGGGTGTGGCAGAATTTGGAATTCCCCCGAGTGCGACGTTGCCAATTTGACCACCAATTATCGGATTATCACTCTGTCTCCCTACCTACCCCCATCACACCTGTTTCTCTCTCTCTCTCTCTCTCTCTTTATATATATATATATATATATATATATATATATATATATATATATATCTCTATATATCTCTATATATATATATATATATATATATATATATATATATATATATATAATTTATTTCCAATTTTTTTTCCACACCACTTATGAGGTAAAAGTCTAGGCGCGTTTTATTTTTAAGAGGTTTCCCCTGTAGGCCTAATCCTCTCTCTGATCTTTAATCATAATTTTCTTCGTCATCAGAACTTTCTGTTATATTGACGAGAGAGAGAGAGAGAGAGAGAGAGAGAGAGAGAGAGAGAGAGAGAGAGAGAGAAACAGGTGGGATGGGGGTAGGTGATAATCCGATAATTGGTGGTCAAATTGGCAACTCTACGGCGTGGCAACATGGGAAAAAAGCACTGCCACGTGTCATAAAATTCATTCAAATCGTTGTTATAATTCTAAAAAATGATACTCAATGTACTATATAGCTTCCTTTACTATATACAGAATATAAAAAACAATTTCAAATAGCACATAGATGGGAAATAAGAGAGAGAGAGGCATGTACTACGGTTGATTTGGCAACATCGCTAGAGGTGATTCACCAGGTGGGCCCCACCCTGAACGGACTTCTTGCGGTGAAAGGACCATAGAGACGAATGATTATGTCAGAGAAAATGAATCGCAAATAATATGCCTAAATGAAACAAAATTAACACCAAGGATATCCAATGACATACTAAACTTAGAGGAATACAATATATGGAGAAGAGACAGAAATTTAAAAAAAGGAGGAGGAATTATAATATTTACTAAGAAAAATCTAAAAGTCAATGAAATAAAACTAGATATACCATCACAAGTAGAACTGATTGCAGTAGAGATCGACACATCTGAAGGTAAAGTAATTGTAGCCAATTTGTACATGCCACCCAGATCAAACACATGGGAAAGAGACGAATATGAGGACCTGGCAGAGAGTACAATTCAGAGTATAAGATCATTGCTACATAAAATGGAAGAGAAATCGGAAAGAATTATACTAACTGGGGACTTCAATACAAATATAAATTGGAATACTCTAGATATAAATAGCCAAGAAAGCTGTTGGAACCAAAAGCTCCTGGATCTCGTACAAGAGTTTTTCTTAACGCAACATGTGAGGTAAACCACCAGAAAAAGAGGACTTGATGTACCTTCAGTGCTAGATCTAATATTTACTAGGCAAGAAAATGATACTGACAGTTTAATATATCACCCTCCACTCGGCAAAAGCGATCATGCAGTACTAAATTATAACTTCAGGATAGCATATGACATAGTAAACAGCAATGACAGTTACAAAAAGAGCCTAAACTATAAAAAGGGAAATTATCAAGACCTAAAGAAGTATTTCTTAGAAGTTGATTGGGAAAATGAGCTTAGAGGACAAGATTTAAATCTAACTATCTATCTATCTATTGCCAGACGCCTCAATCCCGTTTGGGGTGGCCACAAACAAATCGCCTCCAAGTCGCCCTGTCCCCCACCATTTCACTGCCCTGCTCCCAACTCACACCCCCCTCTCTCATATACCTCTCCACCCCATCCCTCCATCTCATCCTCGGCCTCCCCCTCCCTCTTCCCCCCTCCACCTCACTCACATACACTCTCTTCATCAGTCTTTCACCCTCCATCCTCTGTATATAAAAATTTTTGTGAATTTTATGAAATAGGAGTCCAGAAGTACATCCCACAGCACAAAGAAGCAGATAAGAAAATACAGAAATGGTTCAATACAGAATGTAAAAAATCAAAAGAAAGAAGAGATTTGTTGTGGAATAGATACAGAAGACACAATAGTGAAAGGGCGTATAATAATTACAAACAGACAAGAAACGACTATACAAGAATAAGGAGGGAAGCCCAAAAACAGTTTGAGGAGGATATAATAAATAAAAGTAGTGATCAACCAAAGCTGTTTTACAGCTATATCAGAAGCAAAACCAAAGTAAAAGACATAATACAATCCATTACGGACGAGGGAATCACTTATACACAGGAGAAAGATATTTGTGAAGCACTAAATAAGAATTTCCAATTAGTTTTTACAGAAGAAAAAAATTTTGAGAGGGACTATGTGGAACATGCATGTCCACACATACTACCAGATATACAAATAGCAGAAAAAGTAATACAGGAGGAATTAAGTAGATTAGACAGAGGAAAAGCAAGTGATCCTGATGAAATTTCATGTTGGGTATTACGAGAATGTGCAAAAGAGTTAAGTAAACCATTATTTATAATTTTCAAGAAATCCTTGAGTCAAGGTAAACTACCTGATATTTGGAAAAAAGCAAATATTGTCCCCTTATTCAAGAAAGGAAATAGACAAAATCCACTCAACTACCGACCAGTATCACTGACCAGTGTTGTAAGCAAGGTATTAGAAAAACTTATAAGAAAAGCTTGGGTAAATCATCTAGAAGAACACAGTATGATAACAGAAAGACAGTTTGGTTTCAGAAAAGGAAAATCATGTGTTACTAATCTGTTGAGCTACTATGACAGAGTAACAAACACAATACAGGAAAGGGAAGGATGGGTGGACAGTATCTATTTAGATTTCAAGAAAGCTTTTGACACAGTACCACACCAAAGACTTTTATGGAAACAGTACCATCAAGAAGGAATTCGAGGCAAACTGTTTTGTTGGATGCAAGACTTTCTCATAAAAAGAGAAATGAGGACAGTACTAAGAGGAAACTACTCATCATGGAAAGAAGTGACTAGTGGGGTACCACAGGGTTCAGTGCTGGCACCAATCATGTTTTTAGTGTATCTAAATCATATAAACAGTAACACTGGAAATGAGAGCTATCTGAATATATTTGCAGATGATGCAAAAATACAAAGGATAATTACTAACACAGACTCTTGCAAAGAGCTAAAAGAAGAATTAAATAAACTTCATGAATGGAGTAGCACATGGCAAATGGAATTCAATGTGGACAATTGTCATGTAATAAAGTTTGGTAAAAGTGGAAAAAGACCTGATTGGGATTATAAGTTAGGAAATAAAACCCTATACACATCAGAAAGAGAGAAAGACCTAGGTGTGATTATCAATAACAGACTATCTCCGGCTGACCACATCAGCGAGAAGGTACGGAACATGTATACACTGCTTGCAAATATGAGAATAGCATTCACATACATAAATGAAGACATGCTAAGAAGGATAATAACATCATTCATTAGACCAACCCTGGAATATGCATCAGTAGTCTGGAGTCCTTATCTCAAAAAGCACATAGACAAGATTGAAAAAGTTCAAAGGGCCGCTACAAGATGGATACCAAGCTTAAGGGACCTAAGCTACGAAGAAAGACTAAATAAACTGAATCTACCAACTTTACAGGAGAGAAGGAAAAGAGGTGACATGATAATGCTATATAAGTGCATATCAGGAAAGGAGAAAATAGACATAAATGATTACTTATCATATGGAGAAGCATCAGCAAGAGGACACTGCAAAAAACTGCATAAGAAGAGAGGTGATAAAGACGTAAGGAAATTCAGTTTCCCAAACAGAGCAATTGATCAATGGAATGCACTAACGAATGAAATAGTGTGTGCCAAAACAATTCACAAATTTAAGAATATGTACGATAAATATGGTTTAAGACACGGGACAGTACGAGCTTGACTCATTCCTGTAAAGATACAATTAGGTAAGAACAATTAGGTAAGGTAAGAACACACAGGGATTCAACCAAGACGGACATGCGACATCGGCGCTCCTTATCGAACCAACACGGCCAGTGGCATTACCTAAATTAGTATCTTTGTAAGAGTCAAGCTCTGTACCAGGTTAGAGTCAATGATTTTTCATTATTAAAAGGAAAAAAAAAACTTTAAACAAGACTCGTTCAAGCAGGAAAAAGAACCAAGACCAAAGAATACGCTGAGTCATTTGAGGTTTGTTTAGACTACAACAACACGGGGATTGTAAGTACATGCTCTGCATTTTTAGTATTGCGAAATGGATATATACTTTAGTAAAGCAAATTTGGAAAACAAAAGGGATAAAGGTAAAAAGCAATATGATGATTTCTACCAAGAACTGGTTGAAGTGGAGACTCACAATAGACTAGTTGAACGTGTAAACAAACTAGAAATGGCTTTCAAAAATGAAATTGATGAAATAAAGAAGCAGATGCACTTGCAAAAGGAAGAAATAGAAAAACTAGAAAGGGAGGCCAATAAGAAAGACACAACCATCAGTGAACTAACAGTGGAAATGAGTACACTTAGGAAGAAAATGAGTGAAATGGCAAGTACATTAGTCAATCACGAGAGTGTTATGGAAGAGTTTAAAAATGACACAGAGACAATTAGGCAAGTAAGCAGTCTTATTGACCAGAGCAGTGATATTGAGGAAAAGATAACACAGGTGAATGAAGCTGTGCAAAGCTACAAAAATGATGTGGAAACCACGTATGGTGAAATGGTGAAAGTAAAGAAAGACTTAGAAACAAGGGTGGAGGAAAAAAGCATTAAAAAGGAAGTGAAAAGAATAATCCAAAACAATCCGAAGTTAGTCAGAGAGTCAGTAGATATAAATAACTCTATAATAATCACTGGTATAGAAGAGGAAGAAGTAGAAAACAAGATCACAAGAGATAAAAAGGAGATGGCAAATGTAATGAGCTTACTGAAAGAAGTATCAGAGGAAATCTGTAGTAAAGACATAGAGGAACACAAAAGGTTAGGGAAATATGAGAAAAGCAAGACAAGACCTCTAAAGGTGACTTTCCAGAGTGTAAACACTGTGGAAGAGATACTAAAAAATGCGAAGAATCTTATGGAAAAAGAGGAGTACAAAAATGCATGGATAAAAAGATGCCTAACACAAGAGGAACTGGAATTACTGAAAGAGAAAAGGGAGGAGGCAAAAACAAAAAATGAGGGAAGATCAGAAGGGGAGAAGAAGAAATTTTTTTACAAATAGGATTACAGGTACGAAAGTGGTACACAAACAGGATGGAATAAAAAGGAGGAAGGTAGTAGAACTATGTCATGACAAATATATAAACAAGATGATAAAGTTGATGTACTCAAATGTGTATGGAATGGTATCTATATTACTAGAGATGAATGATTATGTCAGAGAAAATGAACCACAAATAATATGCCTAACTGAAACAAAATTAACACCAAGGATATCCAATGACATACTAAACTTAGAGGAATACAATATATGGAGAAGAGACAGAAATTTATAAAAAGGAGGAGGAATTATAATATTAACTAAGAAAAATCTAAAAATCAATGAAATAAAACTAGATATACCATCACAAGTAGAACTGATTGCAGTAGAGATCAACACATTTGAAGGTAAAGTAATTGTAGCCAATTTGTACTTGCCACCCAGATCAAACACATGGGAAAGAGATGAATATGAGGACCTGGCAGAGAGTACAATTCAGAGTTTAAGATCATTACTATATAAAATGGAAGAGAAATCAGAAAGAATTATACTAACTGGGGATTTCAATACAAATATAAATTGGAATACACTAGATATAATTAGCCAAGAAAGCTGTTGGGACCAAAAGCTCCTGGATCTCGTACAAGAGTTCTTCCTAACGCAACATGTGAGGGAAACCACCAGAAAAAGAGGACTTGATGTACCTTCAGTGCTAGATCTAATGTTTACTAGGCAAGAAAATGATATTGCCAGTTTAATATATCACCCCCCACTCGGCAAAAGCGATCATGCAGTACTAAATTATAACTTCAGGATAGCAAATGACATAG
Organism: Coenobita brevimanus; assembly: GCF_032717465.1. NCBI lineage: Eukaryota > Metazoa > Arthropoda > Malacostraca > Decapoda > Coenobitidae > Coenobita > Coenobita brevimanus. The sequence continues at coordinate 29,895,150 of NC_137053.1, read as the reverse complement.
TAAACAGCAATGACAGTTACAATAAGAGCCTAAACTATAAAAAGAGAAATTATCAAGACCTAAAGAAGTATTTCTTAGAAGTTGAGTGACCTAAAGAAGTATTTCTTAGAAGTTGAGTGACCTAAAGAAGTATTTCTTAGAAGTTGAGTGGGAAAATGAGCTTAGAGGACAAGATTTAAATGCTGTATATAAAAAATTCTGTGAATTTTATGAAATAGGAGTCCAGAAGTACATCCCACAGCACAAAGAAGCAGATAAGAAAATACAGAAATGGTTCAATACAGAATGTAAAAAATCAAAAGAAAGAAGAGAGTTGTTGTGGAATAGATACATAAGACATAATACTGAAAGGGCATATAATAATTACAAACAGGCAAGAAACGATTACACAAGAATAAGGAGGGAAGCCCAAAAACAGTTTGAGGAGGATATAATAAATATAAGTAGTGATCAACCAAAGCTGTTTTACAGCTATATCAGAAGCAAAACCAAAGTAAAAGATATAATACAATCCATTACGGACGAGGGAATCACTTATACACAAGAGAAAAATATTTGTGAAGCACTAAATAAGAATTTCCAATTAGTTTTTACACAAGAAAAAAAATTTGAGAGGGACTATGTGGAACATGCATGTCCACACATACTACCAGATATACAAATAGCAGAAAAAGTAATACAGGAGGAGTTAAGTAGATTAGACAGAGGAAAAGCAAGTGGTCCTGATGAAATTTCATGTTGGGTACTACGAGAATGTGCAAAGGAGTTAAGTAAACCATTATTTATAATTTTCAAGAAATCCTTGAGTCAAGGTAAACTACCTGATATTTGGAAAAAAGCAAATATTGTCCCCTTATTCAAGAAAGGAAATAGACAAAATCCACTCAACTACCGACCAGTATCACTGACCAGTGTTGTAAGCAAGGTATTAGAACAACTTATAAGAAAAGCTTGGGTAAATCATCTAGAAGAACACAGTATGATAACAAAAAGACAGTTTGGTTTCAGAAAAGGAAAATCATGTGTTACTAACCTGTTGAGCTACTATGACAGAGTAACAAGCACAATACAGGAAAGGAAAGGATGGGTGGACAGTATCTATTTAGATTTCAAGAAAGCTTTTGACACAGAACCACACCAAAGACTTTTATGGAAACAGTACCATCAAGGAGGAATTCGAGGCAAACTGTTTTGTTGGACGGAAGACTTTCTCATAAAAAGAGAAATGAGAACAGTACTAAGAGGAAATTACTCATCATGGAAAGAAGTGACTAGTGGGGTACCACAGGGTTCAGTGCTGGCACCAATCATGTTTTTAGTGTATATAAATGATATAAACAGTAACACTGGAAATGAGAGCTATCTGAATATGTTTGCAGATGATGCAAAAATACAAAGGAGAATTACTAACACAGACTCTTGTAAAGAGCTACAAGAAGAATAAATAAACTTCATGAATGGAGTAGTACATGGCAAATGGAATTCAATGTGGACAAGAGTCATGTAATCAAGTTTGGTAAAAGTGGAAAAAGACCTGATTGGGATTATAAGTTAGGAAATAAAACCCTATACACATCAGAAAGAGAGAAAGACCTAGGTGTGATTATCAATAACAGACTATCTCCGGCTGACCACATCAGTGAGAAGGTACGGAACATGTATACACTGCTTGCAAATATGAGAATAGCATTCACATACATAAATGAAGACATGCTAAGAAGGATAATAACATCATTCATTAGACCAACCCTGGAATATGCATCAGTAGTCAGCTGGAGTCCTCATCTCAAAAAGCATATAGACAAGATGACCCTTGCTTGACTCACCCCTCCTCTAGCCGAGTGGGACATTCCTCTGCTTCTTTCCAGAGGCAGCCCCCAGCAGGAGCCTTCCTGCCTCGAAGAAGTGCGGCGAGGCCCCATGTTATCCCCGGGAGTGTGTGCAGTCCAGCCAGTGCCCGTGGGAGATGACCAACTGATGGACTCCCACCAGAGGCAACGCTGCAGTCCGACCCTGATGGCGGCCCAACGGGAGGGAGACCGCAGACGCCATACTCCCTGCAGCACCCCTGTAACCCTGGGGCGCAACCTCCTCAGCCATAGATGATGGCAATCTCCTCCCCAGGGTGGGCACAGACATGCACACCTACTCGCGTTGTTTGGCCTGAGCCCCGAGGACCAGACCACTCAGCCAGGCCTCACGAGCAGAGGGCCTCTCACCACGCCCAGCTGCAGCCTGCAGAAGACGACGTCACCTCTGAGGGTCGTCCCATGGCCCTTAAGAGAAGGGACACCGGACAGGACCCCTCCGACACCTGGCTGACACCTGGGGGCCACCCGGCTCCTGCAGCCTAGTCGGAGCACTCCGGCCTGCTGAGTGTAACAGTGACTGCCGTGACAATAGTGCTCGTGTTGTATACAGTGACAGACTAGTGCTCTGGTGACTGCATAGTGTACTGTGTGTCTCTATATTCATAGTGTGTACTATGGCTAACTAGTGCCCCTACCACTGCATAGGATAGGGCGTGACTTTTATATGCAGATTGTGTACTCAAGCCCAAGTAACAGACTGTGTGAGACCTACCCTCATCTTGTGTACAGTGTCCATTCATTGCCCTTGCGACTGGATAGTATCCTGAATGATACTAACACCACACAAACCAGTTGGAGCCCTCTACTCAATCTAGTGCATTTGATATTGAATAGTGTATTGTGTATAACTCACCTTCATATTGTATACTGGGAGTTGTAATTGAGATAATACACATGTAAGGTTGTTGTCCAGAGTTTTTATGTCCTGCTCTTCTCATTGTGTGTTTTAGCTCCAGTCTCGAAAGAGGACCCAGGCTCCATAGCTGGTGTTTCTAGGACGAGAAGTCGGCCTAAAAACACCTAGCATAACCATTAGTATTACTGCCATCGCCGCTAAATTCTGGGTGCTGTAATCCAAATTACTTCCTTTTTATGGTTGCCATAACTTAACCTAAAGAACCTAACCTGACCTACTGTTGGGAAGCCAAACATAACTGCTAAATTCTAGCAGTTTAAGCTGAATTGTAGTGATGTGGACCTAACCTAACCTTCACTGACCTGACCTGATCTGAACCTAACCTATTTCTACTGTAACATACCTAAACCACCAAACAAAACAGCTAAATCCTAGCTTCCGTAATTGAAATACACGCTCCCGCAGAAACCCCCTCCTCAGGATGGACCCATAGCCCCATCACCACCCCAGGAAGACACCACAGTGGGGCAGGTGAGCACAACGGAGAGTTAGGGCAAAACAGGCCCGTCAACACGCCCAACCACAACATCTCAGTGACGGCCACCTACATCTCGGCCGGACCAACCTTCATCAGGATTGGGGTGGGACTGCTCCAGACACAGTTCCAGGCAGCACCGCAGTAATGGGCACTGTATGTACCAGGGAAGGGACGGCCACTGTACGCCCTTCTGCTGTTTCCCCCTGCAGCCCCGCGGTAATTGCCACTGTACGTACCGGGGAAGGGACGGCCACTGTATGCCCTTCTGCTGCAGCCACATCTGGAGTTAGTCCCGACGTGACAGCCACTGTACGCACGTCGGCAGGCAGGAGTAGGAGAGATGGAACTGCGGTGATGGCCACTGTAAATGCCGGGGAGGAAACGGCCACTGCACATCCCTCATCCACCTCCTCCTCCTACAGGAGTAGAACCGCAATAACGGCTACTGTACGTACTGGGGAGGGAATGGCCACTGTACATCCCTCACCTACTTCCCGTCGGGCAGGCAGACCCGCGGCGACAGCCACTGTACGTGCCGGGGAGGGAACAGCAACTGTATGTCCCTCATCTGCCTCTCCCTCCTTCGGAAGCAGCACCGTGGCAACAGCCACTGTATGTACCAGTGAAGGAACAGCCACTGTATATCCTTCTGCTGCTACCCTGAGGGCCTGTGGACCTGCAGCGACTGCCACTGTATGCACCGGGGAAGGGACGGCCACTGTATGCCCTTCTTCCACAATCCCAAGGGTTCTCCCACCGGAGCAGGTCTCTAGCACGGCCCACTCTCCATCCGGAGGCCGCGCGGGATGCCCCTTTATCTCTCCCTCTAGGTGTGGTTCCCCGGAGGAGCTGCCGTTTGAGGAGTGGCAGTGGGGTACAATTTCTGAGAAAGGGATCCACGCCCTTCAGCCTGCCCCTGGATGACGGCCTGCCCTGACGGATGCCCCACAGTCAAGACACCACAGCCAACCCCTGACAGCACCCCAGTCTAGAGGCGACCGCAGCCCCTGTCTTCCCAGGGACACCCCCAGGACCCCAGGGCAGGACAGTCCTGACCCCACTCACCGCCAGCCCTACACCCAGAGTAAGAAGCGGCAGGCCCGGCTCCTGACGCTGTTCGGCCCTAGCCCTGAGGGTCACTCACCAGGTCAAGGCCCCACCAGGAGAGGGCCTCCCTGCAGACCCGACCAGAAACACGCGCGGGCAGTGACTTCCCCAGTAGTCGTCCTGCGCCTCCTTCAGGAGGACACACTGGTGGGCCTCACTCCAACCTCCGGGCGCCATCTTTGAGCCGAGCCATCAGCAGCCCAAGAGATGCCAGAGTGTAATCTCAGTGTTGTAACAAAGACCTATAAGTGACAGTGTCCGTCCATACTCAGGACAGTGAGACAGTGAAAGCTAATAGTGAATGTGCATACAGACTGAATACTCTAACATACTGTGTGTATTACCTAAGTTTGGGAACCAAGAATAATATATAAGGACTGAGGGAAAAGGACTTTATGGACTGTATCTCCAACCCCTGTGTATTATGTATGTGTGTTACTGACTCGAGGGTTATCACTGTGTATGTATAGTGTGTTGTACTGTCATTAACGAGCCTGTCACTGTACCTGTGCCTCATTTTGTATATCATTGGATTTATATTGTATGGGAATTGAATTAAGGCAATATAAGTGTGAAAGTGGCCTGCTGAGTTTTTATGCCCTGTTCCTCAGCTAAGGTGTTCTAGTTCCAGTCTTGAAAGAGGACCCCACTCAGTCGCTCGTGTCTTTAGGACGAGAAGTCGGCCTAAAAACATCCAGCATACCACTGGTGGCCAGCGGTGGTTCTTGACCCGATCAGAGCATAGAGGAACATAACAGGGAAATCTAGCACAATGGCGGCCAAACCCCACATCCAGTTGCCAAAATTCAACCCCGAATAATATGACACCGATGTATACATGGCTATGGTCAAACCCATATTAGACATAGACTTTGAAAATGACAGAGAAAAGATTGCCGTCACGCTGCCACACCTGGGCAAAGCAGTATTAAGCATAGCTGCAAAAAATCGTCCCTGAACTAAAATGGGAACAATTCGCACAAATAGTGAAACAGGCAGTCATGCCATCACTGGGTAAAGTTGTAGCCCTGTCACAACCAGACGCCCTCACATACGACGGAAGCCTGGATGACACATTCATCCAGACCAGGCGACTCGTCATCGCCGCCTACCCAGAAGCCAATGCAGCCACCCGGGATCAGCATAAATTCAATGCCCTGCTGAAGATCTTCCTGAGCACAGTCAGGGAACATTTTACAATATATGACCCTTCGGGAGACCTTGACCGAGGCCTACTGTTTTTACGATGCCTCCTCGCCGCCTGTCCCAACCCCCAGCCAATAAATGCTGTCAGCAAGTTCCCGACTCACAAGACGGTGAAGCAGAAACCACGGACTCCTCCACCTCAACCCAACCTGGAGCCAACACCTACCATACCCAGGGCACACCCTCCAAAGAAGCACCCCAACCCCAGGGAAAACTCAAACCTAATATCAATAAATCCGTGGGAGTTCACTACCTGCAGTTGCAGCTGCCCCCTGCTGACATACATGAACAGCTGAAAGCCACACGACCCAGGACGACTGCACAATGGCGCCGGAAGGTTTCATCCCTGGACGACAATGGACCAGAATAAGACGCTCCACCCATCACCTATACAGATCCTGGGGAAGAGGAGCCCGATGAGGAGAACACCGTACAACAAATGGATTTTTAGGCCCGCCCCCGCACCTCCCCACAGTGGCTGGGGCCACCTCGCAAAAATACTGACCCCCCGTCTATGACAAAATGAAGCTGAATGGGGTCAAGGTGAGGCTGCTGGTCGACACGAGAGTGGCCGGATTCTGCCTCTACACCCATTTTTACTCCTGCCACACCTCCGCATTCAGCCCCATTCTCCCCACCTCAGCCCGCCTCATAGATGCGGTGGATGGCCCCCGCCCATCCGTGGGGAAACCCAGGCTTTGCGGACTGACACTCAGCAACAAGTCTCCACCAAGCATCGATTCATCGTATTCGACTTTACCTGCCATGCCTATGATGGCTACTTGGGGCTGGATCTCTTGCAAAAACTCCACACCAACAGCGATTGCCACAATCGCCACCTTCAATATCATCCAGCCTCACCCTCCCCTACCTAGCCACTCTGCACGTCCACACCACCACCCCCAACATCCCCTACCCCACCCCTCACCACACCTTCCCCCTTCCCTCCCCCTCTCCATCTCCTACTTTTCCTGCTACCATCGCTTCTGACATAACCATTCCCCCTCAACATGAAGCCTGATTGCAATTGAACGGGCCCAGCGGCACCTCTGTCCTGTTCTCCCCTAACCTACCACCAGGGGCTTTCTCCTCCTGTCTTCTATCACCCACCTTCCTCCCACCCCATGTCTGAGCAGTATGAATCACCAACCTCTCCGCCACCCTGCTCACCCTCCCCCGAGGCCTAACAGTAGGAGACATGGAGGAAGCCAAGCCTTGCGACCTGCCACTCTACCTGCCCTACCTAAACACCATTCAACACACCAAGCTAACAGCCTCCGACAACTCCTCCTGGACTTCCAAGACCCATTCTCATCTAGCCCATCAGACATTGGGCACAATACGTACCTTAACCACGAAATTCACACCGCCAAACCACCCATCCGACAGCCCTCACAACAAAAGAACTCCAAGCAACAGGAGGAAGAAGACCACCAGGTCCAGGACATGCTAGATGATCGTGTCATTTCCCCATCCACCAGCCCCTCGTCCTCCCCCATCGTGCTCGTCAAGAAAAAGGATAGCACCATGCGGTTCTGTGTTGATTACCATAAACTTAACGATGTTATCACCAAGGATGCCACCCCCTTACCCAGGATAGATGACTCCCTCGACTCGTAACACGGCTCATCCTGGTTTTCGACCCTCGATCTACAGTCGGGGTATTGGAGAGTACCCTTCCACCCCAAGGACAAACAAAATCAGCCTTCTCTACCAGCAATGGCAAGCATTATGAATTTAATGTCCTCCCCTTCAGACTCTGCATTGCCCCTGGCACATTCTCCTGCCTGATGGAATCGGTCCTTAGCGGCCTGACCTGGGAGATCTGCCTGGCGTATCTAGATGACGTCATTGTATTTAGTTGAACCTGGGCCAATCACCTCCAATGCCTTAAGCAGGTACTCACGTGCATACGCCAGGCCAGACTCAAGCTCAAACCCTCAAAATGCATTCTAGCTGAAAGATCCATCTCCCTCCTGGGACACGTGATCCACCTCAACAAACTATGCGCCATTGCCAACCTCCTACTACCTAAAAATGTCCATGACGTGCGCGCTTTCCTCGGATTGACCTCATATTACCGGCGTTTTGTCAAGGGCTTCGCCGATATTGCCAAACCCCTGCATGACCTAACAAAGAAAGGCGAGCCTTTCGTTTGGACCAAGGCCTGAGTTTCTGCTTTTAACACCTTGAAAACCGAGCTAATCACCGCCCCCACTGTTGCCATCCCCAACTACAACTTACCTTTCTTCCTGTACACTGACATATCCCTGGTCGCCATCGGTGCCGTACTAGCCCAAGTGCAGGACAGGCTGGAGCACATCATCGCCTGCACTAGCCGCACCCTCAACCAGGCTGAGAAGAATTACATCATCACTAAACACGAGTGCCTGGGCATCATATGGGCTTTAGACTATTTCCGATCGTACATTTCAGGCACCCATGTCATCATCATTACTGATCACCAATCCCTCCAGTGGCTACGGCACTCCAACACCAACAATGCCCAATTAATCAGGTGGAGGGAAGCACTAGAAAAATTTGATTTTGAAACCTACCTGCCCAGGAAGTTACACACAAATGCCGACCCCAACCTCATGCAAATGTGGCAGGCCAAGCAACGCCCCCCCTGGATACCACCATAAACCTTTGCCAAGCTGTATCAGCATGGCGAACACCTGTTCACCCAGGACGGCCACATAATACTAGACCCCGATGCCATAATCCATCTCCACACCCATAATGGCATCCACCTCTGCACCAAGAAACTCTGCACGTTTTTAGTGACATATATTGGACACCCAACCCCCCCAAACCTGGCCAAGCAAATTATTCAAACATGCTGAACATGTTCCTTGGGGAAAGACATCACCTGCACGGCCGGACCTGCGGGGAAAATCACCACACACAAACCATGGCAACTACTGTCCATTGACGTAGTCGGTCCCTTACCACCTAAAGCAGGCAACAAATATATCATAACTTTCGTCGACATGTATTCCAAGTTTCTCATTGCCTGCCCCACTAAAGAACACAATGTCGTGGCAATAGCCGACGCTCTAGTCTGACATGTCTTCCCCTACTTCGGGATTCCCCAAGTTTTGCATTCAGATAACGCCCCAGAATTCACCGGGAAAGTCTGGAGTGAATTATCCACCCTATTCGGGTACCAAATATCCCACTCCTCCCAAGGAAACGGTGTATGCGAAAAAAAGCCATCGCACCCTCCTCAACCAGGTGAGGGCACGAATCATAGAAATGGGGAACGAAGACTGGCCCGCACATGTTAAGATCGTGCAATGGGGCATGAAAACATGCCCAAGGGATGATGGGGTCACCCCACATGAGCGAGTATTCAAGGAAGCTCCCCTCCTTCTGTCCCTCCGACACCACCTCCAACCCTCCACCCCACCCCCAACCACCGATCCCCTCCACCACCTCAAGAGGCAGCCACATCACCTACAACAACAAGACCTGCAACCAGACACCATCACCTCCAACCCCTACAAACCAAGAGACTCTGTTGTTGTGGCATTCCTGCCTGCCCCAGACAAAGTCTCACCTTGGTTTGATGGCCCCTTTACCAAAGTCAAAGTCTCTAACCCCTACCAAGTCGTCATCCAACACCACGGACGAGCCCGTACATATCGCAATTGACACGTACGCCCCTTCCAACCCACACCCAGGAACACCCTCCTGCAACGCACACCCCCACCTCTCGTCACGCCGCGCCGCATTCACTCCCTTCTCGGAAACCAACCTTTGACTCATACCACTACTATTTCACACCTTCCTCCTCTGCCTCACCCTCCACCACCCTCTCCCCTGCTTCCCCGTCACCTGACCACCCGCTCGCCTTGTCCGATTCAGATGCTTCACCAACCCCCTCGGCCCACATGCCCCAACCTGCCGCCTCGCCCTCGCCCTCTCTTACACCCCATGACACCCCATCACTGACCCACACCAACAACAATTCGCCAACACAACCCTACGCTATGCAAACAGCAAATACCCGCAAGGAAACACCCACCCACACCATGCCACACCTATGTACACCATCCCCCACCCCCGCCACCCCCACATGCTCCTCCCGCCCCACATCTCCAACAAGCCACCCACGTACAATATCACCAACACCTTCCAACGCCGCCCACACACCTTCGTGCCCACAACACCTACCTACCGATCATGCCAACTACAAATGCCATCACCACCCACACACACACCCACCTACCAACAACCAAAACCAAGTACCAAAACCACCACATGGTCCTGCCACCTCACCCCCCACACCAGTCCTCACTACCACCACCACTAGATCTGGGCGCCTCTCACGGCCACCGGCCAGATACGTTGCCACAACCTCACCTACACTCCCAACATCACCTCCCACATCCTCAAACGCACCAAACACCCCCAACACCACCCCATCACACTGAGCCTACGTCATGCAAGATGGAAAGTTCCATCAGCCAAATTCCCCAGGGGGAGCGGCCGCTCCTACCCCAAGCTCCCTCATAAAACCCCGAGCACCTCCCTCTCTCCAGCATACAGCCAGACAACCCGCATTACGCACCACCACCAGAGATGAGAGTACAACGTCTGGCACCCTCCATAGCAACCCATCCAGAGAATTCGGGGAACCAAACAATTACTCTGCTGCCTTTGCCACACTTCACATACCTCCATTCTCCACATAACCTACAACCCAAACCAAGAACCCAACCAAATGACACAACATTGGATCACCCTCCTCCGTCACCTCACCCCAACACATCGTCTCCGGAATCGTTTGCCACAGGCAGGTTCCTCGCCGAGGAGACTGATGGTGAGTTCTGCAACTTCACGGTCGTCTGCTTTGGGAGGGTGCGATGATAACAGTGCTTCTGTTAGTTGCTCCAAAACATCTACTTACTTTTTCTCTAGCCAAGATTTCAGCTTGGTTTTCCCTATCTTCAAGACTTCATGTTGTTCTTTGCTGACATTTGTCCAGGCTCCATGCATATGTTTAAATAATGGATTATCAGGGGCTTTCACCTTTCCAGATATTTTGTATTCATACAGGACCAATGTCCAACGTATGATGGTGACATGCATAATGAAAAACTTTCTTTTCAAGCTTTTCCTCCAACAGTTTTGCTGCACTTTTATGAATACCACTGTTACTTGAAGTTGTGTAAACACAAGAGCTACAACGTTTTCTGTAAATCTCAGGCTAACAACAGCTCCACTGGAGCACTGAATTGTGACAATCCGGCTGAGCTGTCAATTGATAGAATGCCAAGTGATTTGCTTTCCTCATATCGAGGAGAATCAGACAACAGGACTGCAAGAACTACAGATGAGGAATCTGGAGTGGATATGCTTATTTCTTTTAATAGCTTTCCATCTCAATGCAAAGCATCATATTTGGGAGGTATTTTCTCACGCTCAGCCATGAACTTCTCATTTAGGTTGCATCTCACCATCATTCTGTTCCTACGAGCAGTAGATGTTAGTATACAGTAATAAAATCATTCAGATTAACATCACCAGTTTTAAGAACAGAAGAAACAATGACTGTGGTTTGATTATCAAGAAGACAAAGTCTGTTAGCAGTGTTGCAGATTTCATCTAATTCCATGATCTTTTTGGAGAAGTACAATGGGATAGCAACATCTCTTGGTTGCTTGGAACTACCAGAAGTGGGCTCATAGATAGCATCAAAGTCAGAGGACTCACTGCTGGTATCATCATCATCATCTGGTGGTAATAGAACAACTTCAATAGGTCTTTGACAGAGTGGCTTCATACTTTTTGCTAGCACTCTCCTTTTTTTCTTTTTTTTTCCCTTGTATCAGATGGTTTGCGTTTACTTCCATACATGTGCTGTTTTATCACATTTCTGATCATGATAAAACCAAATGTCCTCACCTTTCTCTGCTTTGGATAACAGCCTATTTTTCTGAATTTCTTCAATAGGATCAGGGGCCCCAAGTACAAAAGGCTCAAATATTTCTTTCTCAAACGCAGCTCTTTTGCCACTGGGATCACTTTCTCCAGCATTATTTCTACAGTTTTCTACGTTTATCGTAAAGCTTCAGGAAATTCAAAATTGCATTGTCCTGTGACAGTTTTTATTCTAACAATTTGCCAAAATGGAACGATGCATGAACAGTTCAATACCCAAAAACTTATTTTTATACTTGTCTGAAAATTCAGGGAATTCTTCAACTGTGTGAAATACTAAAATGCCTGTCTGATGGTAGGCAACTGAGAAGCACTTACAAAATCATTTGGAAACACAATTAGTTGACCTAACGGCAAGGTGTGAGACTTTTACATTTTTATGTAGGCTGCTGAGACTGCCAGGTCAGGGGCCTCGATTGTCCTGCTACGATGTTTTCTTTTGGACTTGTTATACACAAAATGACGCACAAGAAATATTAACATCATACTATGGATGACAGTAATACAAATGGCGGAATACTTTTACCCTACAAACCTAAATAATCATATAAAAAACTACCAATGTATACAAGACAATAGTATTTGTAGGCCATAGGCTAATATGAGCAGACCACGAGCCAACAATAAATAGACAATGAAAAGTGAGTCCTGCCTTCTCAATGCAAGAACTGAAAAGTAGGTCACGAAATTTTGACAGCTTACCAATATAAATTATGTGGTAAATGCTGCCATCTGACGAAAGAATTATGACTTGGTTTTTCATTAAGGTTTTATGAGCTATGTATTAATGTCAATTGCAGGTTTATTTACCATACATACACAGTCTGCATGGAAACGTTGTACGATAAACTGGCATTAATATTTACTATATTTTGATCTTATAAATTATTAGACACATGTATATTATTAGGAATCTATTTTTATCAGGAAATCTGTCAAATTCACACGTATTTCTGTTAAACAATGAAATTAATAAGATTCCTATTTATACAATATCGTTAGACCGTAAAAAGAAAATTTTACGAGCTTTTCAGTGGTATCACTTATAATATCCTAATTATAATATTAAAGAAGATGTAACCAAAATTGCAAGTCCATCTGTTACTAAAAGTACGATTTTTTTTTTTTTCAGACACTAAAATTTATGCCCGTTGAGGGAGGGTTTTCCTTCCTCTGGGACGAAAAGGATTGTGATATTTGGCTTTTTCAGGTCAATAACAATGGAAATCAGGGCAGTAGTTATATATTTTCACATTTATTTATTCTGAACAGGTCTACACACACACACACACACACACACACACACACACACACACACACAAACTATATTGCCTCACCTTGCTAAAGGCCAGCAATAAATATAATGCGTCTGGTAGTCGGTCCTCTTTAATCAAATTTTGACCAAAAGTAATAGGCTTCTGCACATCCACATAGTTGCTATTTCCTAAAGGTTTGGTAAAAATTCGTTCACAATGTTTCAAGATATTTTGGATACACACACACACACACACACACACACACACACACACACACACACACACACACCGCTCGCTGGTGAAGTGGTAACGTTCCCACTTGCCAACTGGTGGACGGGAGTTCGCGCCTCGCTCAGGTTGCGAAAAGTTTCACTGACGAAGTGGGTGGTTACTGTCCCCCTTGAGCAAAGGGACGGGTGTGTGCGTGTGTGAAGGTCACAGCCTTGCCCTTAGATCGGACTATATGAGCTCTCAGCTCCCTTCCGGGAGGGTAAAAGCTGACCATCACGACCATCAAGTGATCCTGACCGACCCGGTGAATTACACAAACTATACCACCTCGCCTTGCTATAGACGGGCGATAATTAAACAAAACCATTGCGGGCTGAATGCTAATTGCCCGCCAAAATATGTTGTTAGCCATGTACACTCACACCAAAAAGTATCGGTGCACACTTGACGCAAAACAGTTTGTGACACCGACGATGGCTACTGGGAATTGAACAACGATTTTTTTTCTCCCCATGCTGATAAACTTGCTCGCTCAAGGATGCAATATATGGCTTGTTTATGACGTTTTCTAGTCCGTATTGTTATTATATGTATAGCAACGTGGTTACATAAAAATCTTACCGAGAATTCATGATCTATAATGGCCATTTTGGATTTCATCTTGCCTTACCTGCACTACTGTATACTGTTTGGTGTGACTGTCCAAGTTAAATTTGAAGAAAATTCACATAACTCTACGGAATTCAGTCACCGCATGTTACACACACACACACACACACACACACACACGAGAGGCACCTGGCAGGCAGGACGCACGTCACATCGCTCCGCATTTGGCCAGCCTGGCCAACTGGCCATACCTAAATTAGTATCTTTATATGAGTCAAGCTCTGTACGGGTTAAATTAAATGGTGTCCTAATATAAAGAGGAAGTTTTAAGTAAGACTGTTGTTCAAATAGCAAAATAAACGAAGTAGTGCAGGAATATGCCCAGGATGCGTCAGCTGATTGTTTTGTATGCACCAGGGAATGTAAGGAGAATCTGTGCTCTTAGTACCACACGATGTCCACCTACTTTAGTAATGAAAGTTTGGAAGGAGCTAAGAAAAAGGATAAAGGTTGAAAGTGGGATGATGATTTCTACCAGGAACTGGTCGGAATGGAGGCGTACAATAAGCTGGTAGGAAAGGTAAACAGATCTGAGATGGTATTTCAGAATGAAATGGATGAAATTAAGAAACAGTTGCACTGGCAGAAGGAGGATATAGAAAAATTAGGAAAGGAAGTCAACAAGAAAGACACAACACATGAGCTGACAGTAGAAGTGGGTTCACTTAGATGGAAAATTAGTGAAATGGCAAGTACAGTTGTCAACCACGAAAGTATCATGGAAGAGTTCAAAAATGATACAGAGACAATCAGGCAAGTAAGCAATCTGATAGATCAGAGCAGTGATATTGAGAAGAAGATAACACAGGTGAATGAAGCAATGCAAAGGTACAAAAATGATGTGGAAACCACTTATGCTGAAATGGTGAAAGTAAACAAAGATTTAGAAACAAGAGTTAAAGAAAAAAGCATTAAAAAGAAAGTGAAGAGAATAATCCAAAACAATCCTAAATTGGTCAGAGATTCAGCAGATATCAACAAATCTATAGTAATCACTGGTATAGAAGAGGAAGAAATTTGGAACAAGCTCTCGAGAGACAAAAAGGAGATGGCAAACGTAACGAGTATATTGAAGGAAGTATCAGAGGAAATCTGTAGTAAAGACATAGAGGAACACTAAAGGCCAGGAAAATATGAGAGAAATAAGTCAAGGCCACTAAAAGTAACCTCCTGGAGTGTAAACATTGTGGAAGAGATACTCAAAAATGCAAAGAAACTCATGGAAAAAGAGGAATTCAAATATGTACGGATAAAAAGATGCCTAACTCAAGAGGAACTGGAATTACTAAAAGAGAAGAGCAAGGAAGCAAAAACAAGGAACGAGGGAATTTCAGAGGAGGAGAAGAATACATTTTTTTTTTTTTTACAAAGTAATTGGATTGCACGTTCGAAAGTGGTACATAACAGAAGGGAATAAAAAAGAGGAAGGTAGTAGACCCAAGTCATGACAAGTATGTAAACAAGATGATTAAGTTGATGTTCGGTACTCAAATGTAGATGGAATGGTATCTGAATTATTAGAGATGAATGATTACATCAGAGAAAATGAACCACATATTATATGCCTAACTGAAACAAAATTAACACCAAGAATATCAAACGACATCCTAAACTTAGAGAAGTACAATATATGGAGAAGAGATAGGAACGTACAAAAAGGAGGAATTATAATATTAACAAAGAGAAATCTAAAAGTCAAAAGAAATAGAAGTAGATATACCCTTACAAGTAGAACTGATTGCAGCAGAGATCAATACATCGGAAGGGAAAGTAATTGCAGCAAATTTGCACAGGCCACCCAGATCAAACACATGGGAGAGAGGCGAATATGAGGATCTGGCAGAGAGTACAATTCAGAGCTTAAGAGCATTACTACATAGAATGGAGGAGAAATCGGAAAGAATTATACTAACTGGAGATTTTAATACATATATGAGGCGTCGCTTGGAGTAGTCAGATAAGCAACAGTTTTTAAAAACTGCAGAAATTGAGTTAGAAGTTTTCCAGACTTCAAACATCAATAACTTTGTTAGTAACCAAGGTATCAACTTCATTTTTTTTTAATTTAAAAACTTAGCTCAAGCCGAAAATGTCCCATGTGATGCATTTTAAATAATGGGATGAAAATTAGCATTAGTATTAGTATTAGTAAGGTACTAAATTTTCAGTTATTAGAAGTATTAGTAGCAGAAGTTGTTGGTTTTGTAGAAATAATAGTATTAGCTGTAGCAGTTGATTTTTCATGTAGCTGCAGTAGTAGTGTAGTAATAGTAGTAGTAGTAATAGTAGTAGTATTAGTAGTAGCAGTAGTAGTAGTAGTAGTAGTAGTAGTAGTAGTAGTAGTAGTAGTAGTAGTAGTTGTTGTTGTTGTTGTTGTTGTTGTTGTTCATTTTGTTGTTGTGACTGTGACAGACTTATTTTAATAGTAGTAGTATAGTAGTGGTAGTAGTAGTAGTAGTAGTAGTAGTAGTAGTAGGGGGAGGAGGAGAAAAACACTGATTCACACTCATAACAACCAGTAAACACTTTCCCAGTGTTCAACAGTCCTTAATAGTAGTATTATTACCTATTAGTATCAGTATTAGTAGTAGTAACAGTGGGTAATAGTACGAAATAGTAGGAGAACTACAATATGGGACGCCAGCATTATTCCCAGCACTACTGCATGTTACGCTAGCCAGCTGCTGTGTGTAATGAACACGAGAAAAATAAAATAAATAAAAATAAAAATCCAATTAATTTTCGTTTGTGCAAAAAAATAAAATCTATCAGTAGTTTATTGTTAGGAACATTGAGCACGGAGCATAAGATCTGGCAACTGTGGTGTCTCGGCACAGGGAGTTGTGGATGTTTGACACATCGTCGCACTCACAGCTCTTACCCAGCCAGGCGAGGTGGCAGTCGAAGTCCCCTACATTTCGGAGGACTTTCGACAGTATTTACAGTTGCATTTCCAGACAAGCGACATGCTCAGATGAAGGGGGAAGGGCCAAAATAGTGGTATAATCACCCTGTAAACTGGAAACTCTGTCGCTTGTCTCACAACTCCACGCGACGCCTCATATAAATTGGAATACTCTAGATATAATAAGCCAAGAAAGCTGTTGGGACCAAAAGCTCCTGGATCTCGTGCAGGAGATTCTCCTAACGCAACATGTAAGGGAAAGCACCAGAAAAAGAGGACTTGATGTACCCCCAGTACTAGATCTTAGAAAAAAGATACTGACAATTTAATGTATCACCATCCATTTGGCAAAAACGACCATGCAGTACCAAATTGCAACTTCAGGATTGCATATGACATAGTTAATACCAATGGAAATTACAAAAACAGCCTAAATTATAACAAGGGAAACTACCATGACCTAAAGAAGTACTTCTAAGAAACAAATTGGGAAAAGGACTTAGAGGACAAGATTTAAATGTTATATATAAAAAATTCTGTGAACTTTATGAAATAGGAGTCCAAAAGATCCTCCCACAGCACATAGAAGCAGAAAAGAAAATAAAGAAATGGTTTAATACATAATGTAAAAAATCAAAAGAAAAAAGATTTGTTGTGGAATAGATACAAAAGACACAGTAGTGAGAGGGCATATAACAATTATAAACAGGCAAGAAATGATTATGCAAGAATAAGGAGGGAACCCAAAGACAGTTTGAGGATGACATCATAAATAAAAGAAATGATAACCGAAGCTATTTTACAGCTACATCCGAAGTAAAACCAAAGTTAAAGATCAAATAAAATCCATTACAGAAGAGGGGATCATTTATACACAAGAGAAGAATATTTGTGAAGCACTAGTAAATAAGAAATTCCAATCAGTTTTTACAGAAGAAAGTAATTTTGAGGGGGATGATGTGGAACATGCATGCCCACACATATTACCAGATATACAATTATCAGAAAAATAAATACAGGAGGAGTTAAGTAAATTAAACAAAGGAAAAGCAAATACTCCTGATGAAATTTCACGTTGGGTTCTACATGAATGTGCAAAGGAGCTAAGTAAACCATTATCTTTAATTTTCAAGGAATCCTAACAAAGGAAACTAACTGATATTTGGAAGAAAGCAAACATTGTTCCCTTATTCAAGAAAGGGGATAGACAAAATCCACTCAGCCACCGACAACTAGAAAAGCTGATACGAAAAGTTTGGGCAAATCATCTAGAAGAACACAATATGATAACAGAAAGGCAGTTTGGTTTCAGAAAGGGAAAATCATGTGTTACTAATCTGTTGAGCTACTATGATAGAGTAACAGAAACATTACAGAAAAGAGACGGATGGGTGGACAGTATCTATTTAGATTTCAAGAAAGCGTTTGACAGAGCACCTCACCAAAGACTTTTATGGAAACTGTACCATGAAGGAGGAATCCGAGGCAAACTGTATTGTTGGAGGCAAGATTTGCTATAAAAAAAAAAAAAAAGGAAAAAGAGAACAGTACTAAGGGGAAATTACTCATCATGGAGGGAAGTGACTAGTGGAGTTCCACAGGGCTTAGTGCTAGCACCAATTATGTTTTTATTGTATATAAATGACACAGATAGCAACATCGGAAATGAAAGCTATCTAAATGTGTTTGCTGATGATGCAAAAAAACAAAAGGAGAATTACTAATGGAGACTCTTGTAAAGAGCTACAAGAAGAATTAAATAAACTTCATGATTGGAGCAATACATGGCAAATGAAATTCAGTGTAGACAAGTGTCATGTAATCAAGTTTGGTAAAAGTGGAAAAAGACCTGATTGGGATTATAAGTGAGGAAATAAAACCTTACACACATCAGAAAGAGAGAAGGACCTAGATGTGATTATCAGTAACAGACTATCTCCGGCTGACCACATAAGCGAGAAGGTACGGAACATGTATACACTGCTTGCAAATATGAGAATAGCATTTACATACATAAATGAAAACATGCTAAGAAAGATATCATTCCTCAGACCAACCCTGGAGTATGCGTCAGTAGTCTGGAGTTCTCGTCTCAAAAAACAAATAGATAAAATTTAAAAAGTTCAAAGGGCCGCTACAAGATGGGTACCAAGCTTAAGGGATCTAAGCTACGAAGAAAGACTATAAAAACTGAATCTACCTGCACTACAGGAGAGAAGGAAAAGAGGAGACATGATTATGCTATATAAATGCATATCAGGGAAGGAGAAAATAGACATAAATGATTACATAACCTATGGAGATGCATCAGGAATAGGACACTGCAAAAAACTACATAAAAAGAGAGGCGATAAAGACGTAAGGAAATTTAGTTTCCCAAATAGGGCAACTGATCAGTGGAATGCACTACCGAATGAAATAGTGTGTGCCAAAAAAAATCATAAATTTAAGGATATGTAAGATAAGAATGACTGAATACACGGGACAGTACTAGCTTGACTTATTCCTGTAAAGATACAATTAGGTAAGAACACACACACACACACACACACACACACACACACACACACACACACACACACACACACAAATATATCATCTCATTTTGCTAGAAACGGGTGATAATTACCCGGCGAAACAAACCATACTGGTATATCTTTTCACTAGACCATATATCTTTTCATGCAGGGATGTCTTTGATGCACCCATAGGCCTTAAAAAAAAATCATTTGTAAATCCCAGACACAGAGGTAGGCCTATTAAACTTTTTATGCATCTAAGCTCAATCTTTCTGCTTTTCTACAAGACGTTTTCTAAAGTAACCAAAGCATAATGGAAACATGCTAAAACAAAATCGACAAAACTCGAGATTTCTCCATATTGTTCTTCCTCTCTTCCCTTCTGCATCTTTGTTCACCTGGATCCCTCTAGCTCTAAAATGGTGAAATCAATGTGTTGTTTTCGCAGACCAGTTACTTTCTCCACTGGTTTGGAAGGTAGATATTGTCTGACAACAGTCGAAGGCAATAGGTCGATAATAGGTTCACTTTTATAGATTTGATCACATTCATACAAGACTTGGTGGAATGGCAGAGGGCGATCAAAGGGTGAACCTTGAGAAAAAATGGCTGAAATTTTTGGTCACAAAGGAGTGTCAAGTTTTGGCCCTTATATTCATTTTTAAAATTCATTTTGGATCAACCTTTGTCGATCGATTTTGTTCAGTCAAAGATTAAATTATTCAGCTTTGAGAACAATATGAGAAAGATAAAGGCCACAGGGCAAGGTCACCTTCAGCACATTTGATCGATTTCGAATCATACTCAGTAGAAGGGTTAAAGGTAATGCAAGGATGAAGTATTTCAAGTTTGAGAGCAATCAGTGAAAGGTCAAGATCACAGAGCTAGTCCAGCAAGGTCACCTTATGTGCATTTGATCAATTTTGAATCATACTTAGTGGAAGAGTTAATGATAATGCAAGGATAAAGTACTTCAAGTTTGAGAGCAGTCGGTTAAAGGTCAAGATCACAGAGCTAGTCCAAAAATGCCGTCATAGATTGGTCACAGTGGTTGAGTGTTGCATTCTCTCACTACTCCCTCTTGCTATTTTCTTCTGAAAACTTATTAACCTCAAGAGAGTTTTCAGACAGGAGCAGGTTAGTTTTTCCTTTCATTAATCCCTTTGCTAGTACAAAGATTTTAAGTTGATAAACTACAATTTGGATCTTTCTTACATAGAAGCATTCAAAAATAAGTAAAACTAGAACTCTGTAACTGACCCGCGGACAGTCGCAAGTCTCCAGCTGCTACTCCTTACAGTGACCTTGACCCCACTGGGGAGATTTGGATTTATGCTATCAGCAATGGCCCACACCAGGACACATAACCTTGGCCATTCAGATTCCTTTTATAGGTCGTATTGAAATCTCCAATAGACACGACCAACTTATCTTGTTCACAACATACTACTGCTATGACTCATGCAGTCTTCAGTTTTCCTGGAATCGTTGTGAGACTCTGAGGCGAGAATAATAATACCAGTAAAAACAAGTCTCCACCTGTGTGATAGGTGGAGACTGATAATACTGTCAAGAATAATAAAACTTCCCAGAGATGTGGAAACTTTTAATATAATAATAATAATAATAATAATAATAATAATGATAATGAGTACTAGAACCATGTAACTGTTTTACAGTCAATAGTCTCCACCTACTGTTTCTTAGTGATCTTTACCCCATTGGGGAGAGTTGGATATTTTTTCCTATCCACAAGGGTCCATGCCAGGACACATAACCTGGGCCATTCAGATTCCTTGTGCAGTCTCTGGTTCTCTTGGAATCGTCGGGAGACTACGAGGTCAGAATAATAATAATTAGTTATGTGTTTCTATTACGCAGTTTCTGTTATGTAGCTTTGTTATGTATGTGGTAATCATAGGGTGACTTCTTGTGCAACATCAACAAAGGATCTGACAACGGTATCACAGAACGCATGTGTCTGCTACTGTTTCTCACAATGACCTTGAACCTAGTGGGGAGATTTTGATTTTTTTTTTTTTCGATCAGCAATGGCCCACACGAGGACACAACCTGGACCCTTCAGATTCCTTGTGCAGTCTCCCGTACTCCCAGAATCATTGCAAGACTGCAAGGCGAGAATAGTGATTATAATAATACCAGAGAAAACAATAGTCTGCATATACGTCGTAGGTCAAGACTAATAATAATAACTCCAACTCTGTATCTGCCCTGTAGACAGTCACTGGTCTCCACCTACTGTTTCTTTCACTGACCTTAACCCCATTGAGGAAATTTGAATTAAAAAAGAAAAAAGATAAAATAAAACGAAATAAACTCTTAGGTGGTCCGCCAAGTTTCATTTTTAGGTCACTTGCTCGTTACCATTGAATTCTTTAGTACTCATGATTACTTATCCCGTTCACTCATAATACTGACATGACTCTTTTTGCCCGTGCACATAAAGGATTTTGGATTTTTTTTTTCTATCAGCAATGGCCCATGCCAGAACACATAACCTGGGCCCTTCAGTTTCCTTCCACAGCCTCCGGTTTTCCTGGAATCGCCACTAGACTCTGAGACTGGAATAATAATAATCTATCTATCTATCTATTGCCAGATGCCATAATCCCGTAAGGGGTGGCCATTTGACTTTGAGTTATTTGTTTTACGGGGAGGGGCATAACCCTCCACCAACCCATCTGTTGACACGTAGGAAGCACGTATAGTTTGGTTATATGGTTACCACCCAGCATTGTAAATGGTTTCCTGGCTTACAGGAAACCATTTGGCTTGTCACTCAATGCAAAACCACCTGTAAAGGAAAGAAAAGCAGTAAGAAGTGACAGGAAAGATGGGAGAAATAAGAAGAGAGGAGGGCAGGTACAGAAAAAGAATGATAAAGGCTAAAGAAGAAGCAGGCAGCACTACATCAAGTGAGTGGATGATGGTCGCCACCACCTACCACCATAATAATAATAATAATAATAATAATAATAAAAATGATACCCATCAATAACAATAGTCTCCACCAACTGTATGTAACAGGTGGAGCCTAACAAGAAAAAAAAAAAATCATTAACAAATATAAATATGTAGGGATGGACGAGCACTAAATACTGTCGGAACAAGGTTCAAATGGTAAAAGGATATGCAATTCGATCCTAAATATTTCTGTTTACTCAGGTATGTTGTTGTGGCGCAGCAAAACTGCACCCGAATAGTCTTATGATAGAGGATAAATATTAACAAACCTTGTAGTGCACAAAAGTATGCCACGGAAAAATGTAGGGCTGGAATGTATATCTTTACTGCCACGACCTCATTTCCATAGTTTATGGTACATTGCCATCCCTAAGTCTTCATACAATTTAATGTTTTATGTACTTGTTCTGAGAAGGTTTATGGGGAGGCGGTGGCTGAATCGGTAGAGAGGCGGCCTGCAGTCCTGATGGACCCAGGTTTGAATCCCGGCTGGGGCAGGGAACAGTTTAAAGATTTGAATTTCATGAAAGCAGACTTTCCTGATCTACCAGATGATCCACCGACATGTCAAAATTACCACCGCTAATACCAGTACTCCAGTCCTGTATGAGACAGCCCTAGCATGTACTCAATATGGACGGTGGGTGTTAGCGCCGAACTGGTGACATGTGGAGGTGTAGGAATACAGGGCCTTGGGATAGGCTACTGCCCCCGAGATATAGGCCGTGAAGCCTTTGCCCAGAGTCGGACACATAAAAAAAAAAAAAAAAAAATGGTTTAATGTAGCCTTCATATGCTCATGGGGCCGTATGACTGACACGTAAAAGTTGTAATGTCCAATTATGCATTATTTTCCAGTCTCATGTACTTCAGGATTTTGCGGTAAATGCCCTCATATGTAAGGGGAAGTACCCGTAATGAAGTTTTAGTAAGGCCGAGACTTAAGAGGTGTCAGGTCCAGTATATCTCGAGAAGCTGTAATGAAACTGCAGTACGGAGACACAAAAGGACTGAAGGGTCCAACGTACCACATGGTCTGGGGGCAAAAATGTGCCTGGAGTGCAATGTCCAATCTGAACCCTAGCAGCAGGCAGGCAGTAGCGCAAACAACATCCGTCTCCCCGGCAACTCAATGTAAACATGATAAAACAAAGATCGTAAATCGCAGCCTGGCTCGTAAATCTGCAAGGAACAACACGAGGGTTTTATTTCCAGGTCACGGGATAACGGCGACTTTACTACGTTCACGCGCGCGGAGCAAGAGCCGGTGTTATGTTGTAAGCGGCGTGCGTGTGTGTGTGTGTGTTCTTACCTAATTGTTCTTACCTAATTGTATCTTTACAGGAATGAGTCAAGCTCGTATTGTCCCGTGTCTTAGACCATATTTTACATATCCTTAAATTTGTGAATTGTTTTGGCACACACTATTTCATTCGTTAGTGGATTCCATTGATCAATTGCTCTGTTTGGGAAACTGAATTTCCTTACGTCTTTATCACCTCTCTTCTTATGCAGTTTTTTGCAGTGTCCTCTTGCTGATGCTTCTCCATATGTTAAGTAATCATTTATGTCTATTTTCTCCTTTCCTGATATGCACTTATATAGCATTATCATGTCACCTCTTTTCCTTCTCTCCTGTAGTGTTGGTAGATTCAGTTTATTTAGCCTTTCTTCATAGCTTAGGTCCCTTAAGCTTGGTATCCATCTTGTAGCGGCCCTTTGAACTTTTTCAATCTTGTCTATATGCTTTTTGAGATGAGGACGTCAGACTACTGATGCATATTCCAGGGTTGGTCTAATGAATGATGTTATTATCCTTTTTAGCATGTCTTCATTTATGTATGTGAATGCTATTCTCATATTTGCAAGCAGTGTATACATGTTCCGTACCTTCTCGCTGATGTGGTCAGCCGGAGATAGTCTGTTATTGATAATCACACCTAGGTCTTTCTCTCTTTCTGATGTGTATAGGGTTTTATTTCCTAACTTATAATCCCAATCAGGTCTTTTTCCACTTTTACCAAACTTGATTACATGACACTTGTCCACATTGAATTCCATTTGCCATGTACTACTCCATTCATGAAGTTTATTTAATTCTTCTTGTAGCTCCCTACAAGAGTCTGTGCTAGTAATTCTCCTTTGTATTTTTGCATCATCTGCAAACATATTCAGATAGCTCTCATTTCCAGTGTTACTGTTTATATCATTTATGTACACTAAAAACATGATTGGTGCCAGCACCGAACCCTGTGGTACTCCACTAGTCACTTCTTTCCATGATGAGTAGTTTCCTCTTAGTACTGTCCTCATTTCTCTTTTTATGAGAAAGTCTTGCATCCAACAAAACAGTTTGCCTCGAATTCCTCCTTGATGGTACAGCTTCCATAAAAGTCTTTGGTGTGGTACTGTGTCAAAAGCTTTCTTGAAATCTAAATAGATACTGTCCACCCATCCTTCCCTTTCCTGTATTGTGTTTGTTACTCTGTCATAGTAGCTCAACAGATTAGTAACACATGATTTTCCTTTTCTGAAACCAAACTGTCTTTCTGTTATCATACTGTGTTTTTCTAGATGATTTACCCAAGCTTTTCTTATAAGTTTTTCTAATACCTTGCTTACAGCACTAGTCAGTGATACTGGTCGGTAGTTGAGAGGATTTTGTCTATTTCCTTTCTTGAATAAGGGTACTATATTTTCTTTTTTTCCAAATATCAGGTAGTTTCTTGACTCAAAGATTTCTTGAAAATTAAAAATAATGGTTTACTTAACTCATTTGCACATTCTCGTAACACCCAACATGAAATTTCATCAGGACCACTTGCTTTTCCTCTGTCTAATCCACTTAACTCCTCTTGTATTACTTTTTCTGCTATTTGTATATCTGGTAGTATGTGTGGACATGCGTGTTCCACATAGTCTCTCTCAAAATTTTTTCTTCTGTAAAAACTAATTGGAAATTCTTATTTAGTGCTTCACAAATATCTTTCTCTTGTGTATAAGTGATTCCCTGTCCGTGATGGATTGTATTATATCTTTTACTTTGGTTTTGCTTCTGATATAGCTGTAAAACAGCTTTGGTTGATCACTACTTTTATTTATTATATCCTCCTCAAACTGTTTTTGGGCTTCCTCCTTATTCTTGTATAGTCGTTTCTGCCTGTTTGTAATTATTATATGCCCTTTTCACTATTGTGTCTTCTGTATCTATTCCACAACAAATCTCTTTCTTTAGATTTTTTACATTCTGTATTGAACCATTTCTGTATTTTCTTATCTGCTTCTTTGTGCTGTGGGATGTAATTCTGGACTCCTATTTCATAAAATTCACAAAATTTTTTATATACAGCAATTAAATCTTGTCCTCTAAGCTCATTTTCCCAATCAACTTCTAAGAAATACTTCTTTAGGTCTTGATAATTTCCCTTTTTATAGTTTAGTCTCTTTTTGTAACTGTCAGCGCTGTTTACTATGTCATATGCTATCCTGAAGTTATAATTTAGTACTGCATGATCGCTTTTGCCAAGTGGAGGGTGATATATTAAACTGTCAATGTCATTTTCTTGCCTAGTAAATATTAGATCTAGCACTGAAGGTACATCGTCCTCTTTTTCTAGTGGTTTCCCTCACATGTTGCGTTAAGAAAAACTCTTGTACGAGATCCAGGAGCTTTTGGTCCCAGCAGCTTTCTTGGCTATTTATATCTAGAGTATTCCAATTTATATTTGTATTGAAATCCCCAGTTAGTATAATTCTTTCCGATTTCTCTTCCATTTTATGTAGCAAGGATCTTATACTATGAATTGTACTCTCTGCTAGGTCCTCATATTCGTCTCTTTCCCATGTGTTTGATTTGGGTGGCATATACAAATTGGCTACAATTACTTTACCTTCAGATGTGTCGATCTCTACTGCAATCAGTTCTACTTGTGATGGTATATCTAGGTTTATTTCCTTGACTTTTAGATTTTTCTTAGTTAATATTATAATTCCTCCTCCTTTTTTTAAATTTCTGTCTCTTCTCCATATATTGTATTCCTCTAAGTTTAGTATGTCATTGGATATCCTTGGTGTTAATTTTGTCTGTTAGGCATATTATTTGTGGTTCATTTTCTCTGACATAATCATTCATCTCTAGTAATTTAGATACCATTCCATCCACATTTGAGTACATCAGCTTTATCATCTTGTTTATATACTTGTCATGACATGGTTCTACTAACTTCCTCCTTTTTCTTCCATCCTGTTTGTGTACCACTTTCGTACCTGCAATCCTATTACTTTGTAAAAAAATTTCTTCTTGTCCTCTTCTGATCTTCCCTCATTTTTTGTTTTTGCTTCCTCCCTTTTCTCTTTCAGTAATTCCAGTTCCTCTTGTGTTAGACATCTTTTTATCCATACATTTTTGAACTCCTCTTTTTCCATAAGATTCTTTGCATTTTTTAGTATCTCTTCCACAGTGTTTACACTCTGGAAAGTCACCTTTAGAGGTCTTGTCTTGCTTTTCTCGTATTTCCCTAACCTTTGTGTTCCTCTATGTCTTTACTACAGATTTCCTCTGATACTTCTTTCAGTAAGTTCATTACATTTGCCATCTCCTTTTTGTCTCTAGTGATTTTGTTTTTAATTTCTTCCTCTTCTATACCAGTGATTACTATTGATTTATTTATTTCTACTGAATCTCTGACTAAATTTTGGATTGTTTTGGATTATTCTTTTCACTTCCTTTTTAATGCTTTTTTCCTCCACCCTTGTTTCCAAGTCTTTCTTTACTTTCACCATTTCAGCATACGTGATTTCTACATCATTTTTGTAGCTTTGCACAGCTTCATTCACCTGTGTTATCTTCTCCTCAATATCACTGCTCTGGTCCATAAGACTGCTTGCTTGTCTAATTGTCTCTGTGTCATTTTTTAACTCTTCCATAACACTCTCGTGATTAAATACTGTACTTCCCATTTCACTCACTTTCTTCCTAAGGGTATTCAATTCCACTGTTAGTTCACTGATGGTTGTGTCTTTCTTATTGGCCTCCTTTCCCAGTTTATCTATCTCTTCCTTTTGCAAGTGCATTTGCTTCTTTATTTCAGGAATTTCATTTTTGAAAGCCATTTCTAGATTGTGTACACGTTCAACCAGTCTATTGTGAGTCTCCACTTCAACTAGTTCTTGGTAGAAATCGTCATTTTGCTTTTTACTTTTATCCCTTTTCTTTTCCAAATTTGTTTTACTGAAGTATGTATCCATTTTGTAATACTAAATGAACAGAGTATGTACTTACAGTGTGCACGCTTTCCCGGTCTTTCTGTAGTATAAACAAACCCAGCTGACTCAACGCATCGTGGTTCTTTGTTGTTTCAACCAGTCTTATTTAAACTTATTATTTCTTTTCCTTTCAATAATGAAAAATCATTTAGTCTAACCTGGTACAGAGCTTGACTCATTCAAAGATACTTATTTAGGTAATGCCTCTGGCCGTGTTGAGCTTGTATGGAGCGCCGGTACAGACGTCCACATCTGTGTGTGCGTGTGTGTGTGTGTGTGTTTTAGCAAAATAACTAAGCAATTCTTAACTGATTAAAATGAAATATGGTGGGAAGGTTGTTGTTGTGTTTCCTTATTATTATTACTCCGGTTATTATTATTATTATTATTATTATTATTATTATTATCGTTGCTGTTGTTGTTACTATTATTATTATTATTATCGT
Source organism: Coenobita brevimanus (assembly GCF_032717465.1). NCBI lineage: Eukaryota > Metazoa > Arthropoda > Malacostraca > Decapoda > Coenobitidae > Coenobita > Coenobita brevimanus. The sequence goes on along the minus strand of NC_137053.1, from coordinate 29,867,347 downwards.
TGCTCTTGTTGTTACTATTATTATTATTATTATTATTATTAAGTTTCGCCCAATAAATGGCGAAGCTTCTCGTCAGTGTAATTAAGCTTCTCAATATTAATGCCGAAGCTTCTTGTTTTCTTCAGTATTATAATTAAATTTCGCAATATACTGTAAATGGTGAAGTTTCTTGTTTTCGTCAGTTTTATTTAGCTTCGCCATATAAGTGGCGAAGTTTCTTCTTTTCATTATTATTATTATTATTATTATTATTATTATTATTATATTATTATTCTTAGCACTTATTTTTTCTTCATTCGTGATGATATTACAAATGAAGGTACCTTAGGGTAACCCAGGTTCTTGACCTTGACCAATTTTTGAATGTCAAACTTTTTTTTTTTTTTTTTTGTAAGAATTGCATATATGAAATTGAAATAGGCTATATCAGAGACTAATTGAGATACAACTATAAATTGAAATAGGCTATATCAGAGACTAATTGAGATACAACTATAAATTGAAATAGGCTATATCAGAGACTAATTGAGATACAACTATTTGAATGAAAAACCTGTGATAAAAATGTTTGGTGAATAATTCTGGCTAAATATTTTTTTTATATAGCCAAGTGTTAAGTACCGAATTCAAATCTGCTGAGGTGTATATATATATATATATATATATATATATATATATATATATATATATATATATATATATATATATATATAAAAGCAACCAGTTTCGGAGAAAACCACGAAAGCTTGAAAGCTGTAACTTTCCAGATATATAGATGTGGTCCCTCTTATGATCTGAAAGGAATGTGGTTACAGTTACTCATACAGTTAGCCAGATTTAGACAAACGTAAAATTTACTAATGCGTTCTTCGACACCTTTTTCAGATGTTACACGAGAAGTTACTCCAGTTGTTGAGTCAAACGTAAAATATACAGTTGCGTTCTTCGGCACCTTTGCCTGCAGATCCTTTGTTGATGTTACACAAGAAGTTACCTTAGGGTCTTCATATCTCGTTTATATTAAGCATACCTTACATATGTGCATCATCATTGCTGTGACTACTCAGTAAGAATAGATAACTAGTTAAGCTAGTGTTGCCAACTGCAGAGTAATTATCCAATGCATAGGGTAATTCAGCCTCATTTCCTGATCTGCTGGGCAGTAGGGTAATTTTACAGAATCTAAACAAAACGCAGGATAATTACGAATTGTAGTTATGAGTGATACTTATTTTGCAGCAATAATATATGAAATAGTGTACGGAAAGGGAGTATGCAAAAAAAAAAAAAAAAAATACTCATTTAAAAAAAATTCAATTACTGTCAAAAGAAAAACTGCTTCAACGATAAGAAATAAGGCACCCATCATTTTAGAAAATGCTTATCCTGAATCTGGCAGCTGACAGCGCATTAGCTGCATTATTGCGGAAATAAGACAGTTAACCCTATTCGGTGCAACCCGTCTCATTTTTGATACGCTGTAACTAATATTTACCAATAAACTCTAGTTTGTAAGCAATGCATAGTCTTACGATTGTTTTCTTATTAAATCACTGGAAACACAACAAATAATGATTCTGTGCGAAAAAACTGGGTTGAAACGAGCGTTTACTCCAAAATTAACGATTTTTTCCCGCGAAGAGCGCTAAACAGAAAGAAAACACTCGATGATGAGTGGAATATCTGAGACCTTATCCTACGCAAGCCTAACGGTCATCAACACAGCTTCCAGACGTACGATACGTTTCCTGTTTTCATTAAACTACTTTTATTTTCTATATATTATTCATTGTTCATACTTTATGACTCCTCATACGTAGTGAAATGGTTATTTCATGCACTAATTTTATTATCTATGTATTATTCATTGTTTTTTCTCTATGACTCCTCATACCCAATGAAATGGTTGTTCGTACACATACACACAGATACACACACAGAGGGATTCAATCTAGGCGGACGTGTGACACCGGCGCTCCGTACCAAATCATCACGGCCAGTGGCATTTCCTAAATAGTATCTTTGGATGAGTCAAGCTCAGTACCAGGTTAGACCAAATGATTGTTCATTATTAAAAGGAAAAAAATAATAAGTTTAAACAAGACTTATAAAAACAGGAAATAGAACCAAGACGAAAGAATACGCTGAGTCATCTCTGAGGTTTGTTTAGACTACAAGAACACGGGGATTGTAAGTACATGCTTTGCACTTTAAGTATTGCAAAATGGATACATACTTCAGTAAAACAAATTTGGAAAAGAAAAGGGATAAAGGTAAAAAGGAAAATGATGATTTCTACCAAGAACTGGTTGAAGTAGAGACCCACAATAGACTGGTTGAACGTGTAAAGAAACTAGAAATGGCTTTCAAAAATGAAATTGATGAAATAAAGAAGCAGATGCACTTGCAAAAGGAAGAAATAGAAAAACTAGGAAGGGAGGCCAATAAGAAAGACACAACCATCAGTGAACTAACAGTGGAATTGAGTACACTTAGGAAGAAAATGAGTGAAATGGCAAGTACAGTAGTCAATCACGAGAGTGTTATGGAAGAGTTCAAAAATGACACAGAGACAATTAGGCAAGTTAGCAGTCTTATTGACCAGAGCAGTGATATTGAGGAGAAGATAACACAAGTGAATGAAGCTGTGCAAAGCTACAAAAATGATGTAGAAACCACGTATGCTGAAATGGTGAAAGTAAAGAAAGACTTAGAAACAAGGGTGGAGGAAAAAAGCATTAAAAAGGAGGTGAAAAGAATAATCCAAAACAATCCAAAGTTAGTCAGAGATTCAGTAGAGATAAACAAATCAATAGTAATCACTTGTATAGAAGAGGAAGAAATTAAAAACAAGATCACAAGAGACAAAAAGGAGATGGCAAATGTAATGAGCTTACTGAAAGAAGTATCAGAGGAAATCTGTAGTAAAGACATAGAGGAACACAAAAGGTTAGGGAAATACGAGAAAAGCAAGACCTCTAAAGGTGACTTTCCAGAGTGTAAACACTGGAAGAGATACTAAAAAATGCAAAGAATCTTAAGGAAAAAGAGGAGTTCAAAAATGTATGGATAAAAAGATGCATTACACAAGAGGAACTGGAATTACTAAAAGAGAAAAGGGAGGAAGCAAAAACAAAAAATGAGGGAAGATCAGAAGAGGAGAAGAAGAATTTTTTTTTTTACAAAGTAATAGGATTGCAGGTATGAAAGTGGTACACAAACAGGATGGAAGAAAAAGGAGGAAGGTAGTAGAACCATGTCATGACAAGTATATAAACAAGATGATGAAGTTGATGTACTCAAATGTGGATGGAATGGTATCTAAATTACTAGAGATGAATGATTATGTCAGAGAAAATGAACCACAAATAATATGCCTAACTGAAACAAAATTAATACCAAGGATATCAAATGACATACTAAACTTAGAGGAATACAATATATGGAGAAGAGACAGATATTTTAAAAAAGGAGGAATTATAATATTAAGTAAGAAAAATCTAAAAGTCAAGGAAATAAAACTAGATATACCTTCACAAGTAAAACTGATTGCAGTAGAGATCGACACATCTGAAGGTAAAGTAATTGTAGCCAATTTGTACATGCCACCCAGGTCAAACACATGAGAAAGAGACGAATATGAGGACCTGGCAGAGAGTACAATTCAGAGTGTAAGATCATTGCTACATAAAAAGGAAGAGAAATCGGAAAGAATTATACTAACTGGGGACTTCAATACAAATATATATTGGAATACTCTAGATATAAATAGCCAAGAAAGCTGTTGGAACCAAAAGCTCCTGGATCTCGTACAAGAGTTTTTCTTAACGCAACAGGGGAGGGAAACCACCAGAAAAAGAGGACTTGATGTACCTGCAGTGCTAGATCTAATATTACAAGGGAAGAAAATAATACTGACAGTTTAATATATCACCCTCCACTCGGCAAAAGCGATCATGCAGTACTAAATTATAACTTCAAGATAGCATATGACATAGTAAACAGCAATGATAGAACAAAAAGAGCCTAAACTATAAAAAGGGAAATTATCAAGACCTAAAGAAATATTTCTTAGAAGTTGATTGGGAAAATGAGCTTAGAGGACAAGATTTAAATGCTGTATATAAAAAATTTTGTGAATTTTATGAAATGGGAGTCCAGAAGTACATCCCACAGCACAAAGAAGCAGATAAGAAAATACAGAAATGGTTCAATACAGAATGTAAAAAATAAAAAAAAAGACGAGATTTGTTGTGGAATAGATACAGAAGACACAATAGTGAAAGGGCGTATAATAATTACAAACAGGCAAGAAACGACTATACAAGAATAAGAAGGGAAGCCCAAAAACAGTTTGAGGAGGATATAATAAATAAAAGTAGTGATCAGCCAAAGCTGTTTTACAGCTATATCAGAAGCAAAACTAAAGTAAAAGATATAATACAATCCATTACGGACGAGGGAATCACTTATACAGAAGAGAAAGATATTTGTGAAGCACTAAATAAGAATTTCCAATTAGTTTTTACAGAAGAAAAAAATTTTGAGAGGGAATATGTGGAACATGCATGTCCACACATACTACCAGATATACAAATAGCAGAAAAAGTAATACAGGAGGACTTAAGTAGATTAGACAGAGGAAAAGCAAGTGGTCCTGATGAAATTTCATGTTGGGTATTACGAGAATGTGCAAAGGAGTTATGTAAACCATTATTTATAATTTTCAAGAAATCCTTGAGTCAAGGTAAACTACCTGATATTTGGAAAAAAACAAATATTGTTCCCTTATTCAAGAAAGGAAATAGACAAAATCCACTCAACTACCGACCAGTATCACTGACCAGTGTTGTAAGCAAGGTATTAGGAAAACTTATAAGAAAAGCTTGGGTAAATAATCTAGAAGAACACAGTATGATAACAGAAAGACAGTTTGGTTTCAGAAAAGGAAAATCATGTGTTACTAATCTGTTGAGCTACTATGACAGAGTAACAAACATAATACAGGAAAGGGAAGGATGGGTGGACAGTATCTATTTAGATTTCAAGAAAGCTTTTGACACAGTACCACACCAAAGACTTTTATGGAAACTGTACCATCAAGGAGGAATTCGAGGCAAACTGTTTTGTTGGATGGAAGACTTTCTCATAAAAAGAGAAATGAGGACAGTACTAAGAGGAAACTACTCATCATGGAAAGAAGTGACTAGTGGAGTACCACAGGGTTCAGTGCTGGCACGAATCATGTTTTTAGTGTTTATAAATGATATAAACAGTAACACTGGAAATGAGAGCTATCTGAATATGTTTGCAGATGATGCAAAAATACAAAGGAGAATTACTAACACAGAATCTTGTAAAGAGCTACAAGAAAAATTAAATAAACTTCATGAATGGAGTAGTACATGGCAAATGGAATTCAATGTGGACAGGTGTCATGTAATCAAGTTTGGTAAAAGTGGAAAAAGACCTGATTGGGATTATAAGTTAGGAAATAAAACCCTATACACATCAGAAAGAGAGAAAGACCTAGGTGTGATTATCAATAACAGACTATCTCCGGCTGACCACATCAGCGAGAAGGTACGGAACATGTATACACTGCTTGCAAATATGAGAATAGCATTCACATACATAAATGAAGACATGCTAAGAAGGATAATAACATCATTCATTAGACCAACCCTGGAATATGCATCAGTAGTCTGGAGTCCTCATCTCAAAAAGCACATAGACAAGATTGAAAAAGTTCAAAGGGCCGCTACAAGATGGATACCAAGCTTAAGGGCCCTAAGCTACGAAGAAAGACTAAATAAACTGAATCTGCCACCACTACAGGAGAGAAGGAAAAGAGGTGACGTGATAATGATATATACAGTAAATGCATATCAGGAAAGGAGAAAATAGACATAAATGATTACTTAACATATGGAGAAGCATCAGCAAGAGGACACTGCAAAAAACTGCATAAGAAGAGAGGTGATAAAGACGTAAGGAAATTCAGTTTCCCAAACAGAGCAATTGATCAATGGAATGCACTACCGAATGAAATAGTGTGTGCCAAAACAATTCACAAATTTAAGGATATGTACGATTAATATGGTTTAAGACACGGGACAGTACGAGCTTGACTCATTCCTGTAAAGATACAATTAGGTAAGAACAATTAGGTAAGAACAGATACACACACGTGCATTGTAATGTGCACACACACACACACACACACACACACAAACCTCGCGGCTCGTGTAGGACGGTTAGTTAGGCATTAATTAGGGGACGGGGTGGGCGTGCTGACGGATGCAGTCATGGCTTTTACTTTCGACTATGTTGACGACCCAGACGAAGATTACTTGGCAGAGGTAGTGGGCGATGATGATGATGACCTTGCCTTGGATAGAGTAGCTGAGGGCGACGATGAAGATGAGGATCAGAATGATGACATAATGGATGAAGAAAAGTGGGTACCAGTCAGAAACAGAAAGCCACTGGTGAAAAATAGATTAATCAGTTCTTTGAACCAATGCTTGAACAAACAAAATTATGACGAATTTGTCCTGCCAAACGAGCTCAGGGAATATACCTGCATTTTAGAGAAACCCCAGAGAAAATCAGATATCGGTAAGTCAATAACATGGACCAATCATACAGAAGGTAGGCGTGTTGAGAAGATATTGCCCAGTGAAGGATGCTTGTTAGGAGAGGCAAGGTCAGCTAATACAGAAATAATGGCATGGAGTTGTTTATAACTAATATGATTAATGGTATTGTAACCCATACTAACAATAAGATTCAGGGCATAATTACCGAAATTTCTAATACTGACAGTGCTGAAATACCAACACACGTCAAGGTGACTGATGCCATAGAAGTGAAAAGCTTTTTTGGCCTGCTGTATGCAAGAGGCTTGTTGGGACAAAATAAATATTGCTATAAACGTCTCTTCATGGAAGGGTTTGGTCACCCAATATTTGGAGCCGTCATGTCTGTAAAACGATTTGGTTTCTTACATGCCAACATAACTCTTGACAACATTGATACCAGACACCAGAGATAGGTACACGATCGGTTTGCAGCAACTATGGAGCTTTTTGAACAGTTCAATAATTGTTGTTGCTCAGTGCTAGGGCCAGGTGACTTCTTGACCATTGACGAAACGTTGTATGGGTGTAGAACACAAATAGGGTTCAGACAGTACAATAAGAGCAAACCCATATGCTACGGCCTCCTATATAAATCTATTAATGCAGTTATATCCATTTACCTTTAGGACAGCTGTATATTAAGGTAAACCTTCTGGAGAGCCAGGACCACATTAAATACGCGGTACAGTCCCAACAGTGAAAGCTCTGGTAAGTCAGTTAGAAGCCTCAGTCGACCTTAGAGGTAGGATTATTAGTCTGGATAGATTGTACACCAGTATAGAGTTCTTGGAGTGGCTTCAGACACAAGGTGTCTCAGCCATAGGTACTATAGATTCTACCAGGAAAGGCATACCACCAGAGATAAAGGCAGTCACAGAAAGGGAAGATAGGTCATACAAAGTTTACTGGAAGAAACACGGGGAGGAAATGACACTGAACTCCTATGTAACACCCACAAAAAGCAAAGGTAAGAAAAATGTGTTACTTCTGAGCACAGTCTCCCTTATATTAGGCATTACCAAGGATGATGAAAAAAACAGCTACAGGAAAACCTCACTATATCGGACTAATTGGGGCACAAGCCACTCCGAAAAAAGCGAAAGTCCGATGAAAGCGACATCTGGACTCCTCCCTGGACTTCCTTCCCCTTATGCAAAAAGAAGCGCTTGTCATTCATGCATTTATTCTACACTCTCTCTCTCTCTCTCTCTCTCTCTCTCTCTCTCTCTCTCACTGGGCACTTCCATTTTACTTCACATATTTTTTGTCTTCCTCGTCACCTTCATCTTCACCTTCCCATTTATTTAGCCTTTGTTTTCAGTTCACTTTGACATTCACATTCCCTTTCATATTCAGTTCCTTGCTCACTTTCACCTTCATCTTCACACTTTCACTATCACTCATTTTGAATTTCCATTTCACCTTCACTTGCAATACTACTTTCATGTTTACCTTTAGAATTACTTTCACTCACCCCTCACTTTCATCCTCCCTTTTACTTTCACATTCCCCTTCACCTTCACTCACCTTCATCTTCACTTTCATTTTCACCTCTACCTTCACTTTCACCTTCACCTTCACTTTCACCATCACTTTCATTTTCACCTCTTTCACCCTCACCTTCGCTTTCACTTTCATCATCTTCACCTTCACTTTCACCTTCCCTTTTACATGCATTTTCACCTTCACTTTCATTTTAATCATCACTTTCACATTCACCTTCACTTTTGCCTTCATTTTCACCCACACTTTCACCTCACCTTCACCTTCACTTTCACTTTTGATTTCATTTTCACCACTTTCATTTTCACCTTCACTTTCATTTTCACTTTCACTTTCACCTTCCACCTTCGCTTTCACTTTTGACTTCATTTTCATCTTCACTTTCATCTTCACCTTCACCATTTTCACATTCATTCTTACTTTCACCTTGACACTACCTTCACTGACCTTCATTTATAAATTCGCTTTCGCCTCTCTCCTGAATAGAGAGAGAGAGAGAGAGAGAGAGAGAGAGAGAGAGAGAGAGAGAGGAGGGACCAATATTATGCCTATCTCCCTCATTTGTTTATGGGAAAGGGAAGGCCACTTGTCATTCCCGTATTTATTCCTTCTCTCTCTGTTGACTCTGACATTCACATTCACTTCCATGCTCTTTCATCTTCATCTTTACACTCATTTTCACGATTAATTTTCATTTTCAGTTTCACTACCTCTCTCTCTCTCTCTCTCTCTCTCTCTCTCTCTCTCTCTCTCTCCCATCTCGGTGAGGAAGAGAAGAATTGGAGGAGGAGAGAGGGAGGAGGGACTGATGTTATGAAATCTCCTCCATTTGTCTGTTTATTCATTATTCCAAGAGGCGGACTGCTTCTGGCTTTATCGGACTTTTTCTGATGCATAAGAAATTTGTCCAGTTGGCTCCTCGAGTCCGATAAAAGCGAATTCCGCTATATTGAAGTCCGTTATAACGAGTCTATACTGTATATTTAAATTGTATTATTTCACTAAAGGAGGCACTGACATGGATCAGAGAATAAGTTTTCATACAGTACACACTAAATCTAGAAGATGGGCAGTGAATGCCCTTGGCTACATTCTCGACACTGCCAGAGTAAATTCACAGACAATTTATTCATTACATAATAATCAGGACCCAAGAAAAATTGCTTCAGTCTCCTATGGCTGGCAGTTAGTGAAGGCATTGTGTAATCCGCAAACTGAAAGAAGAAAAGTTCAGGCTTGTGGTTTGACCAGGAATACAATAGCTAAGATGAATTTGATGCTCGGACAGGGAGATGTAGAGGAGGCCGTCCCAGAAGTAACACATGAGAATAGGTCAGGGAAGAGGCGCAAGTGTCATTCATGCCTGGAGTCTATTTATGGTCCAGGATACATTCAGAATCGCCCTAAAGTAAAATTGTCCACGAAACAATGTCAAGTATGTCACAAGCACACCTGTGATCAGCATTTAAATAAAGTATGTACGAAATGCTATGGTAACATGCCCAATCAGTGAAAGTCTTGTTTTGCAAATTAAGAATGAATATGCACGTCTGCGAATATGTATAGTTTATGACTGAGTTTACATTATTACGGATTATGTTTTTATGTTTAAATAATTTCCTTATATGATAGATGTAAATAAAGATACGGAAGGTCCTCGAGGATTTTGCAGCATAAGAATCCTCCAGCTTACTTATATTAGTTGTAAGTATAGAGTAATAAAGATGTTCGAGTGTGTAGGATCAAATACCGCCGAACAATACATAGACCAGGAGCACAGGCATGGACAGCCTCGAGTTAACGATTACTAGTATTACTTTCGACCTGTGACGGGCTGTGGGTCACTGAGTGCCCTGTTAGTTAATTGGCACCCATCGGGATCTTTTTAACGTACCAGGGGTTGATGCTGCAGGGGGTGGATCAGCTGAAATGAAGCATGGTCTCGCAGTGGAGAGGAGCTGGGGCCTGATTGACTGCTGTCTCCCTTGAAAGTGCCAGGCAAGGCTCTGGACCTCACCCCTCATATCCACACTATGACTGTGCATTAACCAGGGAACAGCTTGTTCTCCGGTTAATAGAGATACAGGGTTTAACCAGAAAGCTACAGGCTGCTCTATGCGATTTAGTAATCCAAGGACTGGCACGTTTCCTGGTTAATAGTCTACTCGTAAGAATTTAATGGTGACCTCGCATGTACGGAGCTTTGGCTGGCAGCTGCATTTCCTCGTGGTGACTACTAACACAGGATCAAGGGACTGACTTCTGGAGAGACTGACTGGCTGACCGACAAAGGTCTCAGTGATAGGTTAGTGATTGACCAGTGGGAAATTACTAATAAACTGACATCAGGACAGTCTACTGACTGAGTTGTAGGTATTTAGGGATTGATTGCCTCACTGAGTAACGATTTATATATATTGATGATATTTTGGATATAACTATACATAATTGAATGTTTGTTATTGCATTGTTCAGAATACTCCTTGGGGCGTTGCATGAGCAGATAGAGCTACCGTGCCCTTTGAATATTTGGTTATAACTGAATATTTTTCTGTGCCCTTCAATTTTAATTTGCGGTATTCGAATTTAGAAATTCCTATATAATATATTTGTGACAGATTCAGCCTTCTCAAGGACCCCCTTCAGATGTAAATAAGGAGTGAGAAGCAGGTAGACCTTTATTATACAACAAAGGGGCGGGCAGAACAGGAGGTAGGTAAGGCACAAGGGTGTTGATGTGGAATTTTGCAATTATTATGTCTTTTCAAGCATTTTTCTCCTGTACATCTACCGCCTTGTGCCTTATCTACCTCCTGTTCTCCCCGGCCCTTTCTTACTCGCCATCCATTTGTATGATAAAGGTCTACCTGTTTCTCACTCCTAGTTACACGTGAAGTCTATCTATCTATCTATATACCTAGGCTGCTTCCCCCATGGGAAGGGAGGTAGCCGAGACAGGACGACACACTCCCCATTTACTCATCCATTCAAACACAGTCATTCGCATCTTAGCCCCAAAGGGAAGAAGGGACAGATCCTCACCGCACCACACCACACAAGGGTCAAATGCACAGTGCAATCAGTGACATCCGCAGCAGGGCCCGACAGCAAAGCTGGTTTACTCCTGCCACATCATAATAGACCCATCCCCTTATCCGCACCTGACCTGACTAGCTAATCAGACCAAATGCGGGAGAATATCCCCTCAGGGCTGCGTCATCATTTATTCGTTCACAATTTCTCTCCATTTATTTCTGTCACGCACAGCCACTCTTCCTTGCTCAACAGACATTCCTCTCGCATCCAGCGCTCTCTTCACACTGTTCATCCATCCTATTCGTGGTCTTCCTCTCAGCCTTACACCTCTCAGATCAGATCTAGTTATCTTTTTCACCAATCGCTCATTATCCATTCTCTCCATATGCCCAAACCATCGTAACACCCTCTGCTCAACTCTACCAGCCATCTCCCGAACAACTCCAGTTCTCCTTCGCGCTTCATCATTTCACACTCGATCCATACGCGTCACTCCACACATACTCCTCAGACACCTCATCTCCATTACATTCAAACTTTTCCTCTCTGCCACATCCATATTCCATGTTTCAGCCCCATATAACGCAGTTGGTACCACAACACCCTCATACAGCCTTCTTTTTACATCCATTCTAAGCGAACGACATCTAAACACTTTTTTCATTCCTCCCAGCACCTTTCCTACTTCAATTATTCTAAACTTCACTTCTGCATCTATTCTTCCATTCATAGCAACATGCGACCCTAAATATTTAAAACACTCCACCTCCTCAAGCAACTCGCCATTCAAAACTATATTCATCCCCCTACCATCTACCAACCTCGTACACTTCATCACTTTACTCTTATTCTCATTTACTTTCAATTTCCTCCTTTCACACACCCTTCCAAACTCCTCTACACGTGAAGTGGGTCGATGAAAAGGTCGAGTCTGTTCTCACGAATAAATTATATTTCACACACCAACACAATCCTCACAACCCACCACAGACCTCACACACCACCACAGTCCTCACACAACACAGTCCTCACACACCAGCACAGTCCTCACACACCAGCACAGTCCCCACACACCAACACAGTCCTCACACACCAACACAGTCCTCACACACCAACACTATCGTCACACACCAACACAGTCCTCACACACCACACACATGTATAATTAATTGATAAGGATAATCTTTTACTTCTGTAATTCATTATTATATAATGGTAATGACATTTGAAAAATTAATGTAACCACTTTCTAAAGGGAGGAGGTTGGGGAAAGTGGTTTGTGGGATACAGCGAGTTGGGTCCTTGTCCCGTATCCTGGTAATACACTTTTTTTTGAGTGTGGCTGAAACTCGCGTAGCTAAATATTATATTCAGTCATTAGAAAGAAGTATATAGTAGTATTATCATCATCATCATTATGTACTTTCCGTTTTTAGTCCACAGCAGGACTGGATTCTTTACTTGGGGAGGTTTTAGTCAGGAAGCCCTAACCCACGGCCGTGCACAGTTGACTTTATACTCGGGTTTTATTCGCCCCTGTGTAGAGCACAACTCTCATGTGTTGGGGAGGCTCCCCACACACAGTTCTTCTCAACAGGGTGGAGTCGAAGGCTTATCGTCTCATTAACTCTCCTCTTACTGGCTCCCTTCAGCCTCTGTCTCTTCGCCGCACTGTTGCATCATTGTCTCTTTTCTATCGCTACTTCAATGGTCACTGCTCCTCTGTCTGCTTGCATCCCTCCACCACCACGGCGGGCACATAGCACCCGTCTAGCCAACAAACTCATTTCTTTTCTGTCCAACTCTCTAATGCAATAGTTAACCGTTGCTCCAGTCATTCATGTTACCATGTATGCAACAGGTCAATTCTGGAATTATCTCCATCTCTGTTTTCCTTACTGCCTACGGTCTCCAGTCTTTCATACGCAGTGTGTCCAGGCATCTCGAAATGAATGGATCTTGAATTTGGCTCTGCTGTCTTGTTTTCTTCTTGGAGGGAGCAATTTGTAGGGCCCTGCCCTTTGGTTCCGTCTTTCTTGCATAAAAAAATATTTGTATGTATAACCAGTACCGGGTAATTATTTACATGCTTACATTATTAGATTTCCCTGCCTAATACCTTTCTCTCCATCAACTAGTCTACCTAGTAGTGGAAAAAGTAAATCCACTGAAAGTGGGTTTAGGAGTTATGATGATGAGGGAGAAAGGGAAAGTATTAGTGGTGGAGAGTGAGTGAGATAGTGGTGAGAAAAAAGCGGTGGTGGCGAGACAGGGAGAGTAGGGCAGAAGGGAATATAGTGGTGAATGTGAGGGTGATGGAGGGAGGGAAGGTGGTGGTGAGGGAGGAAGATGGGAGGTGGTGAGTGTGAGGGAGGAAGGGTGGTGATGATGATGAGGAAGATGTGTAAGCTATCAATTCCATGTTATGGTCGGTGTGTGTGTGTGTGACAACAGTAAACGGTTCATTGATACTGCAACCCTCAGACACAAAATATAGCCTACAGCTTTATGGCAAACATAATAAGCGTTGGTGAATGGTAAAATATTTGGTCATTTGATAACATTAATTTTAAATTTGATAATAGTTAAACATGTGTGTGTGTGTGTGTGTGTGTGTGTGTGTGCGGGGGGGGGTACGATATGTTTGGCGGCGCTTGCCTTGCAACGGCGCCGACGTGTTCGAATGCGTTCCTTTCACTTCGTCACACCAATAACATTACTCAAAATACTTTTCACGATACTAGGGTCGTAAGTGTGGGAAATCGCTAAGGGATGCACCGAACAGGGACTTGAACACATACAGTACAGTCTACATAATGTACCAATAGTTGGATTCAATAATGTAAAAAATCAATCGAATGAATTGCAAATTAAAAATGGGTGGCTCCAATATTTCTGTTTTGAGATTAAAAAGGTTATAAAATTACTTCTGATAAACCTTTATGATTTTTTTTTTTTTTTTTTAAGAAGCTTGATTTTGATTTAGAGGGGCCCAATATCTACATTAGATATTCAAATTATTATTTTTGCAAGAAAATATTATAATCTGCAATTATGTTCAAATTATGGTTTTTGCAGGAAGATATAATCTACAATTATGTCCAAAATATTATTTTTGAAAGAAGGTAAGGTGTAGGATTAGTTTTGCACTAAACAACAGAAACCACATTTTTTGTTATTACTACTGTATATAAATAATTTAACAGTTCCAACAAGCATAGTTCATCCCGAACCGTAAGGTAACGAAGGGAAATGTAGATAATTTCAGTATCTGTAGAGATAGCGGTGAGGTCTTTGGGGGTTGACAACACTGGGTTAAGCTTAACCATATGAATGGCAAAATTTTCGTGTTCATCAGGCTTATTATTATTACTACTTTTCTTTGCCGTATTATTTCCTCGATTTTGATGCTATTACACACGAAGGTACCCTAGGGTAACCCAAGCCCTCGTACCAAATATATATTTGACCTTGACTAATTTTTGAAGGTGATATACTCAACTATATTCCAAAAATTGAGAATGTGGAAATGAAATATCTCAGAAACTATTTGAGATACAGCTATTTGGATGAAAATCCTATGACAAAAATGTTTCCTGAAAAATTTAGGCTTAGCATTTTGCCATTTAGCGTAGTGGAAAGTAACAAATTTAGTGTTTTATTTTCTTTGCAACACGTTTTAGAGAAAACCATAAAGAATTTACGCAGCAACTTCCCATATATATTGCTGTGGTCCCTCTAATGATTTGAAAGGAAGATGGTTAGAGTTAAGCATACACAGCCCGTTATTGAGACAAACATAATATTTACACATGCGATCTTCAACACCTTTGTTTTCAGATTCCTTATTGACATTACAAAAGAGGTAACCTTTAGGTCTTCAAATCTTGTTTACATCACACATATCTTATGTACAATAAACAGTTATAGCCAAGCTTCCTTATTGTGGGTAAGGAATAGGAATAGGTTACTAGGTATTATTATTTTTCTTTGCACTATTTTTCATCGACCTTGATGATATACATGAAGGTACCCTAGATCTACCCACGTATTTGTGCCAAATGTACATGACCTTGACCTATTTTCTAAGGTGATATACTCATTTTTATTCTAAAAAATGCATAATTGAAATTGAAATATCTCAAAAGCTAATTGAGATACAGCTATTTGGTTGATAATCCATTGATAACAATGCTTGCTGAATAACTTTGGCTTAATATTTTTGCCATTTAACCCTGGAAAATATCGAATTCATATCTGTTCAGATTTATATGTACAACACATTTTTGAGAAAGCCACAAAAGCTTTAAAGCTGTACTCTCAAGATATATAGATGTGATCCCTCTTATGATGTGAAAGAAATGTTACAGTTCAACATACAGTTAACCAGTTATTGAGACAAAAGTTAGACATGCGTTCATCGACTCTTTTGTCGTCTGATTCCTTGCTAACGTAACACAGGAGGTAACCTTAAGGTCTCCATATATATATATATATATATATATATATATATATATATATATACCGTAACGTGTTCGACTCTGGGCTAAGGCTTCAAGGCCTATTCCCAAGTCCCAGTGTTCCTCCTTGGGGCTCAGTGGTCCTCCTACATCTCCACATGTCACCACTTTGGCGCTAACACTTACCATCCATATTGAATACATGCTAGGCTGTCTCATACAGGACTGGTGTACTGGTAATAAGGGGGTACTTTTATGATATGTCGGCGGGTCTTCTGGTAGATCAGAAAAGTCCGCTTGGAAATTCAAATCCTTAAACTGTTCCCTGCCCCAGCCGGGATTCGAACCTGGGTCCATTAGGACTGCAGGCCGCCTCTCTACCGATTCTGCCACCGCCTCCCCCACAATTTTATGTACCCAGTGTTATCAAGTTAGCGGTTTTCTCGCTAAATCTGGAGGTTTTGTTTGTAATCTAGCTGGTAAAATATTGATTTAGGAGCTAGCATGAAATCTAGAGAGTGCATGATCGTCTGACGGTTTGCTAGAGGGATGGAAAGGATATATTTGTCATGCTGGGAATGGTTGCTGATACAAGGGCCATGAGACGACGATGTGTGGAGGTCTGTTAGATCATATGATCGTGATATGCATGATCAATCTGACAAGGGTGAGGTGGACCAGGAGAGAGAGGAGCAGTCAGTGAGAGACTGAAAGTCGAGAAGCTGAGAATCATGGAAATGACAGATGAATATAAGTCCCAAGCAGGGGAGGAGTTAGAATCAGTGAACTGGAATGAAATGGATCTGGACTGCCTGTGGAATGCATACAGGGATTGCTTGGTTAGAAATGCCAAAGCGGTGTGTGGTGTGGCAAAAGTAACAACAAAGAAGAAAGGTACGGCATGGTGGGATGTGGAGGTTAAGAGAGGAGTGGAGGAAAGGAGGAAGTGGGTAGAGTGGTTACAGGACAGGGGTTCAATTGAAATAAGAACTGAATATACTGAGAGCAAGAACTTGCACGTAAAGAGACTAGTGAGGAGGAAAAGAAAGAGGTAAATAATGATCTAGGAAGAAAAATGAATGCAAACTGCACTGAAAATAGGAAGTTATTCTGGAAAGAGGAGCAGAATTGTAGAAGTGAAAGCGGAAAGAAACGTGAAGGTGTGAAGGACGCAGGTGGTAGGATATTAACCCATGAGGATGAAGTAAGGACCAGATGGAAAGAATATTTTGAAAGCCTGATGCTTGGGAACAGACAGGGCATAGCTACTGTAAACTTGATTGGTTTTGGGGGTGTGCAGAGAAGGAATGCAGTGCGAGGAAATGTGACACTTGCACAGGTGGAGAGCGCTGTGAAGCGGTAGCTGGGGTTGATGAGGTGTATGCAGAGATGATTAAGTGTGGTGGAGAGAGCGGAATGAAGTGCTTGTTGGAGATACGTAAAAAGGCATGGATGAGTGAAACTGTGCCAGCAGATGGAAAACGGCTGTGATTGTACCCCTGTACAAAAATAAAGGTGAGCGAAGTGAGTGCAAGAATTATCGTGGCATAAAATTTTTGAGCGTGGTAGGGAAGGTATATGGAAGAATTATTATAGAGAAAGTAAGAGGGATATCAGATGTCCTAGTGAGTGATGAACAGGGTGGCTTTAGGAGTGGCAGAGGATGTGTGGATCAAATATTTGCAGTGAGACAGATAGCGGAGAAGGCTTGTGAGAAGGACTACTGTATGAGGTGTTTCTGGCATTCATGGACCTGGAAAAAGCATATAACAAAGTAGACGGAGAGGGATTGTAGAAGGTTTTGCGCATGTACGGTGAAGAGGGTAAGCTGCTAGGTGCCGTCAAGAGTTTTTATGATGGTAGTGATGCATGTGTAAAGGTTAATGGGCATTTAAGTCAGTGGCGTATATAGGTTCGTGGAAAGGGGGGGGGGGCACAGGGGTGAATCCTGAATTTTGTTAAGGGGGAGGAGCGAAGCGAGCCTCTACAGCTGGGGGGTCTGGGGGGGCGGTGTAAGCCGCCCCAGGAAATTTTTTGGAAATCAAGCACTATTAGGGGCATTTTGAGGCCTCAGGAGGGATACATTGCACTTATTTGATATTCAGTGGCAAAACAATATAAAGAAGTTTAAGTATCTTGGCTGAAACAAAAAAGAG
Source organism: Coenobita brevimanus (assembly GCF_032717465.1). NCBI lineage: Eukaryota > Metazoa > Arthropoda > Malacostraca > Decapoda > Coenobitidae > Coenobita > Coenobita brevimanus. The sequence continues at coordinate 29,849,548 of NC_137053.1, read as the reverse complement.
CTGTTTGAAAAATATTTAAATAGGGAATTCTGCAGTACCCGTTATGTATAAAAAAAAAAGATAGATCATATGCAATTGTTGATTCCTACATTCCTGGAAGCTGCAATGTTCATTTTTATATGAAACATTTAAAAAATTAAACTAAAACTCGCATTAATGACTTAGAGAGAGAGAGAGAGAGAGTACTGTATATGAAACATTGAGCAAGTTAAACTATAACTCGCATGAATGAAGTTGAGAGAGAGAGAGAGAGAGAGAGAGAGAGAGAGAGAGAGATTACTAAAGTCGTGTGAAAGTTGATCATTTGAAATCAAGCAGCCTATTTTTACGGCTGAATTAATTGATTACTTGTATATGTATTTAGATCTGCAGATATGTAGGCCTACTGGGACAAAAGGGGGGGGGGCCATGGCCGAATGGTCCCCCCCCCCATATACGCCAATGGGCGTGCGTCAAGGTTGTGTGATGTCCCCATGGTTGTTCAATATATATATGGATGGGGTGAAGATAGAAGTAAAAACACGAGTAATGGTGAGGGGGATGGAGATGGTATTGAATGGTGATGGATGGAATATTTCAGATTTGTTGTATGCTGATGATGCAGTACAACTTGCATATACGAGTACCGGACAATTTCTTGGTAGACTAGTGTAGAGTTTTGCTGATGTCTGTAAGCGTCTTGCCTCGAGAGTAAATGTAGAAAAGAGTAAAGTGGTGGTTACTGAGAGAGAAGGTGACTCCCAGTGCCATGTACAGTGATAGAAAAAGGAGGAAAAAGTGCAAAAAAAGGTAGAGTGACACAAAGAAGGAAAGTAGCTGGTGTAATGAAGGCCTTTATAAAAAAAAACAAAAAAAACAGAGACTTGAGTGTTGCAGCTGCACGAGGCTTGCATGAAGGAGTGTTAGTGCCAACTTTAACATATGGATGTGAGACTATGGTGTGGCATGAAAATGAAGTTAGGAGTGAGAGCAGTGGAGATGGGACTGCTGAGGAATGTATGTGGAGTACAGAGAGTGGATAGGATACCAAATAATGTGATTCGTGAAAAATGGGGAATGAGGAAGTCTTTGGACACTAGAATCGAAGAAAGTGTATACTGAGATGGTATGGTCGTGTGGAGAGAGTGGATAACAACAGAGTGGTGAAAAGGTATATCTGAGCGAATCTGAAGGAGAGAGGATGCGAGGTAGACCAAGGAGAAGGTGGAGGGATATGGTGGATGAGTGTGTGAGGAAGAGAGGTTTGGAAGTCAGTGAGACTAGAGAAATGACAAAAGATCGAGCTGGCTGGATGAATATTGTGAGGGGAAGTGCTTGATCAGGGATTAGCACCCCTTTTTAACGTGACAGCGTCCGGATTGACTCTGTCGGATACGTGTATGTGAAGCTACAGAACGTAGTGAATGTTGTTGGCTATCTATTGGAACCAGGATTCCCCTCGGATACGTGTCTGTGAAACTGCAGAACGTAGTGAATGTTGTTGGCTTATCAGATGGAGCCAGGATTCCCGAGGCTTGAATGGTGAGCGAATGGAAGCGTGGCCCATTGGAATGGGCAAATTTGGCTGTCTGGACATTGCTACTCCTCACCCTGCCCTAGAGTGTGAAAGAAGGTCCGGATGATGATGATGATGCAGTTTCACAAATTCAACCAGTAAAATTAATGAACTTGTAATCAGTCTGCCTCCCACTCGTAAATATGTACGTATATTACCCTACTGCCTACTTTCAGTTCACGTTCCTTGGTTCATGTTCACGTATATTTCCTGACAGTTCGTCCATACTGAGCCCCGGCGAGTCGGTTACGGCCCCCGGCGAGTCATTTTACTCTATTTTTTTTATTGTGACATGTATTGTACCATTGCTTTCAACATTCCTAGAACACATTTTCATTTATCAGGGTCTGGAAATCACATGTATTCTCTTTTTAAATGCATTGATTACAAAGCACTGCACGAGATAATAAGTATATAATTCCCATGTTTAATTTTTCCATACAAATGGAATATCCTGTTGTATAGCTAGATCTCGATACTGATTAATGTGTCCAAGGAACAATAAAGGCAATAGTACTTATTTTTTCTTGCTGTAATCAGGTTAATTGTAATCGAATTATGAAACATTTAACTCCTCATTAGATTCTCAAATTGTGTGGAGCTGGCAACACTGTATGTACCATAAATAGTTATGGAAAAGATTCCTTAGTGTAGCTATACATTTTGTTGCATAATTCTGGTTTAATATTAAGCCATTTAGCCGAGTGGAATCTACCTAATTTAATCTGCTCAGTTTTTTCTTTACAACTCGTTTTAAAGATAACCAGAAGAGCTTTGAATATATATATATATATATATATATATATATATATATATATATATATATATATATATATATATATATATATATATATATATATAACTGTGCTCCGTCTTATGATCTGAAAAGAAAATGGTTACAGTTAATTATACAGTTAGCCAGTTATTGAGACAAACGTAAAACTTGCGTTCTCTGACACCTTTGTCTTTAGATCCCTTCTTGATGTTACACAGGAAGTAACCTTTGGGTCTCCATATCTTCTTTACAATGCACATAACTTATGTACCATAAAAAGTTATGGCACAGCTTCCTTATTGTGGCTACACAATAAGAATATGTAACTAGCGTAGTTACTACTATTTTCCTTTGCAGGTTTCTCTCTTCGAGCTTGATGATATTATACGTGAAGGTACCCTAAATTTTCCCACGTCATTGTGCCATATATAAATGACCTTGACTTATATTTGAAGATGATATTCTCATTTTTATTTCAAAAATTGCATAACTGAAATTCAAATACCTCAGAAACCAATTGAGATATAGCTGTTTGGTTGAAAATCCTGTGATTGAAATCATTGCTAAACAATTTTTGTTCTTTATTTTGTCATTTAATTCTGTGGAAGTACCGAATTCAAATCTACTCAGTTTTTTCTTTGAAACATTTTTAACAGAAAATCACAAAAGCATTAAAGCTGTACTTTTCCAGATATATAGCTGTGGTATCTTTTATGATTTGAAAGGAATATGGATACAGTTAAGCATACAGTTAGCCAGTTCTTGAGACAAACATAACATTTACCCTTGCGTTCTGCGACACCTTTGTCTTGAGGTCTTGTTGACGTTACATAAGAAGGTTGCTTAGTATTCAGATCTTGTTCATAATACAAATACCTTACATATCATTAATGGCTATGGCAAAGCTTCTTTAAAGTGGCTACAGAAGAGGAATAGGTAACTACTTAGTATTATTTTTCTTTGCCCGTTTTTCTTCGATCTTTATGATGTCACACTGGGTTACCCTAGGGTAACTCAGTCCTTGTACCAAATATAACTGACCTTGACCTATTCTTAAAGGTGATATGCTGTACTCATTTTTATTCTTAAAATTGCATATTTGACATTGAAATATCTCAGCAACTATTTGAGATGCAGCTGCCTGGATGAAAATCATCCCGCAAAAAATGTTTGCTGAGGAATTTTGGCTTAATATTTTGCCATTTAGCCTAATGAATAGGATCAGATTCAAATCTGTTCAGCTTTTTCTCTGCAACAGGTTTTAGAGAAAACCTGAAAAGCTTAATAGCAGTAACTTTCCAGATATATTACATGATAAAAATTATTATTACTATTACATAAAAGAAAGCAAAAATCATTTCACAAATAAAACAAGACGACGTCATCTGAGTTTTTCAGTGCCATCTTGTCCTACTAGAAACAGTCCTTGATAGTGTGGACAGTGCAAAATATAAAGCTAAATTTAATAACGACATGAGAATGACAGGGCAAAAGATGGAGTGTGTATTGTTGTGTGCAAGAGATGGAAGGAGAATACAAGAGAGTATGGAGTATGGATCTGTTGGCTCAATGATTGGGTAAGACTGAAAGTTGGACTACAAGTGTGTGTGTCTGTGTGTGTTCTTACCTAATTGTTCTTACCTAATTGTATCTTTGCAGCAATGAGTCAAGCTCGTACTGTCCCGTGTCTTAAACCATATTTATGGTACATCCTTAAATTTATGAATTGTTTTGGCACACACTATTTCATTCGGTAGTGCATTCCACTGATCAATTGCTCTATTTGGGAAACTAAATTTCCTTACGTCTTTATCGCCTCTCTTTTTATGCAGTCTTGTGCAGTGTCCTCTTGCTGATGTATCCCCGTAGGATATGTAACCATTTATGTCCATTTTCTCCTTCCCTGATGTGCATTTATATAGCATAATCATGTCTCCTCTCTTCCTTCTCTCCTGTAGTGTAGGCAGATTCAGTTTTTCTTGTCTTTCTTCGTAGCTTAGATCCTTTAAGCTTGGTACCCATCTTGTAGCGGCCCTTTGAACTTTTTCAATCTTATCTGTTTTTTGAGATGAGGACTCCAGAATACTGATACATACTCCAGGGTTGGTCTGAGGAATGATGTTATTATCTTTCTTGGCATGTCTTCATTTATGTATGTGAATGCTATTCTCATATTTGCAAGCAGTGTATACATGTTCCGTACCTTCTCACTGATGTGGTCAGCCGGAGATAGTCTATTATTAATTATCACACCTAGGTCCTTCTCTCTTTCTGATGTAAGGTTTTATTTCCTAACTTATAATCCCAATCAGGTCTTTTTCCACTTTTACCAAACTTGATTACATGACTCTTGTCCACATTGAATTCCATTTGCCATGTATTGCTCCATTCATGAAGTTTATTTAATTCTTCTTGTAGCTCTTTACAAGAGTCTGCATTAGTAATTTGACCTTCGTATTTTTGCATCATCGGCAAACATATTTAGATAGCTTTCGTTTCCAATGCTGCTATGTATGACATTTATATACACTAAAAACATGATTGGTGCCAGCACTGAGCCCTGTGGAACTCCGCTGGTCACTTCCATCCATGATGAGTATTTTCCCCTTAGTAGGCCTACTACTCTCATTTCTCTTTTTTTGAGAAAATCTTGCATCCAACAATACAGTTTGCCTCGAATTCCTCCTTGATGGTACAGTTTCCATAAAAGCCTTTGGTGCGGTACTCTGTCAAATACTTTCTTAAAATCTAAATAGCTACTGTCCACCCATCCTTCTCTTTTCTGTAATGTTTCTGTTACTTTGTCATAGTAGCTCAACAGATTAGTAACACATGATTTTCCCTTTCTGAAACCAAACTGCCTTTCTGTTATCATATTGTATTCTTCTAGATGATTTACCCAAACTTTTCTTATTAGCTTTTCTAATACCTTGCTTACAACACTGCTTAGTGATATTGGTCGGTAGTTGAGTGGATTTTGTCTATTTCCTTTCTTGAGTAAGGGAACAATGTTTGCTTTCTTCCAAATATCAGGTAGTTTACCTTGTCCCAAGGATTCATTGAAAATTAAAAATAATGGTTTACTTAATTCCATTGCACATTCATGTAGCACCCAGCATGAAATTTCGTCAAGACCATTTGCTTTTCCTTTTTCTAATTTAGTTAGCTCCTCCTGTATTTCTTTTTCTGATATTTGTATATGTGGTAATACATGTGGGCATGCCTGTTCCATATCATCCCTCTCAAAATTATTTTCTTTTGTAAAAACTGACTGGAAAGTCTTGTTTAGTGCTTCACAAATATCTTTCTCTTGTGTATACTGTAGGTGATCCTGTCATCCGTAATGGATTGTATTTTATCTTTTACTTTGGTTTTGCTTCTGATGTAGCTGTAAAATAGCTTCGGTTGATTACTACTTTTATTTATGACATCCTCCTCAAATTGTTTTTGGGCTTCCCTCCTTATTCTTGTATAATCGTTTCTTGCCTGTTTAAAGTTGTTATATGCCCTCTCACTATTGTGTCTTCTGTATCTATTCCACAACAAATCTCTTTTTTCTTTTGATTTTTTACATTCTGTATTGATCCATTTCTTTATTTTCTTTTCTGCTTCTCTGTGCTGTGGAATGTACTTCTGGACTCCTATTTTATAAAGTTCACAGAATTTTTTATATATAGCATTTAAATCTTGTTCTCTTATCTCCTTTTCCCAATCAGTTTCTAAGAAGTACTTCTTTAGGTCATGATAGTTTCCCTTTTTATAATTTAGTCTTTTTTGTAACTTTCATTGGTGTTAACTATGTCATATGCAATCCTGAAGTTGCAGTTTGGTACTGCATGGTCGCTTTAGCCAAATGGAGGGTGGTACATTAAATTGTCAATATGGTTTTCTTGCCTAGTAATTATAAGATCTAGCATTGACGATGCATCGAGTCCTCTTTTTCTGTTGCTTTCCCATACATGTTGCGTTAGGAAAAACTCTTGCACGAGATCCAGGAGCTTTTGGTCCCAACAGCTTTCTTGGCTTATTATATCTAGAAGATCCCAATTTATATTTGTATTAACATCTCCAATTAGTATAATTCTTTCCGACTCTTCCATTCTATGTAGTAATGCTCTTAAACTCTGAATTGTACCCTCTGCCAGATCCTCATATTCGCCTCTTTCCCTTGTGTTTGATCTGGGTGGCATGTATATATTGGCTACAGTTACTTTCGCTTCATATGTATTTATCTCTACTGGAATCAGTTCTACTTGTGAGGGTATATCTAGTTCTATTTCTTTGACTTTTAGATTTTTCTTTACTAATATTATAATTCCTCCTCCTCTTTTTTTTTTTTTTTTTTTTTTTTTTTCAAGTTCCTATCTCTTCTCCATATATTGTACTGCTCTAAGTTTAGGATGTCATTTGATATCCTTGATGTTAATTTTGTTTCAGTTAGGCATATTATATGTGGTTCATATTCTTTGATATAATCATTCATCTCTAATAATTTATATTCAATTCCATCAACATTTGAATACATCAACTTCATCATCTTATTTACATACTTGTCATGAGATGGTTTTACTACCTTCCTCCTTTTTATTCCTTCCTGTTTATGTACCACTTTTGAACCTGCAATCCGATTACTTTGTAAAAAAAATGTACTGGTATTCTTCTCCTCCTCTGATCTTCCCTCGTTGTTTTTTTTGCTTCCTCCCTCTTCTCTTTTAGTAATTTCAGCTCTTCTTGAGTTAGACATCTTTTTATCCAAACGTTTTTGAAATCCTCTTTTTCCATGAGTTTCTTTGCATTTTTTAGTATCTCCTCCACAGTGTTTACACTCTGGAAGGTTACCTTTTGGGGCCTTGACTTATTTCTCTCGTATTTCCCTAACCTTTTGTGTTCCTCTATGTCTTTATTACAGATTTCCTCTGATACATTCTTCAATATGCTCGTTACATTTGCCATCTCCTTTTTGTCTTGAGATAGATCTTGTTCCAAATTTCTTCCTCTTCTATCTCTATCTATATACCTAGGCTGCTTCCCCCAAGGAAAGGGAGGTAGCCGAGACAGGACGACACACTCCCCATTTACTCATCCATTCAAACACATTCATTCGCATCTTAGCCCCAAAGGGGAGAACGGACAGATCTTCACCGCACCACACCGCACAAAGGTCAACTGCGCAATGCAATCAGTGACATCCACAGCAGGGCCCGACAGCAGAACTGGTTTACCCCTGCCACATCATAACAGACCCATCCCCTTATCCGCACCTGACCTGACTAGCTGATCAGACCAAATGCGGGAGAATATCCCTTCAGGGCTGCGTCATCACTTATTCATTCACAATTTCTCTCCATTTATTTCTGTCACGCACAGCCACTCTTCCTTGCTCAACAGACATCCCTCTCGCATCCAGCACTCTCTTCACACTGTCCATCCATCCTATTCGTGGTCTTCCTCTCAGCCTTACACCTCTCACATCAGATCTACAGGTAGTTATTTTTTCACCAATCGCTCATTATCCATTCTCTCCATATGCCCAAACCATCGCAACACCCTCTGCTCAACTCTACCAGCCATCTCTTCTATACCAGTGATTATTATAGATTTGTTTATATCTACGGAATTTCTGACCAATTTAGGGTTGTTCTGGATTATTCTTTTCACTTCCTTTTCAATGCATTTTTCTTCCACCCTTGTTTCTAAGTCTTTCTTTACTTTCATCATTTCAGCATATGTAGTTTCCACATCATTTTTGTAGTTTTGCACTACTTCATTCACCTGTGTTATCTTCCCCTCAATATCACTGCTCTGGTCTATCAGATTGCTTGCTTGTCTAATTGTCTATCATTTCTGAACTCTTCCATAATACTTTCATGGTTGACTACTGTACCTGCCATTTCACTAATTTTCCTCCTAAGTGAACCTACCTCTGCTGTCAGCTCATCTATTGTTGTGTCTTTCTTGTTGACTTCTCTTCCTAATTTTTCTATTTCTTCCTTGTGCCAGTGCAACTGTTTCTTAATTTCATCAATTTCATTCTGAAAAGCATCTCTAATATGCTTACTCGTTCCACCAGTTTATTGTAAGTCTCCATTTCAACCTGTTCTTGGTAGTAATCATCATCCTGCTTTCTACCTTTATCCCTTTTCTTTTCCAAATTTTCTTTACTAATAAGGCCATCATGCAGTACTAAGAGCACAGATTCTACTTACAGTACATTCCCTGGCACAGAGTCGCAGACTAAACAACTGATCAGCTGATCTTGCGCATTTTTGCGCTACTTTGTTTTCTTTACTATCTGAACAACAGACTTATAGCCTTATAACTTTTTTTTTTTTTTTTTTAATTAGGACACCATTTAGTCTAACCTGGTACAGAGCTTGACTCATATAAAGATACTAATTTAGGTATAACCACTGGTCAGGTTTGGCCAAGTACGGTGTGGTGTTGACGTGCATCCACTCCGCTCGGCGCCTGGTGTGTGTGTGTGTGTGTGTGTGCACACCAACACAAGATCGTGCAAGTAGGGTGAAAGAAGAGTTCTGCACAAATGTGGAAGCATGCTTGGAAAAGTCTGAAAGAAATGAGAGGGTGTTTTCGATTGAAGATATGAATGGAAAAGTAGTGAATGTGAAGGTGGATGGAGTAGTTGGTGAGTGGGGTGTGCCTGCAGAAGTGGATGAGAATGGCAGTGTTCTAGTGGACAGTTGTGCAGGGAGGGGGTTGGTGATGGCCAATACTCTCTTTAGACACAAAATGATCCATAGGTATCCGCGGTGAGTGATGAGAAGGGAAGGTGGTGTGCTGGATGAACGGAAGGTAATGATTGTGTGTGTGTGTGTGTAGATGACAGAATGAGAAGGTGTGTAATGCATGCAAGAGCATACAGAGGTTGGGAGAGTGGAGTTTCTGACCACCACTTAGTGGTGGTGAAAGTCAACGTTAAAATGACATGGAGGAGGAGAAGAAGGGAAGGACAGGAGGAAGTAGCCCATAGAAAGAAGGTAGAAAGGTTGCAAGAGGATGAAAAAAAAAAAAAAGCAGAATATAAGAGAGAAGTGGAGAAGTGATTGGGTAAATATGATTTGGAGTAGATGAGGGAGGTAGGTTGTGCAAGATAATCACAGTACAAATTTGTGTAGCATTTGAGGTGGTGTGTGGGGTGAAGAAAAGGCTAAAGGGAGTGCAAGGCATAGCATGGTGGAATGAAGAGGTGAGACAGGCTGCGGCTCAAAAGAAGAAAACATGTAGTGAGTGGATGAGAAACAGGGAGGTGGAGGAAGTTGAGAGACGGAAGAGAGTTCTATATAGAGAGGAAGAGAGAGGTGAAAAGATTAGTAAGAGAGAGTAAGAAGAGACTGGATGAGGAATTTGGAAGGAATTTGAGTGTAAACTGAAGGAAATGTAAGAAAGTGTTCTGGGAAGAGGTAAAGACATTTAGACAGGGTGATAAAGAAGTAAATCGGGGAGTGAAAGATAAAAATGGTATATTGCTAGTGGAGAGGAGAGAAAAAGAGAGCAGATGGAGATAACACTTTAAGGAATTGCTGAACATAGAGAATGAAAGTAATGCGAGTATAAGTGGTTGGGGAATGGCTGGGAAGAGGAGGGAGGTGAGAAGACAGGAAGAAATCAGTAGGATGGAAACAGTGGAAGCAAAGAAGAAAGTCAAGAGGAGGAAAGCCCCAGATACTGATGAAGTGTGTGGTGAAATGCTGAAACATGGGAGAAAGATAGTAGCAGAATGGATATGGAAGATGTACAGATTGGCCTGGGAGGAAGGTAGAGTCCAGAGGATTGGAAGTCAGTTATACATATACTGTACAAAGGAAAAGGGGAAGAAGTGTGTGGTAATCGTAGGGTCATTTGTCTTCGTAATGTAATAGGATATGAATATGGTAGGATTCTTGATCGAGTTAAGGAAATAACAGAGGAATTAGTTGGAGAACAACAGGGAAGTTTAGGTCTTTAGTAGAAAGTTTCTAGAAAAGGGAAAGAAGTTGTATGCGGCCTTCATGGATCTGGAGACTGCATATGACAGGGTGTAAAGACAAGCAATGTGGAAAGTATTAATGATATATGGAGTTAATGGGAAGTTGCTGAATGACGTGATGAGTATGTATGAGGGTGCTAAGGCTGCAGTGCGTGTGAATAGTGAACTGAGTGAATATTTCTGTCTCAATGTTGGATTGAAACAGGGATGTGTCACGTCCCCATGGTTGTTCAGTCTGAATATGGATGGGGTTATAAGAGGGATAGAAGGTAGAGCAGTGAAAGGTGGTGCAACCCTAATAAGAGAGGGCAGTGTTTAGAAACTCCCTGTACTGTTGTTTCCAACTGATACTGTATTGTTAAGTGAAGACGAGGGGGAACTGCCGATGAATGAATTTGAGAGTGTGTGTAAGAAACGGAATCTAAAAGCGAATATAGGGAAGAGTTAAGTTATGATCTTTGAGAAAAGTATAGTCACTGATGAGGAGGAAATGGAATATGTGAGTGTGTTTAAGTACCTGAGCAGTGTGATGAGTAAGGATGGAAGTTTAGAGGGTGAAGTGCTTGAAAAGAAGAAAGGTTGCTGGTTCTTTGAAAGCAGTGAGAAGGAACAGCGATGTTAGTATGAAAGTAAAAAAGTCACTGCATGACAGTATTGTGATACCAACTCTAATGTGCGGAAGTAAAGCCTGGACCTTGTTGGAAGGACACAAGTCAAGGGTGAGAGCAGTGGAAATGAGATTTGAGAGGAGCATGTGGAGTTACATGGAGAGACAGTCTGACATTAGGAAGTGAAGGAGATCTATGGTGTGGATGTGGATGTGATAGTAAGCGTTAGGAGAAATACAATGAGGTGGTTTGGCCATGTGGAAAGGATGGAGAGTGAGAGACTGATGAGGAGAATGTATGCGAGTGAGTTGGGGGGGCAGAGAGTGAGGGGGAGGCCGAGGTTGTGATGGAGGGATGAAGTGGAGTGGTATATGAGAGAAGGGGGTGCGATCTGGGAGCAAGGTAGTGAAGTGGCATTGGACAGGGCGAGGTGGAGGCGATTTGTTTGTAGCCACCCCTCACGGGATTGAGGCGTCTGGTAATAGATAGATAGATGAGTGGTTAAAGAAGAGAAAGAAACTTGGAATTGTAGGAAAAGAAGTAAAAATCCGATTTTGGCAGTATGCAGTGGCGATTCTTTTGTTTCTGCCATTGCTGTTTTTAATCTTGACCACACGGGGGAGTATTAAATTAAACGTAATTTTTCAGATTCTGTCCGGTATTTCTGAAATTTGATACAGGATTTTTCTCTATGTCGATGTGGTCGGGTCAGTAGAGGGGTGGTCTGCTTTCCCAGCTAGGGGAGGTTCGAATCCCGGTTAGGACAGGGAAAAAATTACGGATTTTAATTTCGTTAAGGCAGACTTTAGTGGTCATGGACAAATACCCGAGTCCTGTATGAAATCCTACCATACATTCAGCACGGATACAGAGTTATCGCTTAACTGGGGGCATGTTGGGGTGTGTGGTATGTAGGGGAACTGTTGGGTTTCTGGGAACAGCAAACAACAGTACAGGAAGTTTCCAAACTTTACCTTCTCTCATTATAACCACTCCAGCATTCACTGCCCTACCTTGTATCTCTTTTATAACCCCATCCATATACAGATTGAACAACCAGGGAGCCATAACACATCCCTATTTCAATCCAACTGTCAAACAAATATTGACTTAATTCACTGTCTACATGCACTGCAGCCTTAGACCCCTCATCCATACTCTTCATGGCATTCAACAACTTCCCATATACTCCGCATATTCTTAATATTTTTCACATTCCTTGTCTATCCACCCTGTCATAAGCTTTCTCCAAATCCATGAAAGCTGCATACAATTTCTATCCTTTCTCTAGAAACTTTTCCATTAAAGGCCTAAGAATGAATACTTGATCTATGCAACATCTTCCCTTCCTAAAACCTTCCAGTTCTTTACCAACTAATTCCTCTGTTATTTCCCTAACTCTGTGAACAAGCATCTTATCATACACTTTTCCTTTTCCACTAAAAAGACAAATGCCCCAATGATTACCACACATTTCTTTTTCTCCTATCCCATTGTGTAGGGGAATAATTATACCGAACTTCCCATTCGCCTGCACTCTACCTTCCTCCAGGCCAACCTGTACATCTTTCACATCCATTCAACTACTACCTCTCCCCCGTGCTTCAGCATTTCACCACACACTTCATCAATTCCTGGGTCTTTCCCCGTTTTGACTTCCTTCATTGCTTCCACTACTTCCATCCTACTGATTTCTTCCTCTCTTCTCAGCTTCCTCCTCCTCCTCCTCCTCCTCCTCCCAGCCATTCCCCAGCCACTTATCCTCGGATCACTTTCATTCTCTGTGGTTAACGGCTAGTGAAAGTGTTCTCAATATCTGCTCACTCTTTTTTTTTATCCAATCCACTAGCAATCTACTGTTTTTATCTTTCATTTCTTGACTAACTTCTTTATCACCCTGTCTTACTCTCTTTACCTCTTTCCAAAACATTTTCTTACTTTCCCTCCACTCTACACTCAAATGCCTTCCCAATTCCTCATCCACCCTCTTCTTACTCTCTCTTACTAATCATTTCACCTCTCTCTCATTCTCTACATATAACTCTCTCTTCCATCTCACCTTCCTCCACGCCGCTGTTTCCCATCCTTTCACTATATGCTTTCTTCTCTTGTGCCACAGCCTGTCTCACCTCTTCATTTCACCATGCTGTTCCTTGCACTCCCTTTCGTCTTCTGTTCACTCCACACAGTACCACACATTCTGCACAGATTTCTTTTGTGAATATCTTGCACACACCTTCCACTGCCCCCATCTGCCCCAGATCATATTTACCCAATTGCTCCTCCACTTCTCACTAATATTTTGCCTTTTTTTTTTTTTTTTCATCCTCTTGCAACCTTTCTACCCTCTTTATATGGACTTCTTCCTGTCCTTGCCTGCTTCTATTCCCCCATTGCACTTGAACCTAGACTTTCACCAGCAAAACATGGTTGTCAGAAAGTCCACTCCCTCAACCTCTGTATGCTCTTGCATTCATTACATACCTTCTTATTGTCATCCACCCACACAATTAATCATGGCCTTCCGTTGTTTCAGTTCCCCACCCAACTTTCTCATCATTTGGCACGTATACCTACGGATCATTTCGTGCTTAAAGAGGGTATTGGCTATCCTCATCACCCCCCCCCCCCCCCCCCCGCACAAATGCCCAGTAGAGCACTACCATTGTCATGTTCTGCAGGCACACTCCACTCACCAACTACTCTATTCACATTCCCTACTTTTCTAGTCATATTTCCAATCAAAAACACTCATTCCTTTCACACTTTTCCATGCACACTTCCACATTTGCCCAAAACTCTTCTTTCATTCTGTCTGCACGATTTTACACTGACACATACACACACGCAATCTCCCACATTTGTAATCCTACTTTCAATTTTACCCACTCAAGCCTGGAGCCAACTGATCCATACTCTCTTATATTTTCCTTCCATCTCTTGCACACAATAATACATACTCCTTCTTTTGCTGTCTCATTCTCACCTACTCCAATGCATGTGCCCCATCCAAACTCCCACTCTCTCACACTCTCACCTCACGATTTAGTCTTAGTTGTTCCACATATGTCCACTTTTGCAACCTCAAACACCTGGAGAATCTCTCTCTCTCTCTTTCACCTCATCATTCGCACCCCACACATTCCTTGTCACAATCTGTATCACGCTCCTTGTTCGGTCCTTAATCGTCACCTGTTGGTCAGTCATGGACTGAGGCTTCTTGTTTGTATTTTCAGTTAGTTGTTTTCTGAGGAGGGGCACTAACTCTCCACCAACGCACTTGTCACGAAGGCAGAATGAGTTGAAGAAACTTTAATATCAGCCATGAGGAAGTCAGAGGGGGGAAGTGATTGAGGAACAGCAACGGAACCACCTAAGGTGGAACTGGAGGAGAAAGGCTGAATGAAGAGTTCTGGTTTATCGGTAGAAGAAACAGTTACAGAGTCATCAGAGTGGAAAGGAGAAAAGAATGTGAAGTAAAGTTGTTAGAAAGGTTTTTGAGAAGACGCCAGAATTAATGGGAAAAATTGATTTGTAGAGATCATTGCATTTAGTACAAAGGAAATTAATTTCAGCAGAGCAAAGGACAGACTTGGCACAATTCCGGGCACAGACAGAAAAGATAGGAGATTCAGGGTAAATTGGTTCTGGTACTTTTTGAAGGCCCTCTCCTTGTTGGGGACAGCATTAGAGTAAGTGTGATAAAACCACGTTTTTGTTGCATTAGTCTGGAGAAGAGAAAGGATTGTATGCTTCCCTGGCCAAGAAAATAACTTTCATATTGCATGCGGGACACTCATGTAATGGTTCTCGGCCATCCAGGGAAAATTAACCCACCACGTCCTGGCAGATTTTTTACCAGTGACCCCCTCCCGGCAATTCCAGCAGATTTTGAATTTTGGGGGGGCTCAAACCACCGCTGTTTATGAGAAACATTGGAAATTACCCAAAAAAGTGCTCACCTTAGCTTAGAAGTGCGCTGTACGGGTGACCCTTCCCACACCTGGTACCGTCTTCTCTGGAGCCGCTCTGCTGCTCTCACGTTTTCTATGGTAGGGGTAACTATTCCAAACCACTCAGAATAGTTAGATATTTGTTCATATGGTACGAATTGATATGTAGTACAAGAATATATTGGTTTTTACACAATAATATGAGCGATATAAGTGTTTCACTCACTGAACACATAAAAATCGCAAAATCTTACACCAGTGACTCACTACGACTGTTGTTTCAATTTACATTCTATTTTTCAACTTACATAATACTTTCCCACAAACATTATACCAGTTTCCACCTTATATAACTGTTATCACATATTTTTACAAGCCTTACTACTATAGAGAACATCACATATCACATGCACACACAGTATCAGAAATGTATTAAGGTGTGGTATTCCCTGAAACAGGCCTCCATGCACAATCCAACGTTGCATTCAACACACTCGTACCTCGTGTCTTTTCCTTGAGTGGTTGGTCTTACAATAGAGTGACTGCATACGTGACAGTGGCGCTGGGGTCTAGGATGGTTCGGTTGAGGAGGGATGATGGTGGGGAAGTGGTGTCTGGTGAGGCGAAGGGGAATCTGGCCGGCAGTGACGAGGTGGGGGCAGTGGTGGGGCCCGTCCTCTGCATATTTCGAGATTATTTCGCAGAACAGCTCCCTCACAAACCCCTTGAAGGTCTGTGAGACACCCGTGATCAAGGCATGGAGGTAGCAGGTGTTGAGGATCGTGATGTCCAGCAGGTGGAAAAATACCTTCTTGTACCACTTCAGCGTGGTCCTGGCATATTCCACACTGGAAATCATGGAGTCAGACTGTTCAACCTGTCTCCTGTTGAAATTGCAGTCAATTACTGACTCTGGTTTCTAGGCATAGATCCTCCTCTCACTGCAGTAATCCACGGAGTTGGTGCAGTGCATCAGGGGGTGGTGTACCATTGACAGGAGAAAAACTTCCCTGTTGTGGTTCCATACAGTGGCGAGGATGTTATAAGCCTTGAAAAAAAAAAAAAAAAAACTCATTCTTGTCGAGTTTCCTTCCAACCTTGACCATATGCCGACAGTTTTTCTTGACTGCGCCACAGACTCCGTTGTCGTGAAGGTGGAGGCACTGAGCAAGAAGGGGGGCTAGTGTACCAGCTGTCAAGGTACAAGACGTGACCACAATGAAGGTACTCCTCAATCATGGTCTTCGCCACAGCCCCTGAGAGTCCTATTTCCGATCTTCTGTTATGTTTGCCTGTGCGCCAGTGTACAAGACTATGTCTTGTGCATAACCAGTCTTACGGTCACACATAATGAAGATCTTGAATCCAAAACGGCGTTTCTTGTTGGGTACGCATTGCCGAAAAGAAACATTGCCTCTCCACAACACGAGACTCTCATCTATGACCAGGTCTCTATAAGGATAGAAGGATGAGTGGAAATTTTCCTGCAGGGGACCAAAAAACATCCTGATTCTCCTCATTCGATCAGTGTTATTAGCATTAACAGGGTTCTCGGCATCATAAAAGTGAAGGCGGCTCAGAATTTGCTGAAATTTATTACAACCCATTACCTTCCCAAAGATAGGTGTGTTTATCATAGGGTCCATAGACCAGTATGTCGGAATCTCCTCACAATACCCATCAAGAGGAACCAGGGCAAAAAAGATGAACATCTCACCTGTGGTGATTGGGTAGTCATATTGTTGGGAGTTCCTGCTTGTTGTACCTTCATGCTCCCTTTGGCGGCACTGGCTGCCAGCGAAAGTGTTTGTTTGTTCCACCATTCGCTCCACAAACTCCTCGCTAAAGCATTGGTGGAAGAAATCAACCCTGGTGGAACCTGCCAGGTGCGGTACAGCAGACCGCCACTCCTCTGTGAAGTGGTGAATGATGGAAGTGAAATCACTCCCATCTTCCCAGTCCCACGACACACCGCCATCTCCAGCTTCATCTCCATCGTCGCCTTCATTGGGGTGGGGAGAAGGTGGTGGGTGTGGTTGGGGAGGTGGAGAGCAGCACCCTTCCCAACTCGTGCTCTTCTTCTCTCTCTGTTTTCCCTTCCCATTCTTTCCTTTCCCCACATCTTGGGGCTGTGGGGAGGAAGTGCGGGAAGCTTGCGGGGTGAAAGAGGTGCTTGGGAGTGGCTGCACCCCACCTGCTCGCTCCCCAGGTGCACCACATGCTCGCCAGGGAGCTGGCTCACCACCACCACCACCACTTTCCCTTTCACTCACGCCCGCCCCATCACTCACGCCTTCCCCAGACAAAGCAATAGTTCCATACCTTATCTTTCTTTTCACCGCCCCTTCAGCTCCCTACAGTGAAATCTTCTCCCTCCCCAACCGTGAGGGAACACCACGACCTACTACTCCGTTCTCGTCCTCATCAGACCCTTTGTCCACAAGCTGGAGAGAGGTGCGTGCACATGGTTGGGGTCCAGGCAGGCCTTCCCTAGCCCTGCGGTATGTTACATACCTCACCTTCCTTGGTGACGGTACCTCCTCATCACTGCTGCTCGTTTCTTCCTCCAGTGCCATGTAATCCTTGTCCTACACATTGTCATCTACTGGGGAATTGCTGTCATCTGTGAAAGCATCAAGGGCGGCTTGAATTTTGTCGTCGGAGAGACCGCAGCGCGCCATGTCTTTGCTGGGTCACTGCTAACGGATGAGTGACTGAGACAATGGCGCGCGGGGGTCACGCGGGGTCGGGGAGTATCCCCGCCTGGCAGCGGGTAGAGGAAGGTCTCCCACATATGCCTACCAAAAATCACCCGTAAAACTTGAAAAATGTGCAAATGACAGACGTTGCAATTGCAGAACATACTGGTATGTCGACTGGTGTCAGCATGAAAAAAAAAGTTCTGATGTACCCATATGTTGATGGGATGCAACAAAGTGTCAAAGCTGCCTCTTCCTGGGAGAGACCAAAGGTCGTAAAGAGTAATAGCACAGGATAAAGTGATAAGTTTGTGACTGGAGAAGTCCAACAGAGAGAAAAGATTAACTGTAGAAAGAAACAGGATAAGTTGCAAGCTGGAATTCTCTCCAAAGCAGTCAGAGATAAGGGTAGGGTCATGTGCAAGCTGTTCTAGCTCATTAAGGACAGAAAAAAATGGCTTGTTCTCCAGGTGGATCAGTGAAAGAAGAGTATGGTCAAAGGTGGTGGTAAACATTGAAATCATATAGAATGGGGATCTCTGAGAAAGGAGAAACTGATAGGATGTGCTCCATCTTAAAAGTAAGATAGTCAATGAATTTTTCATAGTCAGTAGAATTAGGGAATAAGTAAACAGAACAAATGTATTTAGTCAGAGAAAGACAGGATAGCCAAAGCCAGAGAGTAGAGAATTCAGAAGATGCAAGCTCAGGAACATGAGAGCAAGATATGTTGTTGCATACAACAGCCACTTTTGGCTTTGAAATGAGTATAGAGAAAGTAGGAGGATACAGAGATAGGTTTATTATCAGTCATCTCAGACAGTTGAGTCTCTGTAAGGAAGAGAAAGTGAGATTTAGAGGAAAAGAGGTGGTGATCAACAGACAGAAATTAGGAGGAGAGGCCGCAAATGGTGCAGAAATGAAGCAGTGAGTCAGACAGTGGTTCGAAGCATCTCATTTGGCCGACACCAGAAGGGCGGATGGTGGGGGCTTTTATACTCCCCCCCCCCCGGGTACTACGAGGCTGGCTTGGTGTTGGGATGCCATTTTTTAAAAATTTAGAAATGGATTTGTGGTCTCTAATATGCATCTGGTCTGGTTTTGACAGTTAGAGGAATTTGTTTAGGAGAGTATGGCACCTTACTCTTCATGTTACTATAACACTGAAAAAGTAATTCTTGTCCCTTGGGCTGATGAAATGGGAGCTCCAGCTTTCCCTGTCATCAGCTTTCCACCCACCTTGGGCATACTGCCTTGTTCGACAAGTGCAACAGCCTACTCCCTGTTACAACCCGAAGTTGTAAGTTCTTTCCTGGGTTGCTGGAAAACATTAGGTTTGTCACTCAATGTAGAGCCGCCTGAAGTGGAAAGATGAATAATAAATAGTGACAGGAAGGAAAGGGAGAAGCAGGGGGAGAGGAGGACAGACACAGAAGTAGAATGATAGAGGTGAAGGAAGAAGTAGTCAGCACCAAATTAAATGAGTGGATGATGGTCCACCTACGACCTTCAAGACGATGTAAAGGAGTTAATGATGGTATCTCTGTGGTTCACTTAGACTGGGCTTAGCAAGTTGGGTTAAAGTTGGCTACGGCATCATGGTCAATTTTTGGTAAAAAATTATTATTTTGGTTTGAGCTGCTTAAGTTAAACTAGTGTGTTTTTCTTAAGTTAGTTGGTAAGTATATGGTAGATATAAATAGTTTTGATTCGGAAAGATGGACAAGAATAAGCTGGATTATATTTTACTTCCTTAGGTTTGGGGTATGGTGGTTTTCGCTGTACTGGGTTAAGATTAGGAAGTATAAATTGTGTTAGGTTAGGTTAGGTTAAATTTATAATCTAGGATAGGTCTGATTACAGACATGGTTCCTAATTTTTTTGGCTTGAGTCTTCATATGAGTATTCAAAAAAAAAAAAAAAAAAAAAAAATCCCAAAATTCTTTTGAATAAAATTAAACTTTTGCCTAATATATTTTAGTATTGCTCTGGTTCAGCAAACTGGTAATTGTTCCTGGTTCTTACAGAGTAGATTGAATTTAAAAAAAAAAAAAAGTTCCCTACGAAGCCATACCTGCTTAGTTACTGGCACATGAGAAGCTGCTTACAAGCAAGATCTGTAAAATATAACAAAAAAGAAGAAATGAGTAAACCACCCATTGTGCGCCATATCATCTTAACATACATCCCCGTGAGAAAAGATTGCTGCTTGGTGGTACTGTGAAACGAGCAGTGAATCAGTTTGACATTATTTCGTGTACAAGATGCATGTGGTGAAGAATGATAGCAAAGAGTCAGGGTGTTTTATTTATTTATTTTTTTAAAGATGTCTGACATGTTTAACCAGAACGAGATAAAACTATAACGGTGTAGATTCCTTGTTTTCTTATTATCTCTTTCAAAAATCATAACTTCTTAGATACCACGTTCCACGGTATGCATGGTTCGACTGACATGATATGGGGTTTAACTCTCATATGCAGTACTCTAGGGTGGCACTTATTCAGATAGTTTTCTCAGAAAAAGTTATTAAATGTGCTGAAATGTTATAATGGCCTTAATAGGAAGAAGGAACCCACAACCAGTCATATATACTTATTACTTAGTTCAGTAAAAGGAAGTGTTCAGCCATTATAATGTCCACTGCATAACTGTCGTAAATTCTACAAATTCATAGAACTCCAAAGCTCTTGTACATAATGTCAATGCACAACGGATTTGATCACAATGATTTGGAAACTGAATATATTTCTTCCCTTGACAGTAAAATTATTAAATGTCCAAGGTTGATGATGATGCAAGAGCTTTGAGGGTGCTAATGTCAATAAAAATCATTTGCTGGGTGAAAGAAATATATACAATGTAAAGTTTAACTACAAGCAAAAAGAAATCAATTAATCGGATTATGGAGAGAATGGATAATTAGCGATTGGTGAAAAGGATAACTAGATCTGATGTGAGAGTTGTAAGGCTGAGAGGGAGACCACGAATAGGATGGATGGACAGTGTGAAGAGAGCGCAGGATGCGAGAGGGATGTCTGTTGAGCAAGGAAGAGTGGCTGTGCGTGACAGAAATAAATGGAGAGAAATTGTGAATGAATAAATGATGATGCAGCCCTGAGGGGATATTCTCCCGCTTTTGATCTGATCAGCTAGTCAGGTCAGGTGCGGGTAAGGGGATGGGTCTATTATGATGTGGCAGGGGTAAACCAGCTCTGCTGTTGGGCCCTGCTGCGGATGTCACTGATTGCACTGCGCAGTTGACCCTTGTGCGGTGTGGTGCAGTGAGGATCTGTCCCTTCTCCCCTTGGGGCTAAGATGCAGATGAATGTGTTTGAATGGATGGGTAAATGGGGAGTGTGTCGTCCTGTCTCGGCTACCTCCCTTTTTGGGGGGAAGCAGCCTAGATATATAGATAAATAGATAGATTTACCAGGGACATTGAATTATTCATTATTAAGAGTGTACAGTCCAAACAGTTTAATCTACACACAGCATTGTCTAATGAAATGCTTTTACCAAAAAAAAAAAAAAAAAAGAGAGAGAAATCCACGTACTTAGTATGAAGATCCTGTCGCTGGGCTTTCATAACTGCTACACCGGCTAAGGGAAGGTCCCACAACAACCCATTACGCCGTCCAAGCAACACCAAACTCCACTGCTTAACCCCTTGGGATTCCAGATTCGATTGCTGAGCGACAGCGACGTGGCAAAGAGATGCCACATGAGGTGGACAGCGAAGATATGTTACGTGAGGTGGACAGCGAAGAAATATAGGATGGATGCGCTTTGTCCTATGAGGATTTCTCTCCCGCCAGACGATCCACACGTTGAACGACACTTACTTTAGTCGCGGTGCACGACTCCGAGGTTGTCATTATCGTAACCTGGCAGCCTACCTGTAAAAAGTGCGTCCGATTTCGTATCATATTATACATGACTCATATTATTATACACGAATATATTATACACGAATATTATTATAGACGAACATATACACGAATCACACGCGTATCATATTATACACGAAATCGGAAGCACAGTTGACGGGCAGGTTGCCAAGGTACAATAATGACAACCTCAGAGTAGTGCGCCACAACTATAACAAGTTTCATTCAGATAATACTGGTTAATTGTGGTTTTATGTTGCAGTCTAGTGAAACATTCTTTCAACTTATGAGACTGCTGTAAGCTACTTCCCGGAAGTTTTTTTTTTTTTTTTTTTTTTTTATGTGTCCGACTCCGGGCAAAGGCTTCAGGGCCTATCCCAAGGCACAATAACCTTCGTGCACATCTCCACATGTCACCACTTCGGCGCTAACACCCACCGTCCATATTGAATACATGCTAGGGCTGTCTCATACAGGACTGGTATACTGGTACTGGCGGGGGTATTTTTACGACATGTCTGTGGGTCTTCTGATAGGTCAGTAAAGTCTGCTTTAATGAAATTCTGATCCTTAAACTGTTGCCTGCCCCAGCCAGGATTTGAACTTGGGTCCATTAGGAATGCAGGCCGCCTCTCTACCGATTCAGTCAGGTATAAGACATCATTATTTATCTACTTCATCTTTGGTTATTTCGCCATCCCTTCGTTGCAAATTCATCTCGTGCCATTGGTTACGTAAGGCAGGAACAGCACCTTTCCAGATTGCTGTGTTAATAGTGTACCACGCCGATTTAGTATGGGTGTTTGTGGCTCCAGGAAATTGACATCGACATACTAGCGCGTGCACACACACACACACACACACACACACACACACACACACACACACACACACACACACACACACACACACACACACACACACACATCGTGAATTCTCACATGCTTTCTAAGATACACATGAAACATGTGCACATATTGTTAACTACACACATTGCTTAGAACATCTGCAGCAGTGCTAATAAAAAATCTGTTAAAACGAATAACAGTACAGGATTACTTTTACAAACGATATTCCTGTGTTCACACACACACACACACACACACACACACACACACACACACACACACACACACACACACACACACACACACACAGTGCTGGCACCAATCATGTTTTTAGTGTATATAAATGATATAAACAGTAACACTGGAAATGAGAGCTACCTGAATATGTTTGCAGATGATGCAAAAATACAAAGGAGAATTACTAACACAGACTCTTGTAAAGAGCTACAAGAAGAATTAAATAAACTTCATGAATGGAGTAGTACATGGCAAATGGAATTCAATGTGGACAAGTGTCATGTAATCAAGTTTGGTAAAAGTGGAAAAAGACCTGATTGGGATTATAATTATGTTAGGAAATAAAACCCTATACACATCAGAAAGAGAGAAGGACCTAGGTGTGATTATCAATAACAGACTATCTCCGGCTGACCACATCAGCGAGAAGGTACAGAACATGTATACACTGCTTGCAAATATGAGAATAGCATTCACATACATAAATGAAGACATGTTAAGAAGGATCATAACATCATTCACTAGACCAACCCTGGAATATGCATCAGTAGTCTGGAGTCCTCATCTCAAAAAACACATAGACAAGATTGAAAAAGTTCAAAGGGCCGCTACAAGATGGATACCAAGCTTAAGGGACCTAAGCTACGAAGAAAGACTAAATAAACTGAATCTACCAACACTACAGGAGAGAAGGAAAAGAGGTGACATGATAATGCTATATTAGTGCATATCAGGGAAGGAGAAAATAGTCATAAATGATTACTTAACATATGGAGAAGCATCAGCAAGAGGACACTGCAAAAAACTGCATAAGAAGAGAGGTGATAAAGACGTAAGGAAATTCAGTTTCCCAAACAGAGCAATTGATCAATGGAATGCACTACCGAATGAAATAGTGTGTGCCAAAACAATTCACAAATTTAAGGATATGTACGATAAATATGGTTTAAGACACGGGACAGTACGAGCTTGACTCATTCCTGTAAAGATACAATTAGGTAAGAACAATTAGGTAAGGTAAGAACACACACACACACACACACACACACACACACACACACACACACACACACACACACACACACACACACACACACATTTTTTTACAAAGTAATTGGATTGCAGGTACGAAAGTGGTACATAAACAGGAAGGAATAAAAAGGAGGAAGGTAGTAGAACCAAATCATGACAAGTATATAAACAAGATGATTAAGTTAATGTACTCAAATGTGGATGGAATGTTATCTAAATTAATAGAGATGAATGATTATGTCAGAGAAAATGAACCACATATAATATGCCTAACTGAAACAAAATTAACACCAAGGATATCAAATGACATCCTAAACTTAGAGGAATATAATATATGGAGAAGAGATAGGAACTTAAAAAAAGGAGGAAGAATTATAATATTAACTAAGAAAAATCTAAAAGTCAAAGAAATAGAATTAGATATACCCTCACAAGTAGAACTGATTACAGTAGAGATAAATACATCTGAAGGGAAAGTAATTGTAGCCAATTTGTACATGCCACCCAGATCAAACACATGGGAAAGAGACGAATATGAGGACCTGGCGGAGAGTACAATTCAGAGTTTAAGAGCATTACTACATAAAATGGAAGAGAAATCGAAAAGAATTATGCTAACTGGAGATTTTAATACAAATATAAATTGGAGTACTCTAGATATAATAAGCCAAGAAAGCTGTTGGGACCAAAAGCTCCTGGATCTTGTGCAAGAGTTTTTCCTAACGCAACATGTAAGGGAAACCACCAGAAAAAGAGGACTCGATGTGCCCTCAATGCTAGATCTTATATTTACTAGGCAAGAAAACGATATTGACAGTTTAATATATCACCCTCCATTCGGCAAAAGAGACCATGCAGTACTAAATTGCAATTTCAGGATTGCATATGATATAGATAACAGCAATGAAAGTTACAAAAAAAGCCTAAACTATAAAAAGGGAAAGTATCATGACCTAAAGAAGTCTATCTATCTATAGCCCGACGCCCTAATCTCGCAAAGGGCGGCCGCAGACAAAACGCCTCCAAGTCGCTCTGTCACCCACCATTTGACTACCCTTCCCCCAACTCACCCCCCCCTCCCTCATATACCTCTCAACTCCATCCCTCCACCTCATCCTCGGTCTACCCCTCCCTCTCCCTCCCTCCACCTCACCTACATACACCCTCTTAGTCAGTCTTTCATTCTCCATTCTCTTCACATGTCCAAACCACCTCAGTGTATTTCTCCTAATCTTCTCAACCACATCCACATCCGCCCCACAACGTTCCTTCACTTCTTCATTCGTCAACCTGTCTCTCCACGTCACTCCACATGCTCCTCTCAAGTAAATCATTTCCACTGCTCTCACTCTTGCCTTGTTCCCCTCTTTCAAGGTCCACGCTTCGCTTCCATACGTCAGGGTAGGAATCACAATACTATCACGCAGTGATTTCTTAACTTCCATACTCACCTCCCTATTTCTCATCACTGCTTTCAGTGTACCAACAACCTTCCTTCCCTGCTGTACCCTTTCACGCACTTCATCCCCCAAAGTTCCATCCTTACTCATCACACTACCCAAGTACTTGAATGCACTCACATTCTCCATATCCTCACCATCCAACCTCACTGCACACTCTGTGACTTCATTCCTCTCAAACACTATAACTTTACTTTTGTTTACATTAACTTTCAGATTCCTCCTCCTACACACTGTCCCAAATTCATTCACCAAACCTTGCAACTCCACTCATCTTCACTCAACAATACTGTACCATCAGCAAACAGCAACACCGGAATCTTCCAAATCTCACCCTCATTCATTAGAGCCACCCCCACATCCACTGCCCTACCTTGCACCTCCTTTACAACCCCATCCATGTATATATTAAACAGCCATGGAGACATCACACAACCCTGTTTCAGTCCCACATTGAGATCAAAGAACTCACCCAGCTCACCATCCACTCGCACCATAGCCCTAGCTCCCTCGTACGTACTCTTCACAGCACTCAACAATTTCCCCTCCACTCCATATATTCTTAATACCTTCCACATACCTTGCCTATCCATTCTGTCATAAGCTTTCTCCAAGTCCATGAAGGCAGCATACACTTTCCTTCCCTTCTCTAGATATTTCTCCACTAAACATCTTAGAACAAATATCTGATCTACACACCCTTTTCCCTTCCTAAATCTCCCTTGTTCTTCTCCAACTAGCTCCTCTGTCATATGCCTGACCCTATCAATGAGTATTCTACCATATATTATACCAGTCACACTAAGAAGGCAAATACCCCTATGGTTACCACATACTTCTCTCTCCCCTTTTCCTTCGTATAAAGGAACAATTATACCTGATTTCCAGTCCTCTGGGACCCTTCCCTCTTCCCAAGCCAATGTACACAACTTCCATATCCACTCCACAACAATCTCACCCTCATACCTAAGCATTTCACCACACATGCCATCAATTCCTGGGGCCTTTCCCAACTTAATCTTCTTCATCGCTTCCACTACTTCCGCCCTACTGATCTCTTCCTCCCTCCTCTCATCTCTTCTTCTTCCAGCCATTGCCCAACCACTTATACTCGCACTGCTCTCACTCTCTACATTCAACAAATCCTCAAAGTGCTCCTTCCATCTCCTCAATTTCTCTCTCTTCTCCACCAACAATCTATTATTCCTATCTTTCACTCCCCTACTATTTCCCCTTTCACACTGCCTTACTTTCTTTACCTCCTTCCAAAACAATTTCTTACTCTCCCTCCATTTCACATTCAGATTCCTCCTAAACTCTTCATCCACTTTCTTCTTACTCTCCTTCACCAATCTCTTAACCTCCCTTCTCCTGCTCACATATATCTCTCTCTTCTCTCTCTCATCTTCTCCCCTACCTCTACTCACTGACCATTCACTATGTGCCTTCTTCTTTTGTTCCACAGCTCGTTCCACCTCATCATTCCACCATCCTGTCCCTTGCACACCCTTGCATCTCCCCACTCCACAAACCGCCTCACACGCTGCGCCTATCTCTTCCATGAATATCTTACATACGTCTTCCACCCCTTCCATCTGCTCTAGCTCATACCTTCCCAATCTATCTACCATTATGCTCTTATACTCTGTCATTTTCTCACTATCTTGTAATTTCTCCACTTTTCTCACAGGAGCTGCTTCCTCCTGTCTTCCCCTTCGTCTCCTCAACCACTTTCTTTGCTGCTCTACCTTGGCCATGACTAAGTGATGGTCCGAGACTCCATTCCCCCACCCTCTCCACACTCTTGCATCCAACACTTGTCTTCTCATTCGCTCATCCACACACACGTAGTCTATCCTTGCCTTTCGTTCAACAAGTTCACCATCCATCCTCATTACTCTCCATGTATACCGGTGGATCATCTTATGGCGATGGTAGGTGTTGGCTATTGCCAACCCCTTACAAGCACAGATGTCCACCAAAGCACTACCATTCCCATCAACTTCAGCTGGCACACCCCACTGACCAACCACTCCATCCACTCGTACATTCCCAAATTTGCCATTCATGTCTCCAATCAACAGCACTCTCTCCTTCCTCTCAAACTTGTCCATACATGCTTCTACTCTCGCCCAAAACTCATCTTTCACTCTTGCCACTCGATCCTCTGTCAGGGCATGCACACATACAATCGCCCATGCTTGTATACCTACTTTCATCCTCACCCATACAATCCTTGCACCCACTGTTCCATACTCTCTTATATTCTCCTTCCACTTCTTGCTTATCATCAGACATACTCCCTCTCTTGCCCTCTCATTCTCGTTGACTCCCGCACATATACCTAAACCATATTCCCATTCTCTCACCCTTTCACCTTTCCATTTAGTTTCAGTCAATCCACATATATCCACTTTTGCATCCTCAAGCACCTGAACAATCTCTCTCTCTTTCACTTCATCATTCACTCCTCTCACATTCCATGTTCCCACCCTAAGAATGTCCTCTGTCCGTTCCTTAGTAGTCAACGTATGGTCCGTCCGGGTCCGAGGTGCTTTATTCGCTTTTTTAGTTAGTTCTTTTTACTGGGTGGGGCACTAACCCATCACTAACCCTTTTAGTCGCCTCGTACGACAAGCAGGAATACTGGGGGAGTATTCTTGAAACCCTCCTACCCCCAGGGGGTCCCTACCCCCAGAAATTGCTTGGGAAAAGGAGCTTAGAGGACAAGATTTAAATGCTGTATATGAAAAATTCTGTGAACTTTATGAAACAGGAGTCCAGAAGTACCTCCCACAGCACAAAGAAGCAGAAAAGAAAATAAAGAAATGGTTCAATACAGAATGTAAAAAATCAAAAGAATAAAGAGATTTGTTGTGGAATAGATACAGAAGACAACAGTGAAAGGGCATATAATAATTACAAACAGGCAAGAAACAATTATACAAGAATAAGGAGGGAAGCCCCAAAACAGTTTGAGGAGGATATCATAAATAAAAGTAGTGATCAACCAAATCTATTTTACAGCTAAATCAGAGGCAAAACCAAAGTAAAAGATAAAATGCAATTCATTACGGACGATGGAATCACCTATACACAAGAGAAGGATATTTGTGAAGCACTAAATAAGAATTTCCAATCAGTTTTTACAGAGGAAAAAAATTTTGAGAGGGATTATGTGGAACATGTATGCCCACACATACTACCAGATATACAACAGAAAAAGAAATACAGGAGGAGCTAAGTAGATTAGACAAAGGAAAAGCAAATGGTCCTAATGAAATTTCATGTTGGGTGCTACGTGAATGTGCAAAGGAGTAAAGTAAACCATTATTTTTAATTTTCAAGAAATCCTTGAGTCAAGGTAAACTACCTGATATTTGGAAGAAAGCAAACATTGTTCCCTTATTCAAGAAAGGGAATAGACAAAATCCACTTAACTACCGACCAGTATCACTAACCAGTGTTGTAAGCAAGGTATTAGAAAAGCTTATAAGAAAAGCTTGGGTGAATCACCTAGAAGAACACAGTATGATAACAGAAAGACAGTTTGGTTTCAGAAATGGAAAATCATGTTTTACTAATCTGTTGAGCTACGACAGATTAACAGACACATTACAGGAAAGAGAAGGATCGGTGCACAGTATCTATTTAGATTTCAAGAAAGCAATTGACAGTACCACACCAAAGACTTTTATGGAAACTGTACCATCAAGGAGGAATTCGAGGCAATCTGTATTGTTGGAAGAAAGATTTTCTCATGAAAAGAAAAATGAGAACAGTACTAAGGGGAAATGACTCATCATGGAAAGAAGTGACTAGTGGAGTACCACAGGGCTCAGTGCTGGCACCAATCATGTTTTTAGTGTATGTAAATGATATAGACAGTAACACTGGAAATGAAAGCTATCTAAATATGTTTGCAGATGATGCAAAAATACAAAGGAGAATTACTAACACAGACTCTTGTAAAGGGCTGCAAGAAGAATTAAATAAACTTCATGAATGGAGTAATACATGGCAAATGGAATTCAATGTGGACAAGTGTCATGTAATCAAGTTTGGTAAAAGTGGAAAAAGACCTGATTGCGATTATACATTAGGAAATAAAACCCTACACACATCAGAAAGAGACATGGACCTAGGTGTGATTGTCAATAACAGACTATCTCCGGCTGACCACATCAGTGAGAAGGTACGGAACATGTATACACTGCTTGCAAATATGAGAATAGCGTTTACATACATAAGTGAAGACATGCTAAGAAAGATAATAACATCATTCATCAGACAAACCTTGGAGTATGCATCATTAGTCTGGAGTCCTCATCTCAAAAAACACATAGACAAGATTGAAGAAGTTCAAAGGGCCACTACAAGACGGGTACCAAGTTTAAGGGATCTAAGCTACGAAGAAAGACTAAACAAACTGAATCTACCAACACTACAGGAGACAAGGAACAGAGGTGACATGATTATGATATATAAATGCATATCAGGGAAGGAGAAAATGACATAAATGATTACTTAACGTATGGGGAAGCATCAGCAAGAGGACACTGCAAAAAACTGCATAAAAAGAGAGGTGATAAAGACGTAAGGAAATTTAGTTTCCCAAATAGAGCAATTGATCAGTGGAATGCACTACCGAATGAAATAGTGTGTGCCAAAACAATTCACAAATTTAAGGATATGTACGATAAATATGGTTTAAGACACGGGACAGTACGAGCTTGACTCATTCCTTTAAAGGTACAATTAGGTAAGAACAATTAGGTAAGAACACACACACACACACACACACACACACACACACACACACACACACACACACACCTATACACAAGAGAAGGATATTTGTGAAGCACTAAACAAGAATTTCCAATCAGTTTTTACAGAGGAAAAAAATTTTGAGAGGGATTATGTGGAACATGCATTCCCACACACACTATCAGATATACAACAGAAAAAGAAATACAGGAGGAGCTAAGTAGATGAGACAAAGGAAAAGCAAATGGTCGTAATGAAATTTCATGTTGGTTGCTATGTGAGTGTGCAAAGGAGTTAAGTAAACCATTATTTTTAATTTTCAAGAAATCCTTGAGTCAAGGTAAACTACCTGATATTTGGAAGAAAGCAAACATTGTTCCCTTATTCAAGAAAGGTAATAGACAAAATCCACTTAACTACCGACCAATATCACTAACCAGTGTTGTAAGCAAGGTATTAGAAAAGCTTATAAGAAAAGTTTGGGTAAATCATCTAGAAGAACACAATATGTTAACAGAAAGACAGTTTGGTTTGAGAAAAGGAAAATCATGTGTTACTAATCTGTTGAGCTATGACAGTAACAGACACATTACAGGAAAGAGAAGGATGGGTGGACAGTATCTATTTAGATTTCAAGAAAGGATTTGACACAGTACCACACCAAAGACTTTTATGGAAACTGTACCATCAAGGAGGAATTCGAGGCAAAGTGTATTGTTGGATGCAAGATTTTCTCATGAAAAGAAAAATGAGAACAGTACTAAGGGGAAATGACTCATCATGGAAAGAAGTGACTAGTGGAGTACCACAGGGCTCAGTGCTGGCACCAATCATGTTTTTAGTGTATATAGATGATATAGACAGTAACACTGGAAATGAAAGCTATCTAAATATGTTTGCAGATGATGCAAAAATACAAAGGAGAATTACTAACACAGACTCTTGTAAAGGGCTACAAGAAGAATTAAATAAACTTCATGAATGGAGTAATACATGGCAAATGGAATTCAATGTGGACAAGTGTCATGTAATCAAGTTTGGTAAAAGTGGAAAAAGACCTGATTGGGATTATATGTTAGGAAATAAAACCTTACACACATCAGAAAGAGAGAAGGACCTAGGTGTGATTGTCAATAACAGACTATCTCCGGCTGACCACATCAGTGAGAAGGTACGGAACATGTATACACTGCTTGCAAATATGAGAATAGCGTTTACATACATAAATGAAGACATGCTAAGAAAGATAATAACATCATTCATCAGACCAACCCTGGAGTATGCATCATTAGTCTGGAGTCCTCATCTCAAAAAACACATAGACAAGATTGAGAAAGTTCAAAGGGCCGCTACAAGATGGGTACCAAGCTTAAGGGATCTAAGCTATGAAGAAAGACTAAATAAACTGAATCTACCAACACTACAGGAGAGAAGGAAAAGATGTGACATGATTATGCTATATAAATGTATATCAGGGAAGGAGAAAATAGACATAAATGATTACTTAACGTATGGGGAAGCATCAGCAAGAGGACACTGCAAAAAACTGCATAAAAAGAGAGGTGATAAAGACGTAAGGAAATTTAGTTTCCCAAATAGAGCAATTGATCAGTGGAATGCACTACCGAATGAAACAGTGTGTGCCAAAACAATTCACAAATTTAAGGATATGTACGATAAATATGGTTTAACACACACACACACACACACACACACACACACACACACACACACACACACACACACACACATTTATTCTAGAGACTAGTTGCCCACGTATCACATCTCTTTTTCGCATGCACACTTCCATTCCCATTATCACATTCTAAACCTTTCTCCTCATACTCCCACAGACACTGAGTCACACAGTCATCCCAACATCCCTTCACCCAGTGTTGCATACACTTACCGCTACTGTCGCACGGGCACGCTCACCCAGTTACAGACACGCACCTGGCCTCACAGCCCAATTAGTCGGGCCGTTAAGTGGAGCTGGTGCTCAGTAAACACGGGGCGATACAATTGGTTTTCACTACAGCACGGGGAAGTAAAGGTCGAATGGAAAACAGGGGCAAGCTTTATCCCTGACTGTGTTTGCATTTCCTACAATTTAGTCTCCTTTTCTTCCCTGCCTTTACGTACATATTCCTGCCTCTCCCTAACTATGCCTGTCTCTGCCCACCTTTCCTGCCCTCTTGCCTCTCTTTACATGTTTTCATTCTTTGTGTCCTACTTTTCCATTTCTTCGTATCTTCTTCCTTTCACTACAGTTTCCTGATTCTTCCTAACTTTGCGCACTTCTCCCCGTATTTTCATTCCTCTTCATAATTATACTTGTGTGCCTTTTTTGTATCTTTTCTTCTCACCCCTCACCTTCTTCCCCCCATCCCGCCGTCCTAGGTGGTTATTTTTGTCTCTCGACATGTTGCTAGCTATTTCTAACATTTTCCCCCCTCTCTCTGTTATCCAGTTCATTTTGCCCACCCCCTACCATGTATTTCCCTTCTTTTTCGTAACCTTTCCTTTTGTTCACATTCTGTAATTGCCCGTTCATTTTTTCCCTACCATTCCATATCTTCTCGTACTTTTCCCAGCAAGGCCTTTTCCCCCTCCCTGCTTTCTCCTTTTGTCTCGCCCGCATTCCGCTGTCTTTGTCATTTTCTTTGACCTTTGCTTTTACATTCACCCTCTTTCTGTCTTCTGCGATTCATTGTCCCTTTCTGCATTTTCATCTCTTCGCAGTCCATATCTAATTGTCTTCTTCTTCTTTTTTTTTTTTTTTTCTCAGTCCTTCTCGGCTTTTCCTTTTCCTTTTCCTTTCTGGGGTTTCATTTACTCGGGACTTATCTTGGAAAGATCATATTACATCTCTTGTAAAATCTGCTTCCAAGAGATTGGGTGTGCTAAGCCGACTCCGCTCTTTCTTTACCCCTGCACAATTGTTGACTCTATACAGGGGTTTTATCCGCCCCTGTGTGGAGTACAACTCTCATGTGTGGGGAGGCTCCCCACATACAGCTCTTCTCAATAGGGTGGAGTCAAAGGCTTTTCGTCTCATTAACTCTCCTCCTCTTACTGACTCCCTTCAACCTCTGTCTCTTCGCTGCACTGTTGCATCTTTATCTCTTTTCTATCGCTACTTTAATGGTCACTGCTCCTCGGAACTGTCTGCTTGCATTCCTCCACCTCTACGACGGGCGCGTAGCACCCGTCTGGCAGCAAACTCTCATCCCTTTTCTGTCCAACTCTCTAATGCAAGAGTTAACCGTTACTCCCAGTCTTTCATTCATGCAACAGGTCAGCTCTGGAACTGTCTCCCTCTGTCTGTATTTCCTCCTGCCTATGATCTCCAGTCTTTCAAACGCAGTGTGTCCAGGCATCTCAAAATGATCGGATCTTGAATTTGGCTCTCTATTGTATTTTGTTTTTCTCTTGGAGGGAACTGTTACTGCGGGCTCATGGCCTTTGGTTCCTTCTTCCTCGCATAAAAAAAAAAAAAAAAAAACCTGTGTTTCTTCACCTTCCTTCCCTGTCTGTCCATGTGGCCTTTCCTGTTAGTCCTGCTTTCCACGTCACTTTCTTCCTTGTTTTTATTTCCTTCCTACCCTTCACACTATGTTTCTTTCTCATTTTCAACCTACTGAATGCATGTTCCTCCCCCATCTCAGTCTCTCTCTCTCTCTCTGTCTCTCTCTCTCTCTCTCTCTCAGTCAGTCAACCAATTAGTCAGCTTTTCTTCCTTCACCCGCCTCCTGTCGTGGTTTCTCCATCCACCTTGCCTCACCATTCCTTTCCTTCCCCCCTGTGCCCTATCTTCCTCTCTCTCTCTGGCCCTCCGTATCTTCCAGCTCCCCTTGCCATCCCTTCCTTTAGTGTTCCTCCCACATTCTGTTTTTTCCTTCCTCATTTTCCCTTCCCTGCCTTCCTGCTTCCCAGTCCCTTAGTATTAATTATATGTCTTTTTTCTTTCCAAAGCTCTCTAACCTCCTGGTATTTTCAGCCTTCCAATTTTATCCATTCACCACTTTACCCCTAAATCTTTATCCTTCTTCCTGTCCCGTTCTCAGCCTGCCCTTCCATCCCCTTCCATCCCTCCCTTTCCCCCCTCTCTGCCTAGTGGCATCTCATGTGGGTTTCACTGATTTAGCCTCTCTTCTTCCTGTCTTATCTTTCCTCATTTTTTTTTTTTTTTTTTTTTTTTTTTTTTATAGGATCTGACTGTCACTGTCTTTCACTGGTGCTGTCTTCGTACCCTCACCAGCCTGGCCTGCCTCACTTTTGACTACTTTTTCATTTGTTATGTTTCTTCCTACATTTTTTTTTTTTTTATTCTTCGCCTCATCCTGCCCTATCTGCTACACCCTACATGTCTATTCCAGCGCCTTTCTCTAATAACGCCTTCTTCATAACACCATTCTGTCTAATAAGTTTTCCCTTCTCTCTCACATCCCTGCCTCTTTCTACTTCTCATTTTATCATGCTCACCTCTGCCTTTCTGTCTCTTCCACCCTTATATACTCATGCTGCTCCTGCCTGTTTCGCCAATCTGCAGTTAACCTCTTAACCTTTATCTATCTCTCTTTCATTTCCATTCTTTTTTGCCACTTCTTTGCCCTGCCCTAACCAGCCCCGCCTCCCTCCCTCCTGGCCTTCCTTGCCTTGCCCTATGCGGTTTTGTGCCCTTTTCTGTCCTACCCCGGCCTCTCTTCCAGTCTCTTACCCCCTATAATCACTCCTTACCAACACTGCCATCACTTTCATTTCATTTCCCTCTCCCCGGTTTTCCCCTGCCTGCTCCTCTCTACTGTCTTTCATTTACCTCATGAAGTTAATTGAAGGAGATAAAAATTAGTCAGAGTTATTTTTTTATGCAAGAAAGAAAGAACCAAAGGCCTTGAGCCCGCAAACCTTTCCTTCTAAGAAAAAAAAAAAAAAACAGTACAAAAGAGAGCCATAGTCAAGATCCGATCATTTCGAGATGCCTGGACACACTGCGTTTGAAAGACTGGAGATCACAGGAAGTAGGAAATACAGACAGAGGGAGACAGTTCCAGAGTTGACCTGTTGCATAAATGAAGGACTGGGAGTAACGGTCAACTCTTGCATTAGAGAGCTGGACAGAAAAGGGATGAGAGTTTGTTGTTAGACGGGTGCTACGCACCCGTCGTAGAGGTGGAGGGATGCAAGCAGACAGTTCAGAGGACCAGTGACCATTGAAGGAGTGATAGAAAAGAGATAAAGATGCAACAGTGCGGCGAAGAGACAGAGGTTGAAGGGAGCCAGTAAGAGCAGGAGAGTTGATGAGACGAAAAGCCTTTGACTCCACCCTGTTGAGAAGAGCTGTATGTGGGGAGCCTCCCCACACATGAGACTTGTACGGTACTCTAAACAGGGGCGAATAAAACCCGTGTATAAAGACAACTGTGCAGGGGTAAAGAAAGTACGGAGTCGGCTTAGCACACCTTATCTATTGGAAGCAGATTTTACATGAGATGCAATATGATTTTTCCAAGATAAGTCCCGAGTAAATGAAACCCCAAGCATGTTCAAGGAAGATGCAGGACTGAGCTGGATATTATTAAACATTAGAGGGTGCTCCTGTGGAAGATTTTGTCGGGTTGATGGGTGTAAGAACTGAGTCTTTGATGCATTAAAAATAACCAGATTATATTTACCCCAGTCAGAGATATGAGCCATATCAGACATTAGGTGTGCCATAGCCTCATCCCTTGTTTTTTGAAGTAACTGCTGAGATAGACGTTGCGGGAACCGGATGGAAAGGTGAAGGGTGGAATCATCAGCGTATGAGTGGATAGGGTTAGATGTACAGCTTAGAAGGTCATTGATGAATAAAAGGAAGAGAGGTGGTGATAGGACAGAGCCTTGAGGAACACCACTGTTGATAGATCGAGGGGAAGAACGATGGCCATCTACAACAGCAACTGTAGAATGACCAGAAAGGAAGCTATAGATGAAGGCACAGATAGAAGGATAGAAACCGTTAGAGGGCAGTTTGGAAATTAAAGATTTCTGCCAGACTCGATCGAAAGCCTTTAAGATGTCAAGTGCAATGGCAAAGCTTTCGGCAAAGTCCCGAAAGGAGGATGACCAGGAGTCTGAAAGGTAGGTGAGAAGATCGCCAGTCGAGCGTCCCTGACGGAACCCATACTGACGATCAGAAAGAGGTTGTGATAAGAAAAATGCTTTAAAATTTTTCTGTTAAGAATTGACTCGAAAACTTTTGAGACACAGGATGTTAAAGCAATTGGACAATAGTTAGAGGGTTGGGAATGGTCACCCTTCTTTGGGACTGGCTGAATGAGAGCACTTTCCAGCAAGAAAGAAAGGTACAAGTTGACAGACAAAGGCAAAGGAGTTTACCTAGGCAGGGTGTAAGCACTGAAGCACAGTTCTTGAAAACAACAGGAGGGACTCCATTAGGCCCATATGCCTTGTTGGTATTGAGGCCAGTGGTGGCAGAACATACATCAGCTGCAGAAATTTTAATGTCAGCCATGCGGACGTCTGAGGGGGAAAGTGATGGAGGAACAGCACCGAAATCGTCTAAGGTGGAGTTGGAGGAGAAGGTCTGAGCGAAGAGATCTGCTTTATCAGTAGAAGAAATAGCTACAGGGCCATCAGAATGGAAACGAGGAGGGAAGGATGATGAGGTAAAGTTGTTAGAAAGGTTTTTGGCAAGATGCCAGAAGGAGCAGGAAGAATTTGAGTTGGAGACTTGAGAACACTTAGTATGGTAGAAATTATATTTAGCAGAGCAAAGAACAGACGTAGCACGATTCCGGGCTGAAACATGAACAAGATGTGATTCAGGGGTGGGTTGGCTCTGGTACCTTTTATAGACCCTCTCCTTGTTGTGGACAGCATTAGAACAAGCGTGATTAAACCAAGGCTTTCTTGCATTAGTCAAAGGATATAAGAAAGGAATGTATGCTTCCATGCCTGAGAGAATAACCTCCGTAATGCGCAAGGCACACTCAGATGGCTCCCGGCTATGGAAGCAGTAATCATTCCATGGAAAATCAAAGAAGTACTGCCTGAGGGGCTCCCAATCTGCAGCTCCAAAGTGCCACAGATGACGTTTCTCTGGAGGGTCCACAGGCCGTACCGGAGCGATAGGACAGGTTAAGGTAATAAGGATGTGATTGGAGAAGCCCAACAGAGAGGAAAGTTTAACAGTGTAAGCAGAAGGATTAGTTGTAATGAAGAGGTCAGGTATGTTGGAGCCCTCTCCAAGGCGGTGAGGGATACGGGTAGGGTGCTGTACAAGCTGCTCTAGGTCATTAAAGATAGAAAAGATGTAGGCTTGTTCACCAGGTGGGTCAGTGAAAGGAGGGGAGAGCCAAAGGTGGTGGTGAATATTGAAAGTTCCTAGAATGGAGAATTCAGAGAAAAGAGAAATAGATAGAATGTGTTCCATCATAGAAGTAAGATAGTCGAAGAATTTTTGATAGTCAGTAGAATTAGGGGATAAGTAAACAGTGCAGATATATTTAGTCAGAAAATGACAAGAAAGCCGAAGCCAGAGAGTAGTGAATTCAAAAGAATCAAGTTCAGGAACACGAGAGCAAGATAAATCGTTGCGTACATATACACAACATCCACCTTTGGCTTTGAAATGAGTATAGAAAATGTAGGAGGAAACAGAAAAGGCTTTGTTGTCAGTTACCTCAGACAGTTGAGTCTTAATCAAGAAGAGAAGGTGAGGTTTAGAGGAGGAGGGGTGGTGTTTGACAGAGAGAAAGTTTGAGGAAGGGCCGCGAATGGTGCAGAAATGAAGAAGTGAGTCAGACAGTGGTTCCAAGCATCTCTCAGAGTCGTCACCGGGAAAGGGGAGGATGGTGGGGGAATTTATGGTCCTCCGCCCACTGGGGACGCCAAGGCCTGATTTTTTGAAGCCATTTTACTGTTTATAATTTTGAAAAGGAAGTGTAGTGTGTATTGTGCATGTAGTTTGGTGTTGATAGTTGGAGAAACTTGTATTGGAGAGCTTGCTGGCCTACTCTCTGAGTTAATGAAGCACTGATAAAGTTCAGCAAAGGGGGATGGTCAGGAACTAGTCCTAAAGGCTGATGAAACGGGAGCTCCAGCTCTCCCTGTCATCAGCCTTCCATTCACCTTGCGAGTACTGCCCTGCTCGGGTGGTGCTACAGTTTGTTTGGTGGTACTCTTTTTTTCGAACTTATTCCTTCACATTCCGTTTCTCTTTTAGACACCCCGTTCTGTTTCTTTCACAGTACATCATTGGCTACCACATTGCTGCAATTCTCTGCACTTTACTTCTCTCCCAGCACACTTCTACAACCAGCCTACGTCTTTCTAAACTTTTTTGTTTTTTTATCATGTTTTCTTGTAAGCCATTTCAACATCCAGTTTATTTGTTTCTCCTTCCAAATTTCCAAACTCTTTCAACCATTTCCTCCTCCCTCCCACACAACCCTACGCCTTGTTCACTTCCTGGTCCCCTTCACACACACACATACACACACACACACACACACACACAGAGGCAGCGTCAGAGTCAACAAATCTGTCTCTTCGCTCCTCGCTGGCCATCCCTGGCTACAACTGGCCACACCTAAATAGTATCTTCATATGGGTCAAGCTCTGTACTGAGTTAAACTAAATGGTGTTTTAATATAGTAGAGCAAGTATAAGCAAAGGTGTTGTCCATATAACAGAATACATCCAATTAGTGCAAGATTGTGCTGATCAACACATCATCAGCTGTGTCGTCTATCACCAGGCGAGAGCAAGGAGATTGTCACGAGTCGGTGCGATTAAGTATTTGAATAAACTCGTGACATTAACTTTGGCGGGAAATCGCGAATTCTAGTGGAATCCCAGTATTTATCGCTCAGTTTAACCGCCACGTATTCACCCGATCGGAAGTGTTTTCAGAACAATTTTTCATTGTGTCATAAATGATCGTCTTTGTGCGCGACTTTAGCACCTCCGCTGAGTACACTGTTATGGGCGTGTTTCGCTCATTCTAGCCGTTAGCAAGTGCGGCTCGACACTTGCCTCTCTCTCACGATTTGAAGTCAGTCAAGACTTGAGCGCCGCAGAAACAGGTAGTGTGTGTGGCAGCGTCCTTCCTCAGCAACGACGCCTAGCTCCCGCCGCCGCCATATTCCCACCTAGTGTGATTGGCGAGAGACTCAGCATGTGCAGTGTCCTTCCTCAGTAATGACGCCCAGTCATCCGCTTTGTCCACTTTTCTGACCAGTAAGGCAGTGTGAAAGGGGAAATAGTAGGGGAGTGAAAGATAGGAATAATAGATTGTTGGTGGAGAAGAGAGAGAAATTGAGGAGATGGAAGGAGCACTTTGAGGATTTGTTGAATGTTGAGAGTGATAGCAGTGCGAGAATAAGTGGTTGGGGAATGGCTGGGAGAAGAAGAGATGAGAGGAGGGAGGAAGAGATCAGTAGGGCGGAAGTAGTGGAAGCGATGAAGAAGATTAAGTTGGGAAAGGCCCCAGGAATTGATGGAGTGTGTGGTGAAATGCTTAGGTATGAGGGTGAGATTGTTGTGGAGTGGATATGGAAGTTGTGTACATTAGCTTGGGAAGAGGGAAGGGTTCCAGAGGACTAGAAATCAGGTATAATTGTTCCTTTATACAAAGGAAAAGAGGAGAGAGAAGTATGTGGTAACCATAGGGGTATTTGCCTTCTTAGTGTGATTGGTAAAATATGTGGTAGAATACTCATTGATTGGGTTAGGCATATGACAGAGAAGCTAGTTGGAGAAGAACAAGGGGGATTTAGGAAGGGAAAAGGGTGTGTAGATCAGATATTTGTTCTTAGATGTTTAGTGGAGAAGTATCTAGAGAAGGGAAGGAAAGTGTATGCTGCCTTCATGGACTTAGAGAAAGCTTATGACAGAATAGATAAGCAAGGTATGTGGAAGGTATTAAGAATATATGGAGTGGAGAGGAAGTTGTTGAGTGCTGTGAAGAGTATGTACGAAGGAGCTAAGGCTACGGTGCGAATGGATGGTGAGCTGAGTGAGTTCTTTGATCTCAGTGTGGGACTGAAACAGGGTTGTGTGATGTCTCCATGGCTGTTTAATATATACATGGATGGGGTTGTAAAGAAGGTGCAGGGTAGGGCAGCGGATGTTGGGGTGACTCTAATGAATGAGGGTGAGATTTGGAAGCTTCCGGTGTTGCTGTTTGCTGATGATACAGTATTGTTGAGTGAAGATGAATGGGAGTTGCAAGGTTTGGTGAATGAATTTGGGACAGTGTGTAGGAGGAGGAATCTGAAAGTTAATGTAAACAAAAGTAAAGTTATGGTGTTTGAGAGGAATGAAGTCACAGAGTGTGCAGTGAGGTTGGATGGTGAGGATATGGAGAATGTGAGTGCATTCAAGTACTTGGGTAGTGTGATGAGTAAGGATGGAACTTTGGGGGATGAAGTGCGTGAAAGGGTACAGCAGGAAAGGAAGGTTGTTGGTACACTGAAAGCAGTGATGAGAAATAGGGAGGTGAGTATGGAAGTTAAGAAGTCACTGCATGATAGTACTGTGATCCCTACCCTGACATATGGAAGCGAGGCATGGACCTTGCAAGAGGGGAACAAGTCAAGAGTGAGAGCAAAGGAAATGAGTTACTTGAGAGGAGCATGTGGAGTGACGTGGAGGGACAGGTTGATGAATGAAGAAGTGAAGGAACGCTGTGGGGTGGATGTGGATGTGGTTGAGAAGATTAGGAGAAATACACTGAGGTGGTTTGGACATGTGAAGAGAATGGAGAATGAAAGACTGACTAAGAGGGTGTATGTAGGTGAGGTGGAGGGAGGGAGGAGAGGTAGACCGAGGATGAGGTGGAGGGATGGAGTTGAGAGGTATATGAGGGAGGGGGGGTGAGCTGGGGGGAGGGTAGTCGAATGGTGGGTGACAGAGCGACTTGGAGGCATTTTGTCTGCGGCCACCCTTTGCGGGATTAGGGCGTTGGGCTATAGATAGATAGATAGATAAATTTCTTTTCGTTTTTTCCTAGGTTTAAGAGTTAGCTTTTGAGTGAGCGAGTGAGTGCGATCTTATTTGAATTCATCTTGAGACTCATGTAACGTAAATTTATTTTATTGTAATCAATAAATTTAACGGTTCTTTTTCTTTGAGCTTAATATAATGTAAACTCGTGTTTTATTCTCCATAAGCTTATTCTAGTTGCAGATCCTAGTTTGCATAAACGCTTTGCACTATTCACAACTGGTACTTAGGCCAGTCTTTTTGTATTAACTCAAATCCGTTGTGCCATCTGGGAGTTAATTGCATCAGCAAGAACTTGTTTATCATTAATAGCATTAGTTATTGATAGTCAGGGGTGGAGTCACTTTCTCCAGAGGCCAACAGTACTAATAAACAGCACATGTGAATAATTAGTCTCTGCTGTGTACTGTTGAGAAAGTTTATAAATTCTCGTCCTTAGAGAATCGGCGAAGTAAGCCGGCATAAAGTAATCATTGCTTGATTTTAACAAGAAAATTCACTGTCCTGCTCTCAGTATTATTGAATATTATCCTTTAATATTGCTTATTCATCAAAAACCCCGTGACAATTGGTGACCTCGCCAGGATATTAACTCCTACCTCTAAAGTTATTCACAAGATAACACTCACTCATTCATACTTAGGTATTTATCATTAAAGTCTATAGGCACTATCTTACTGGTGATTATTGATTCAGTTCTATTAATTTACGTAACAGTTCTCAGTCAGTTGTTTGTTTAATTTTCTTTCTTTACAAGTTTAATTAGATAAAACTGGTCACCACTAACCTGTGCCTATATTCTTTAATCTCGATTATTGGCATCTTTCTCTGAAAAAATTGCAGTCAGTACTGAGTCGCTAGTTTACTTAGATTGAGTTAGCATCATGAATACCAGCGTCTATGTACAGGAAGCTAGAGATATGGGGCTTAGCGACCCCGAAAAAATTCAAAACTACGTCCTCTCACGGTTTAATTACGAGCAATAACGTGAGAAAGATGCTCGTTAAGAACGCGAAAGAGAACGTGAACACGAGCGAAAACAATGCGAGGAACGTGAGAGAGAACATGAACATGAGCAAAAACAACGCGAACTCGAGTTAGTACAAGAGCGAGAAGAACGCGAATATGAGCGTGAACAACGAGACAGAGAATGAGAACACGAACATGCAGAGCGAGAAGCACGCGAAAAACATGAACTTGAAATGTTGAAGCTCAAGCAAGATTCCTTGGCTTCAGACACATCTGGTGCAGCTGGCCCAAGCTCCACGAGCGCTCTCCCTGCACATGTTCTGGTGACCCCACACATCAAGCTTCCCCCTTATAAGGAAGGTGAGCGAATTGAGCCATACATAGCCCGTTTTGAAGACATGGCTCAGCTTTACCAGCTGGATGATGCAGCTAAGTAGCTTCAGTTTCTTAGACTGTTTGAGGGCCCTGCCCTCGATATTCTCCACAGAATTCATGGAGACAGTCTCAAGTATGAGATGATAAAAGCCGCACTCGTCAAAATGTACAGTCTCACAGTTGACGACGCCAAGAGTCAGTTCATGAGGGCGCGTTTACAGGATAAAGAGACTGCAGTTCAGTTTCTTGACCAGCTTACTGCTTACTTAGATGAGTGGTTGAAGAAAGATGAAACTCTTTCCATGCGTGAGGGGATAGTCGACCTTATGCTGCGCATGCAGCTAGAAAAGTCGTGGCCTACTGAACTTATGGCTCAGCTGAAGATCTGCCAGGTAAGAGATGCCAGCCAAATGGTGAAGAAGGCTGATGCATTCTTCACTGCATACAGGTATCAAACTCGTAAGCAGTATACCTGGAACAGGAAAGCTGATAAATATGGGAAACCGTCTCAGACTGAACCCCAGCAATAAAGGCCATTCTCAGAATAATGGCCAAGGTCCAAAACCGCAGAAGAAGGGCCAGGGGCAAAACACTCAGAAACCTGAGTGGAAGTGGCATGATAAGCAGAACCCTAACCAGCAGCAGTACCAGTATTACAAACAGCAGCAGGGCAAGGACAAACCACGTAGCCCTCAGTCAGGAAAATCGACTTTAGTGTATCGGAGGCAGGATGCAAATGCTGCCCTTATGCCACAACAAGCGTACAGTGGTGCCAACCCCACCAGTACAGGTACTTCACAGTTCACTAGTTCCCCAGTGACAGTGAACCCTCCTCCACAGGTGGTCAATGCTCCAGCTCCTCAGATGGTGAGCACGACCCCTCAGGTATCAAGTTCTCAGGGCGCCACATTTGCTGCATCGTTTGTTCCGCAGTCTCACCAATGACTGGCTGCTACCTCCTCAGACCCTTCCACCAGTAACACTGCCTTTCTTGTTCAGCCAGGGTTTGTGGGTGTTTCTGTAAATGTCCTGAGAGATAATGGTTCCTCAGGCTGCTCTGTCAACCAAAGTTTAGTTCGGCCCGATGAGTACACGGGTAAGCAGATCCAACTTAGACTTATTGATGGGTCAGTGAGATTGTACCCTGAGGCACGTATCCAGGTGGCATCTCCTTTCTACACTGGTTTGACAGCTGCTGTTGTCATGCCAGAACCCTTGTTTGACCTAATCATAGGCAATATTCCAGGTGCCAAGGATAGTTGCACGAAGATGACGCTACTCAGACTTCGGCTGCAGTAACACGAGCCATCGCTGAGGCTCCGAACTGTGTCACCCCGGTAACCATTGAATTGCCACAGGATCTGATGTGTAGCCAAGTTGTTGTTCAAGAACAACATTCTGACCTGACTTGCTGCTGTGCGGAAGAAACAAAAGGGTAGAGTGATAAAGTATTCACGGGGAGGTCGAGCCAAGTTCCTTCGTAAACAAGAACGACTCTACCATGAGTCACGAACACCCCAGGGTGAGGTACGACTGCAGTTTGTCGTTCCCACCAAATACCGCCAAGCAGTGTTAGAATGGGGTCATTGTTCAGCCTCAGGAGGTCACATGGGCAAAGGAAGACCCA
Organism: Coenobita brevimanus; assembly: GCF_032717465.1. NCBI lineage: Eukaryota > Metazoa > Arthropoda > Malacostraca > Decapoda > Coenobitidae > Coenobita > Coenobita brevimanus. Next base: position 29,805,750 of record NC_137053.1, on the reverse strand, counting down.
GGGCTGTATCCGAGCTGACTTTTTTTGGCCAGGGATGGGATGAGAAATAGATAGCTTTGTGCGTTCCTGCAGAGTGTGTCAAAGTACCGTACCACTAATCAGGGACATGTCCTTCCTGTGCCGTTTGAACCCACACCCATAATCTCTGAAGCAGTTGAGAGAGAGGGCAGTGGTAATGTGGGTGCAGACCCGATGTCTCACCTACTAACTAATGACTAACATGGGCAACTGTTGTACACCGGGTTCCGTAAGATAGGCGTTCTCAGAGATTTGAGTAATCCAAGGACCAGCCTGGTTCCCAGTTAAAAGTGTACCAGTAATTGCTGATGTCTTGCCCGTTGGTCCCACAGGACACGTTACGTCCAGGACCTGTATATACATGTATACCATAAGTTAAGGGGGAAGTTTGAGAACACTGCAGAGACAGTCCGAGGCTGTGTATGAATTACCTTGTGGAACATCTCGAGCTGTGGGCCTCTCTGAGGATTCCCGGAGAATGCACAATATCCACACGAGTGTTCACACCCACGGTGGGTGTTAAAACGTGACCTGCCCGAGATTGCGTAGCGATTCTCAGCTTCCTGTCATTAATCGTAAGTGTAGAGTTAGGTTAACCAGTAAACTGCCCATTCTAAGAGATATGAGCAATTCAAGAACTGGCACGTTTCCTGGTTAATAATGTTAGGTTAACTAGTAAACTGCCCGTTCTAAGAGATTTGAGCAATTCAAGAACTGGCACGTTTCCTAGTTAATAAGCGTTAACCAGTAAACTATAAGGGTCCTGAGAGATTTGTGAATCCTAAGACTACGTTTCCTGGTTAATAATGACATAAGTACTGATTGCTAGGCAGAGAGAGAGAAATGACACTTTTGATGCTCCATCTTGATTCCTTTCGCAGGTGTAGCTGGTGGGTGCAGCACTGTCGTGCAGAACAGCTGATCGCCCCTGACGCATGCTGCCGCCTCTTCTCTTCTCTTCTGCCTCATCGTCATCATTTATTATTGATTTGCATTATGTAATTTTACACGTAGGTACAGTTACACCACAACTGTCACACCTACACCGTGTATTACATACATCACACTACATAACAATTAGTTGTTAATGTAAATGTAGCGAACTTTTCACTCAGTTTGACCTGAGTACAGGATTTTTCACTGTCATCTTGGAGTTTTTCCCTCAAGCTTGCTTCTATTAACGTAAATATGAGTTTTTTTTTTTTTGCTCACTGGCGACTGTGACTTTCTCCTGTAGCAGGATAGCACACACACACACACCACAGTGAGAATCTTGTGTGACTGAATTAGAATTTATATGTATGTATATTGAATTTTTTTCCTGAAAAAAAAAATTTCATTTTTGATGGGGCGTAATGTCACGAGTTGGCGCGATTAAGTATTTGAATAAACTCGTGACATTAACTTTGGTGGGAAACCGCGAATTCTAGTGGAATCCCAGTATTTATCGCTCAGTTTAACCGCCACGTATTCACCCGATCGGGAGTGTTTTCAGAACAATTTTTCACTGTGTCATAAATGATCGTCTTTGTGTGCGACTTTAGCACCTCCGCTGAGTACACTGTTATGAAGGTGTGTCGCTCATTCTAGCCATTAGCAAGTGCGGCTCGACACTTGCCTCTCTCTCACGATTTGAAGTCAGTCAAGATTTGAGCGCGCGGAAACAGGTAGTGTGTGTGGCAGCGTCCTTCCTCAGCAACGACACCTAGCTCCCGCCGCCGCCGTATTCCCACCTAGTGTGATTGGCGAGAGACTCAGCGTGTGCAATGTCCTTCCTCAGTAACGACGCCTAGTCATCCGCTTTGTCCACTTTTCTGACCAGTATTTCTTTTCGTTTTTTCCTAGGTTTAAGAGTTAGCCTTTGAGTAAGCGAGTGAGTGCGATCTCCTTATCTGAATTCATCTTGAGACTCATGTAACGTAAATTTATTTTACTGTATTCAATAAATTTAACGGTTCTTTTTCTTTGAGCTTAATGTAATGTAAACTCGTGTTTTATTCTCCATAAGGTTATTCTAGTTGCAGCTCCTAGTTTGCATAAACACTTTGCACTATTCACAACTGGTACTTAGGCCAGTCTTTTTGTATTAACGCCCCTCATCCCGACGTTTTCTGGGCAGTGGTATGCCCCAGTCCCGACATTTTTGGACCTTTTTTTTTTTTTTTGGCTCAAAATCCGGTTTTGGTGAGAAACATCAAAAATTCATAGAGAAATCGCTCACCTGAGTTTTAAAATACTCGATCCAGGTAGGAGTACCTCCTTACCTTACAGGGTTTTCTATCAGGCTGGCTGCAAAGAAAACGAGTTCTATGGGAAGATAACTATTCCACACCACTCATAAACGGTATTTATTTATTTATTTGGTACGAATTTATATGTAGAACAAGAGTATATTGGTTTTCAAATGGTAATATAGGCATTATAAGTATTGTTTCACTCACTAACTCATCGCCATTCCTGACCCTTTTTTGCCACATTACCTGATCATCATTTCTGGCTGTTTCTTCCTCTAATGTTTGTCCTCCACATTGTCATCGATTGAGGAATCACCCTGGCCCTGAATTTCGTACCGTGGCATGACATGGCTTTACTGGCCAGGTCACTGATAACAGGTGAATTGCTGAGAAAAGGTCATGCAGGAGGGGGAGGAGGTCATGCTGGGTAAGGCATTGTCCCTGCCTGGCATCTTGTAGAGGAAGGTGTCCCGTGTATACGCGCCAAAAATCACTCGCAAAAATTGAAAATTGTGCAAATAAGGGACCTTGCAATGTTGCCACATTAATTTACATCTCTGGGATATGATTACACATCATGTGAGGACGTGAATTCACGTCTCCGGGACGGGGTGGGTTAACTCAAATCCGTTGTGTCATCTGGGAGTTAATTGCATCAGCAAGAACTTGTTTATCATTAATAGCATTAGTTATTGATTGTCAGGGGTGGAGTCACTTTCTCCAGAGGCCAACAATACTAATAAACAGCACGTATGCATAATTAGTCTCTACTGTGTACCGTTGAGAAAGTTTATAAATTCTCGTCCTTAGAGAATCGGCGAAGTAAGCCGGCATAAAGTAATCATTGCTTGATTTTAACAAGACAATTCACTGTCCTGCTCTCAGTATTATTGAATATTATCCTTTAATATTGCTTATTCATTAAAAACCCCATGACAGAGATGCATACTTGCAAGTAGAATCTTTCTCAGTAATACTACAAGATGAGCACCATCTTTAGTAAAGTGAATATAGAAGGAGTTAAGAAAAGGGATAAAAGTAGAAAACAGGATGATGATTTCTACCAGGAACTGGTTGAAATGGAAACGTACAACAAACTAGCAGAGAGGGTGAATAAACTGGAGAAGGCTTTTCAGAATGAGAGGAATGAAATTAAGAAGCAATTGTGCATGCAGATGGAAGAAAATGAAAAATTATTAAGGGATTAAATAAAAAGGACACAAAAATAGATGAGATGTCAGTTGAGGTGGGTTACTTAGAAGAGAGATTAGTGAAATGGCAAGTACAGTTGTCAACCATGAGAGTATTATGGAGGCGTTCAGAAATGATACAGAGACAATTAGGCAAGCAAGCAGTCTGATAGACCAAAGCACTAATACTGAAGTGAAGATAACCCAGGAGAATGAAGTGATGCAAAGTTACAAAGATGATGTGGAAACTACATAGGCTGAAGTGATGAAAATAAGGAAAGATTTTGAAACAGGAGTTGAAGAGAAAAGCATTAGAGAGAAAGTGAAAGAAATAACAAAAAAACAACCCAAGACTGGTCAAAGATTCAGCAGATATCAACAAATCTATGGCAATCACTGGTATAGAAGAGGAAGAAAAAAAAAATCGAGATACAAAAAAGAGATGGCAAATATGATGAGCATATTGAAGGAAATATCAGAGGAAATCTGTGATAAAGACATGAAGAAACACAAAAAGCTAGGGAAATATGAGAGAAATAAGTCATGGCCCCTGAAAGTAACCTTCCAGAGTGTGAACACTGTTGAAGAAATACTTAAAAATGCAAACTCATATAAAAAGAGGAATTTAAAAAAGTATAGTGAAAAAGATGCCCAACTCGAGAGGACTTGGGAATACTACAAGAGAAAAGGGAGGAGGCAAAAACAAACAATGAGGGAAGATCAGAGGAAGAGAAGAGTATTTTTTTTTTTTACAAAGTAATTGGATTGCAGGTGCGAAAGTGGTACATAACAGGGAATAAAAAGGAGGAAGGTAATTGACTAATGTTATGGCAAGTATGTAAACAAGATGATTAAGTTGAAGTATTGAAATATAGATGGAATGATGTCTAAATTACTAGAGATGGAAGATTATACCAACGATAAGGAACTACATATTGTCTGCCTAACTGAAACAAAATCAAACCCAAAAATATCAAATGAAACGATAAACTACGATATATGGAGAAGAGACAGAAATTTAAGAAAAGGAGGAGGAATTATAATCTTAACAAAGAAAACTCTACAAGTCAAAGAAATAAAAACATATATACCCTCACAATAGGACTGACTGCATTGGCGATTAACACATCTGAAGGGAAATTAATTGTGGCAGATTAATACATGCCACCCAAAACAAACACTTACCTGTAGGTAAGAGCCGAATGTGAAGACCTGGCAGAAAGTACAATTCGGAGTTTAAGAACATTACTACATACTGTAGAATGGAAGAGAAATCTGAAAGAATTATATTAACTGAAGATTTCAGTACAAATGTGAATTGGAATACTCCAGATGTAAGAAGCCATGATAACTGCTGGGATCAAAAGCTCCTGGACCTTGTGCAGGAGTTTTTCCTAACACAGCATGTAAAGGATAAAGAGGACTTGATGATCCATCAGTACTAGAATTTATATTTACTAGGCAAGAAGATGATATTCACAGTATAATTTATCACCCTCCATTCGGCAAAAGTGATCTTGCAGTATTAAACTGCAACTTCAGGATTGCAAATGACATAATCAACGTTAATGAGAGTTACAAAAAGAGTCTAAACTACAAAAACGGCAACTATCATGACCTGAAGACGTACTTCTTAGAAGTAGATTGGGAAAAGGAGCTTAGAGGACAAGACTTAAACATTATAATATATAGAAGCCTCTGTGATTTTTATGAGACAGGAGTCCAAAAGTACATCCCTCAGCACAAAAAAACAGAAATGAAAATAAATTGTTTAATACAGAATGTAAAAAATCAAAAGAAAAACAGACTTGCTGTGGAATAGATACAGATGACACAATAGCAAGAGGGCATATAACAACTATAAACAGGCAAGAAATTGTTATACAAAGATAAGTAGGGAGACTTACAGTTTGAGGACGACGTTATAAATAAACGTAGTGCTCAACCTAAGCTATTTAACAGCTACATCCGAAGCAAAACCAACGTTAAAGATAAAATACAGTCCATTATAGACGAGGGGATCATTTATACACAAGAGGAAGATATTTGTGAAGCACTAAATAAAAACTTTCAATCAGTTTTTACAAAAGAAAATAAATTTGAATGTGACGATATGGAACATGCATGCCCACATGTATTACCAGATATATAAATATCCGAAAAAGGAGTACAGGAAGAGTTAAGCAAATTACGCAAAGGAAAAGCATATGGTCCTGACGAAATTTCAGGTTGGGTGCTACATGAATGTGCAGAAGAGTTAAGCAGACCATTATATTTAATATTCATGGAATTCTTAGGTCAAGGTAAGCTACCAGATATTTGGAAGAAAGCAAACATTGTTCTCCTATTCAAGAAAGGGAACAGACAGAATCCACTCAACTACGTACCAGTATCACTGACCAGTATTGCAATTAAGATACTAGAAAAGCTGATAAGAAAAGTTTGGGTAAACCATCTAGAAGAACACAGTATGATAACAAAAAAGCAGTTCGGTTTTAGAAAGGGTAAATCATGTGTTACTAATCTATTAAGCTACACTGATAGACTTGCAGAAACATTACAGAAAAGAGAGGGATGGGTGGAAAGTATGTATTCAAGAAAGCAGTTGAGAGAGTACCGCACCGAAGACTTTTATGGAAACAGTACCATCGAGGAGGTATCCAAGGCAACCTGAACTGTTGGATGCAGGATTTTCTCAGAAAAAGGGATATGAGAACAGTACTAAGGGGGATTTATTCATCATGGAGGGGAAATGACTAGCGGTGTTCCACAGGGCTCAGTGCTGGCAACAATTATGTTTTTAGTATATATAAATGACATAGTAACATTGGAAATGGAAGCTATCTAAATATGTTTGCTGATGATGCAAAAATAAAAAGGAAAACTACTAACACAGATTCTTGCAGCGAGCTACAACAAGAATTAAATAAGCTTCATGAATGGAGCAATAAATGGCAAATGGAATTTAATGTGGACAAGTGTCATGTAATTAAGTTTGGCAAAAGTGAGAAGAAACCAGATTGGGGTTATAAGTTACGAAGATCAACCCTACACATATGAGAAAAAGGAGAAGGACTTAGGAGTGATTATCAATAACAGACTATCTCTGGCTGACCACATAAGTGAGAAGGTACGTAACACGTTTACACCGCTTGCAAATATGAGGACAGCATTCACATAATATTAATGAAGACATCCTGAGAAAGATAATAACATCATTCCTCAGACCAACCCTGGAGTATGCATCAGTAGTCTGGAATCCTTATCTCAAAAAACACATAGATAGATTGAAAAAGTACAAAGGGCAGCTACAAGATGGGTACCAAGCTTAAGGGATCTAAGCTACGAAGAAAGACTAGAAAAATTAAATCTACCAACACTACAGGAGAGATGCAGAAGAGGAGACATGATATTGCTATATTAATTCACCTCAGCAAAAGAGAAAATAGACATAAATTAATATATAACTTTTATATAGGGAAGCATCAGCAAGAGGACACTACAAAAAACTACATAAAAAGAGAGGCAATAAAGACGTATGGAAATTGTGTTTCCCAAATAGGGCAACTGATCAGTGGAATGTACTAACGAATGAAATATTGTGTGCCAAAACTATTCATAAATTTTAGGATGTGTATGATAAAAATGGTTTAATACAAGGGATAGTACGAGCTTGACGCATTCCTGTAAAGATACAATTAGGTAAGAACACACACACACACACACACACAGGGATTCAATCTAGGCGGACGTGCGTCACCGGCGCTCCGTATCAAATCATCACGGCCAGTGGCATTACCTAAATTTGTATCTTTGTATGAGTCAAGCTCAGTACCAGGCTAGACTAAATGATTGTTCATTATTAAAAGGAAAAAAATAATAAGTTTAAACAAGACTTGTTCAAACAGGAAATAGAACCAAGACGAAAGAATACGCTGAGTCATCTCTGAGGTTTGTTTAGACTACAACAACACAGAGATTGTAAGTACATGCTTTGCACTTTAAGTATTGCAAAATGGATACATACTTTAGTAAAGCAAATTTGGAAAAGAAAAGGGATAAAGGTAAAAAGCAAAATGATGATTTCTACCAAGAACTGGTTGTAGTAGAGACTCACAATAGACTGGTCGAACGTGTAAACAAACTAGAAATGGCTTTCAAAAATGAAATTGATGAAATATTGAAGCAGATGCACTTGCAAAAGGAAGAAATAGAAAAACTAGGAAGGGAGGCCAATAAGAAAGACACAACCATCAGTGAACTAACAGTGGAACTGAGTACACTTAGGAAGAAAATGAGTGAAATGGCAAGTACAGTAGTCAATCACGAGAGTGTTATGGAAGAGTTCAAAAATGACACAGAGACAATTAGGCAAGTTAGCAGTCTTATTGACCAGAGCAGTGATATTGAGGAGAAGATAACACAAGTGAATGAAGCTGTGCAAAGCTACAAAAATGATGTAGAAACCACGTATGCTGAAATGGTGAAAGTAAAGAAAGACTTAGAAACAAGGGTGGAGGAAAAAAGCATCAAAAAGAAGGTGAAAAGAATAATCCAAAACAATCCAAAGTTAGTCAGAGATTAAGTAGAGATAAACAAATCAATAGTAATCACTGGTATAGAAGAGGAAGAAGTTAAAAACAAGATCACAAGAGACAAAAAGGAGATGACAAATGTAATGAACTTACTGAAAGAAGTATCAGAGGAAATCTGTAGTAAAGACATAGAGGAACACAAAAGGTTAGGGAAATACGAGAAAAGCAAGACAAGACCTCTAAAGGTGACTTTCCAGAGTGTAAACACTGTGGAAGACATACTAAAAAAATGCAAAGAATCTTATGGAAAAAGAGGAGTTCAAAAATGTATGGATAAAAAGATGCCTAACACAAGAGGAACTGGAATTACTGAAAGAGAAAAGGGAGGAAGCAAAAACAAAAAATGAGGGAAGATCAGAAGAGGAGAAGAAGAAATTTTTTTACAAAGTAATAGGATTGCAGGTACGAAAGTGGTACACAAACAGGATGGAAGAAAAAGGAGGAAGGTAGTAGAACCATGTCATGACAAGTATATAAACAAGATGATAAAGTTGATGTACTCAAATGTGGATGGAATGGTATCTAAATTACTAGAGATGAATGATTATGTCAGAGAAAATGAACCACAATTAATATGCCTAACTGAAACAAAATTAACACCAAGGATATCCAATGACATACTAAACTTAGAGGAATACAATATATGGAGAAGAGACAGAAATTTAAAAAAGGAGGAGGAATTATAATATTAACTAAGAAAAATCTAAAAGTCAAGGAAATAAAACTAGATATACCATCACAAGTAGAACTGATTGCAGTAGAGATCGACACATCTGAAGGTAAAGTAATTGTAGCCAATTTGTACATGCCACCCAGATCAAACACATGGGAAAGAGACGAATATGAGGACCTGGCAGAGAGTACAATTCAGAGTATAAGATCATTGCTACATAAAATGGAAGAGAAATCGGAAAGAATTATACTAACTGGGGACTTCAATACAAATATAAATTGGAATACTCTAGATATAAATAGCCAAGAAAGCTGTTGGGACCAAAAGCTCCTGGATCTCGTACAAGAGTTTTTCTTAACGCAACATGTGAGGGAAACCACCAGAAAAAGAGGACTTGATGTGCCTTCAGTGCTAGATCTAATATTTACTAGGCAAGAAAATGATATTGACAGTTTAATATATCACCCTCCACTCGGCAAAAGCAATCATGCAGTACTAAATTATAACTTCAGGATAGCATATGACATAGTAAACAGCAATGACAGTTACAAAAAGAGCTTAAACTATAAAAAGGGAAAATATCAAGACCTAAAGAAGTATTTCTTAGAAGTTGATTGGGAAAACGAGCTTAGAGGACAAGATTTAAATGCTGTACATAAATTTTTTTTTTAATTTTATGAAATAGGAGTCCAGAAGTACATCCCACAGCACAAAGAAGCAGATAAGAAAATACAGAAATGGTTCAATACAGAATGTAGAAAATCAAAAGAAAGAAGAGATTTGTTGTGGAATAGATACAGAAGACACAATAATGAAAGGGCGTACAATAATTACACACAGGCAAGAAACGACTATACAAGAATAAGGAGGGAAGCCCGAAAACAGTTTGAGGAGGATATAATAAATAAAAGTAGTGATCAACCAAAGCTGTTTTACAGCTATATCAGAAGCAAAACCAAAGTAAAAGATATAATACAATCCATCACGGACGAGGGAATCACTTATACACAAGAGAAAGATATTTGTGAAGCACTAAATAAGAATTTCCAATTGGTTATTACAGAAGAAAAAAATTTTGAGAGGGACTATGTGGAACATGCATGTCCACACATACTACCAGATATACAAATAGCAGAAAAAGTAATACAGGAGGAGTTAAGTAGATTAGACAGAGGAAAAGCAAGTGGTCCTAATGAAATTTCATGTTAGGTATTACGATAATGTGCAAAGGAGTTAAGTAAACCATTATTTATAATTTTCAAGAAATCCTTGAGTCATGGTAAACTACCTGATATTTGGAAAAAAGCAAATATTGTCCCCTTATTCAAGAAAGGAAATAGACAAAATCCACTCAACTACCGACCAGTATCACTGACCAGTGTTGTAAGCAAGGTATTAGAAAAACTTATAAGAAAAGCTTGGGTAAATCATCTAGAAGAACACAGTATGATAACAGAAAGACAGTTTGGTTTCAGAAAAGGCAAATCATGTGTTACTAATCTGTTGAGCTACTATGACAGAGTAACAAACACAATACAGGAAAGGGAAGGATGAGTGGACAGTATCTATTTAGATTTCAAGAAAGCTTTTGACACAGTACCACACCAAAGACTTTTATGGAAACTGTACCATCAAGGAGGAATTCGAGGCAAACTGTTTTGTTGGATGCAAGACTTTCTCATTAAAAGAGAAATGAGGACAGTACTAAGAGGAAACTACTCATCATGGAAAGAAGTGACTAGTGGAGTACCACAGGGTTCAGTGCTGGCACCAATCATGTTTTTAGTATATTAAATGATATAAACAGTAACACTGGAAATGAGAGCTATCTGCATATGTTTGCAGATGATGCAAAAATACAAAGGAGAATTACTAACACAGACTCTTGCAAAGAGCTACAAGAAGAATTAAATAAACTTCATGAATGGAGTAGTACATGGCAAATGGAATTCAATGTGGACAAGTGTCATGTAATCAAGTTTGGTAAAAGTGGAAAAAGACCTGATTGGGATTATAAGTTAGGAAATAAAACCCTATACACATCAGAAAGAGAGAAAGACCTAGGTGTGATTATCAATAACAGACTATCTCCGGCTGACCACATCAGTGAGAAGGTACGGAACATGTATACACTGCTTGCAAATATGAGAATAGCATTCACATACATAAATGAAGACATGCTAAGAAGGATAATAACATTATTCATTACACCAACCCTGGAATATGCATCAGTAGTCTGGAGTCCTCATCTCAAAAAACATATAGACAAGATTGAAAAAGTTCAAAGGGCCGCTACAAGATGGATACCAAGCTTAAGGGACCTAAGCTACGAAGAAAGACTAAATAAACTGAATCTACCAACTTTACAGGAGAGAAGGAAAAGAGGTGACATGATAATGGTATATAAGTGCATATCAGGAAAGGAGAAAATAGACATAAATGATTACTTAACATATGGAGAAGCATCAGCAAGAAGGCACTGCAAAAAACTGCATAAGAAGAGAGGTGATAAAGACGTAAGGAAATTCAGTTTCCCAAACAGAGTAATTGATCAATGGAATGCACTACCGAATGAAATAGTGTGTGTCAAAACAATTCACAAATTTAAGGATATGTACGATAAATATGGTTTAAGACACGGGACAGTACGAGCTTGACTCATTCCTGTAAAGATACAATTAGGTAAGAACAATTAGGTAAGAACACACACACACACACACACACACACACACACACACACACACCTATGCTTCCCTTTGCGTACTTAACATACGTTTCCAAACAGTTTCGCACACACTGCTAAGTCTCTTACCATCCCGCCATTTTGTCTCTTCATACCTCTTTCCTCATCGATTTCGAAGCTCCCCACACACCCTAGCACCCCTCCACATTTCATGTTTTACGGTATATATATATATATATATATATATATATATATATATATATATATATATATATATATATATATATATATATATATATATATATATATATATTATGTGAGGAAGAAGGAACCAAAGGAAACGAGTCCGCAAAACTATTCCTTCCAAAAGGAAAACAAAATACAAGAGAGAGCCAAATTCAAGATCCGATCTTTTCGAGATGCCTGGACACACTGCGTTTGGAAGACTGGAGATCATAGGAAGCAGGAAATACAGACAGAGGGAGACAGTTCCTGAGCTGACCTGTTGCATAAATGAAGGACTGGGAGTAACGGTTAACTCTTGCATTAGAGAGTTGAACAGAAAAGGGATGAGAGGTTGCTGCTAGACGGGTGCTATGCGCACGTTGTAGAGGTGGAGGACTGCATGCAGACAGTTCAGAGGAGCAGTGGCCATTGAAGTAGCGATAGAAAAGAGATAAAGATGCAAGAGTGCGGCGAAAAGACAGAGGTTGAAGAGAGTGAGTAAGAGGAGGAGAGTTAACACGCCCCATCCCGACCACTTTTCCACCACTGACTCCCCCCAGTCACGACCATTTTTGGATTTTTTTTTTTGGGGGGGTCAAGCCTCCGCTTTTGGTGAGAATCATCGAAAAATCATAGAGAAATCGCTCACCTGGGGTTTAAAATACTCGAAACAGGTAGCAGTACCTCCTCACTTTACTGTGTTTTCTATCAGGCTGGCTCCAAAGAAAACTAGTTCTATGGGAGTGTAACCATTCCACACCACTCATAAACGGTATTTATTTATTTATTTGGTACGAATTTATATGTAGTATGAGAGAATATTGGTTTTCACACAGTAATATAGGCAGTATAAGCATTGTTTCACTCATGAAACACATCAACATACCTGACCTTTTTTGGTGACATTACCTGATCATCATTTCTGACTGTTTCTTCCTCTAATGCTGTGTAAAGTTTGTCCTCCACATTGTCATCGATTGGGGAATCACTTTGGCCCTGAATTTCGTACCGTGGCATGACATGGCTTTACTGGCCAGATCACTGGTAACAGGTGAATTGCTGAGACAATGGCGTGGTGGGGGGGAAGAGGTCATGCTGGGTAAGGCATTGTCCCTGCCTGGCATCTTGTAGAGGAAGGTGTCCCGTGTATACGTACCAAGAATTGAAAATTGTGCAATTGATTCGCGTTTATGAACGTCAATGGGATTGGCAGTGACAAAATGTGTGGACGTTATTTCACGTCGATGGGACGCCGTGGGTTAATGAGGCAAAAAGCCTTTGACTCCACCCTATTTAGAAGAGCTGTATATGGGGAGCCTCCCCACACATGAGAGTTGTACTCCACACAGGGGCAGAAAAAAACCCTGTATAGAGTCAACAATTGTGCAGGGATAAAGGAGGAACGGAGTTGGCTTAGCACACCCAATCCCTTGGAAGCAGATTTTTACAAGAGATGTAATATGATCTTTCCAAGATAAGTCCCGGGTAAATGGAACCCTATGCATGTTCAAGGATGATGCAGCATTAAGTTGAATATTATTAAACATTAGTGGGTATACCTGTGGAAGATTTTGTCGGGTTGATAGGTACAAAAACTGAGTCTTTGATGCATTAACAACAACCAGATTATTTTTACCCCAGTCAGAGATACGAGCCAAGTCAGACATTAGGTGTGCCATAGCCTCATCCCTTGTTTGTTGAAGTAACTGCTGAGATGGACGTTGCAGGAATCGAATGGAAAGGTGAAGGGTGAAGTCATCAGCATATGAGTGGATAGGGTTAGATGTACAGCTTAGAGGGTCATTGTTAAATAAAAGGAAGAGGGTTGGTGATAGGACAGAGCCCTGAGGAACACCACTGTTAATAGATCTAGGAGAAGAACGATGGCCATCTACAACAGCGGCTATAGAATGACCAGAAAGGAAGCTAGAAATGAAGTCACAGATAGAAGGATAGAAACCGTAAGAGGGCAGTTTGGAAATTAAAGATTTATGCCAGACTCGATCGAAAGCTTTTGAGATGTCAAGTGCAATGGCAAAGCTTTCGCCAAAGTCCCGAAAGGAGGATGACCAGGAGTCTGAAAGGTATGTGAGAAGATCGCCTGTGGAGCGTCCCTGACGGAACCCATATTGACGATCAGAAAGAAGGTTGTGATAGGAAAGATGCTTTAAAATTTTTCTGTTAAGAATTGACTCGAAAACTTTTGAGACACAGGATGTTAAAGCAATTGGACGATAGTTGGAGGGTTGGGAATGGTCACCCTTCTTTGGGACTGGCTGAATGGGAGCAAGTGTCCTGCAATAAGGAAAGGTACAAGTTGACAGACAAAGGTGAAAGAGTTTGCCTAGGCAGGGTGTAAGCACAGAAGCATAGTTCTTGAGAACAACAGGAGGGACTCCATCAGGCCGATATGGCTTGTTAGTACTGAGGCCTGTGATTACAGAAAATACATGAGCTGAAGATATTTTGATATCAGCTATGAGGAAGTCAGAGGGGGCAAGTGATGGAGGAACAGCACTGGAATCGTCGAAGGTGGAATTGGAGGAGAAAGTCTGAGTGATGAGATCTGCTTTATCAGTAGAAGAAATAGCTACAGAGCCATCAGAGTAAAAAAGAGGAGGGAAGGATGATGAGGTAAAGTTGTTAGAAAGATTTTTGGCAAGGTGCCAGAAGGAGCGGGAAGAATTCGAGTTGGAGAGTTGAGAGCATTTAGTACGGATGACATTATTTTTAGCAGAGTGAGGAAAAGACTTGGCATGATTCCGGGCAGAAATGTATAAAAGATGTGATTCAGGGGTGCATTGGCCTCGGTACCTTTTATAGGCCCTCTCCTTGTTGTGGACAGCATTAGAACAAGCGTGATTAAACCAAGGCTTTCGTGCATTAGTCAAAGGATATGAGAAAGGAATGTATGTTTCCATGCCCGAGAGAATAACCTCCGTAATGCGCAAGGCACACTCAGATGGCTTCCGGCCATGGAAGCAATAATCATTCCTTGGAAAATCAAAGAAGTACTGCCTGAGGGCCTCCCAATCCACAGCTCCAAAGTGCCACAGACGACGTTTCTTTGGAGGGTCCGCAGCCTATACTGGAACGATAGGACCAGTTAAGGTGATAAGGTTCTGATTAGAGGAGCCCAACAGAGAGGAAAGATTAACAGTGTAAGCAGAAGGATTAGTTGTAAGGAAGAGGTCAAATATATTGGAGCTCTCTCCAAGGCAGTCAGGGATACGGGTAGGGTGCTGTACAAGCTGCTCTAGGTCATTAAGGATAGAAAAGGTGTAGGCTTGTTCACCAGGTGGATCAGTGAAAGGAGAGGAAAGCCAAAGGTGGTGAACATTGAAATCTCCTAAAATGGAGATTTCAGAGATAGGAGAAATGGATAGAATGTGTTCCATCATAGAAGTAAGATAATCAAAGAATTTTTGATAGTCAGTAGAGTTAGGAGATAAATAAACAGCACAGATAAATTTAATCACAGAATGACAGGGAAGCCGAAGCCAGAGTGTAGAGAATTCAGAAGAATTGAGTTCAGGAACACGAAAAAGATAAGTTGTTGTGTATATATACACAACAGCCACCTTTGGCTTTGAAATGAGTATAGAGAAAGTAGGAGGATACAGAAAAGGGTCTGCTGTCAGTTGCCTCAGACAGCTGGGTCTCAGTTAGAATAAGAAGGTGAGGTTTAGAGAAGGAGGTGGTGCTCAACAGAGCGAAAGCTAGAGGAAAGGCCACGAATGTTGCAGAAATGGAGAAGAAGAGAGTCAGACAGTGGTTCCAGGCATCTTGAGTCGTCACCGGGAGAGGGTCAGATGGTGGGGGCATTTTTGATCTCCCTCCCCCCCCGGGAACTCCGAGGTTATGTTAATCGACGCCATTTTCTTTTTCCAAATTTTGAAAAGGAAGTGTGGTGTGTACTGTGCATGTAGTTTGGTGTAGATAGTTAGAGAAACTTGTATTGGAGAGTATGCTGGCCTACTCTCTGTGTTACTGAGACACTGAAAAAGTTCAGCATCACCTCTACACCAGTATTTTCCCAACCTATCACCTCCTAACACACTTTTCTTTACACGTACCCTGCAACTTTGCACGTCTCCCAATTCCTTCCTTGCTCCTACATCTCCAGTTTCCAAGCATAAACTACTTACCACTACCCTTTTCAACACCCTTTGGCACAGCCACTGCCACCTCATGAAACTGTGTCGTACAAAGCTGCAGTTTTGAACTATTGACTATCTCAGACGTCTTTTGTTCTCCTACTTCTTTTCACTCCTCCTGCTCCCCCACCTTACTTTTCTCCCACACACTTCCAAATCCATCATATACATTCCCACACCCCTCCTTACCTTTGTCACACATATCCACACCTCTCCTTGCCCTCCTTACATGCCCACACCTCTCGTTGCAGGTCTTACATATATCCACACCTCTCCTTGCCCTCCTTACATGCCCACACCTCTCGTTGCAGGTCTTACATATCCACACCTCTCCTAGCCTTCCTTACATATGACCATACCTTTTTCAACCTTCTCACACATCCTCACATCCCTCCTCACATCTCTCCCAGTACTCCTCCTTACCCCACTCACACATCCCCATACCCTTCTCTCCTTTTTTACATACTGTATGCTCACATCCCCCCACACCCATCACGCGCAATCTCACACCCCTACTCATCCCTCTCACCCCACCAGTCGTGACCTTCGCCCATCACGCAGACATACCATACAAACGTGCAACATTTACGCTCGTGCCTCGCGTCACCATCCCTAACTTGTTTAGCATCTGAACAAACTGCAGCAACCAACTACACCGTGTTTTATTATTGATGCTCGTTTGATGGAATAGATAGAGGATATGCTGTCTTTGCTTGTTTTCAGATTGTTTTTGACGTCTGTTTTATAGTTATGGCTTGTGATGCATAGGTAATATCTGAGTCTACTAATACCAGTCGGATCACTTCCTTCTGAAACAGCTCCAAGCTCGCGCAGGGGGTGGAGCATCGAAGTGACGTCGACTGGGTCTGGCATGAAACCCCAGTGTTCAGTTGACTCCTGACCATGACAGTGAGCGTATGCTTGCTCCACCATTCAGACCATGACACGTTTTCAGTCCGGAGAAGTGAGGGAGGGACTGAAATGTGTGAGGGAAGGTGTAGGGGTGTGAGGGAACCTACTGCTATATTATAGGGTTAAACGAGTCCGCACTTCTTCCCCTTCTTCATTTTCCCTTATCATAAATGTTTAATTTGAGTCTGCCCTTTTATACATTTTCTGTTACTTAAGCCAGCTGACGTCACACAAGCCACACCTCCCTGCGCACTGACGGAAAGTGAACCGACTTGGTATTAGTAGACTTAGGGTAATATTTTAATCAAGATAACGTATCAAGCGGTTTATTCAAGCTACCAACGGTCAGAAAGTTAATAAAGGGTATACATATATTCTCCTCCGGTTCAGGAGGAGTGATATGACGGCAATGGAGAAGATACAGAAATGAAAACAACAGAAAACGAGAACTGAGAAATACAGGTATAAGGAGAAATGAGGAAAGAATGATGAGAGAAATGAATTTTAAATTAGAATATAATTTATTAACCCTAACCACTGTCTTCTTGATATCATCTAGAGAGGGCACAGCATCGTCGATTCGTGGAATAGCAAGCTCAGGCTTTCATACCGTCCAACTGAACCTCCCCACTGAGGGGTTCAGCCAAATACAGCTGTTCAAAGTAGGGTTGGCATGGTAGCTCTCAGGTACCTACTTGGTACCCTGGCCGTTTTTTTGTTTGTTTGTTTGTTTGTTTTATGTAAAAAACCTGGGAGGGTAATTTAAAAAAATAATTGCAAATGAATATATTAATCATTTATCTATCTATCTATCTATATATATATATATATATATATATATATATATATATATATATATCTCAGCCGTGGCTCTCCGCTCTGACTGAAGGGTCGGAGGATCGAATCCACCCAAGGGTCATTGGTAGACATCAGGAAGGGCATTCGGTCATAAAATGCTACATGCTCCTGTCCAAAAGTCCTCTACCCAGGGGCAACGCCTTAGCCCTTCGGGGATACCTGGTGTAAAACCAATTTTTAAAAAATTATATATATATATATATATATATATATATATATATATATATATATATATATATATATATATATATATATATATAAAGACAGAGAGCTTCACACAAAGTGAGGTTCCAGTCTCATGTCCAAATGGTGGCACTCCACGCAGCCCTATTCAGAGCTGCCTCACTTGTCAGGTTTTTAAATAGTAGATCAGATCGTATAGTCTGACCCCATGTCTTTCTAGGTCTAACCCTTGGTACAGCTCCCTGCACATTCACTGACTTGCATCGTTTCACCCAGCTTGGTTCATCCATCCTCTCCACATGCACAAACCAACCAAACCTGCTTGTGCGCATCTCATCGTTGATGCTCTTGATACGCAACTGTCTCCTCAGTTCTTCATTAGATATTGTATCTTGCAATTTGGCCCAGTACATCCATCTCACCACTCTCATCTCATTAAGTTTCATTCTGTTGATATCTTCTTTAACAGGCCACGTTTCTGAGGCATATGTTATTGTGCTTCTAACACATGAAGCACACACCTTTCCCTTCAGAGGGAGTTGGAGTCTTCTCGTGGTTAGAATTCACCGCAGTTCTTTGATCTGGCAATAGTGGCGACGTCGGCCCCACTACCATAAAAAATGGTATCTTCCAAGTAGCAAAGACTTGTCCACCAAAAACGGAGCCATTTAACCAATCCTCGGAGTCCTCCAGAGGGGGGAACATTAATACCCCACCATCCGCCCCTCTCCCAGTGACGACCCAGCGAGATGCCTGGAACCACTGACTCACTTTATTTCTGCAACAATCGCGGCCTTTCCTTTAACTTTCTCTCTGTTCAGCACCACCTCTCTTCCTCTAAACCTCACCTTGTCTTCCTAACTGAGACTCAGCTGTCTGAGGCAACTGACAGCAAACCCTTCTCTGTATCTTCCTACTTTCTTTATACTCATTTCAAAGCCAAAGGTGTCTGTTGTGGATATATGCGCAATGACTCATCTTGCTCTCATGTTCCTGAACTTGATTCTTCTGAAGTCTCTACTCTCAGGCTTTGGCTTTCCTGTCGTTCTCTGACTAAATATATCTGAGCTGTTTACTTATCCCCTGATTCTGCTCTGAAAAATTCTTTGACTATCTTACTTCTATGAAGGAACACATCCTATCAGTTTCTCCTTTCCCTGAAATCTCCATTCTAGGAGATTTCAATGTTCACCCCCACCTTTGGCTCTCCTCTCCTTTCACTGATCCACCTGATAAACTAGCCTACAGCTTTTCTATCCTTAACCTCTAAACGTCGGGTGATGGTTATATCCAACACAAATTTGGTGGATCGAGGGGGCCAGGAGAGAGCTATAACTGCAAGTGTTTTCATGCCACTGTAAGTGGCTGCCACTTGATCTCATCACCAAAGGGTGGGGATAGCTTCCAAGTACCAGAGGCAAGCATGCCTCACTCGTCATTGTGATTCTGTCAGGTGTAGAATGATGTTTTCTTATGTCTCTCATTTGTTCCTGCCTTACTTAGACCCTTGGATCATCTGCCCCTGTCAAACCTCTTTCCAAAAATACTAGAAAAAGGCTCAGTGATAGTGCCACAAGGCATGCCTTGGATGCAACAGTGTCTAATTTATCTAATAGTGGAGTAAGTTATCACGTTGAGAGCAAAGCCATAGTTGGCGCCATGGGCAGACGCACGAACACCTCTCTCTCGTGCTGAAAATTAGTTTTCTTTCTCACGTCATAACTCATCAATGCAAGGACGTATAGACCTGGGAATACATTTATTCGCAAGAGGAAGAGTTGTTGAGTAAAATGGTCATTAACTCGTTTCACTAAATGCTGTACTTTCCGAGATATTAACCCCTCTATGGCCGCCGGCGTTAAATGACGTTTATCCAATAAAATGGCTGCATGCGTCGTTTGAGTGCGGCCTATAAAAAACGTTGAAAATTTTTGGGAACGGAACGAACGTTCTGAATGTCTTCAGAATGACCTACACTACATTCCCATACACCCCATCAAGCAGTTCAGAACCTGCTGCTGTGATGAGTGGATTTTCAATTTTTTTGCTTGTGGCCATGCCTAAACAAGCACAACTACTCCCATTTTCTCGACCCAGACAGAAGATATCTTTGTCCTCTCTTGTGAAACACACACACAACCACCCTGTTTACGATTATGAATAAATACAGGCACGAACAAAAAAGACATGATAATAAGAGAAAAATACATTTTTGTCTTGGTATCTTTACCTATTTGCTCAAGTTTGTTGTACTGGTTTGGATCATTCGATGCAGTGATTTGTAGAAAATTGTGAAAACTTTCGGGAAGTGAACGAAAATCTGGGACATGAGACTGACTTTCACTTCACGCTCTCTCACTGTCTCACACCTCATTTATTTGTCACTAGTCTGTTCACCACCTGCTGCCTTGGCGAGTGGATGTACGATTTTTTCGCTCGTGGCCATGCTTGCGCACGCACACAGTTACACCCATTATCTCGACCCAGACAGAAAATATAATCTTTTCTCCTCCCTTGCGAAACACACACAACCACCCTGTTTACGATAATAAATAAACACAGACATAAACAAAAAAGACATGAAAATAAAAGATTAATTTTTGCTTGGTATCTTGTTTGCTCAGGTTTGTTGCACTGTTTTGAATCATTTTACATATTCTCTGCCTTTACAAGCATAACAAGAACATTTTCTGTGTTCACGTGATGCTTTCGTGGGTAGAAAGGCCTCTCTTCCCTTCCTGCTAATCAGCTCATGCGAGGTGCGAATGGCAGGTCATCTTTGCACTGCAACCCTCACTGTCCAGCCTGTAAACTCAAGGGAGGACGTTTATCTCAGGTCTGAAAACACACTCTCGCCTCCCTTTTCCAACAAACTCCACCACCCAGACTATAAAAATAAATCGATAACCATAAACACAAAAACACCGAAAAACGCAAAATAAATTCATAATTAGTGAAATTCAAACCTTATATATTATGTATTGAAAAACTTCAAAATACACATATCTAGTTATCTCACACCTTTTCAGCACCACTGACAATGTTTTTTGGGGGAAAAAAAAAGTGCGATGTTGCATCACCGCAATACCTACGTGTGACTAGTATCAGCTGCCTAAATTTACACAACTTCCATGTTCGATTGCACGCCACAGGATGGGTCAAGGAAGCTGATATTTGCACCGTCAGGTGCGTTGGAACTTCCTCTTCAATGTGGCAAGGGAAAAAAAATCAATTTTCGAAACTTCAGAAAATGGCCCTGGCGTTGGCCAGGGGTGGACGTAAAATTCCGGACCTACTGCCACGGAAGAGTTCAAGTTTGAAAGCAGTTTTCATGGGTTTCCGAGAAATTATCCATATTGAGGTGATGACTTCATTACACATTGCCCGGTGTGTGGGGAGTTAATGACCTAGCGCAGCTTGTACAGCACCCTACCAATATCCCTGACGCCTTGGAGAGATTTCCAACATACTTGACCTCTTCCTTGCAACTAATTCTTCAGCTTACACTGTAAATCTTTCCTCTCCATTGGGCTCCTTCGATCACAACCTTATCACCTTAACCTGCTCTATTGTTCCAGTACGGCCTGTGCACCCTCCAAAGAAACGTCAGTTGTGGCATTGTGGAGCTGCTGATTGAGAGGTCCTCAGGCAATACTTCTTTGATTTTCCCTGGAATGATTATTGCTTCCATGGCCTAGAGCCATCTGAGTGAGACGTGCACATTACAGAGGTTATTCCCTCGGGCATGGACGCACACATTCCTTTCCCATATCCTTTGGCTAATGCAAAAAACTTTGGTTTAATCACGCTTGTTCAAATACCGTCCAGAAAAAGGAAAAGGCCTACAAAAATTACCAAAGCCAAGCTAACCCTGAATCTCACTTTTTTCATGTTTCTGCCCAGAATCATGCTAAGTCTGTTCTTCACTCTGCTAAAAATAATTTCATCCACATGAAATGCTCTGAACTCTCCAACTCGACTTTTTCGTGCTCCTTCTTGCACCTTGCCGAAAACCTTTCTGACTACTTCATTCATCCTTCCCTCCTATTTTCCATTCAGATAGCTACGTAGCTATTTCTTCTACTGATAAAGCTGAACTCTTCGCTCAAACTTTCTCCACATTGATGATTCTATTACTGCCTGTCTTCTTCCCTCTCTGACTTCCTCAACTGAAGTTTTTTTCTGCCATCACTGGACTCAGTACTAACAAGGCATATGGGCCTGATGAGGTACCTCCTGTTGTCCTCAGGACTTGTGCTTCTGTCCCTAGGTAAACACTTTCGTCCTTGTTATCAACATGCATCTTTCCTTCTTGCTGGAAGTTTGCTCTCATTCAGTCTATCCCAAAGAAGGGTGACCATTCCCAGCCTTGCAACTATTGGCCAATTGCTTTAACATCCTGTTTTTCAAAAGATTTTGAGTCTATTCTTAACGAAAAACGTTTAAAGCATTTTTCCTATCACAACCTTCTTTCTGAAAGCAAGTATGGTTTCTACCAGGAGCACTCCACTGGTGATCTGCTCACCTACCTTTCAAACTCTTGGTTATCCTCCTTTCGGGACTTTCGATCGAGTCCGGCATAAATATTTATTTTCCAAACTACCCTCTAACGGTTTCTATCCTTCTATCTGTGCCTTTACCTCTAGCGTCCTTTCAGGTCGGTCTTTAACTGCTGTTGTAGACGACCACTGTTCTCCTAGTGCTATCAATAGTGATGTTTCTGTGGGCTATGTACTATCACCAACTCTTTTCTTTTCATCAATGACCTTCTAAGCCGTACATCTAGTGACAGTTTCCTAAGAGAAGAAGTGTATCACGAAGAGGAGCAAGAAATTCCAGAAGTGGACTGTGTGGAGGAGCAGGGATGTCTTGGGATGCAACATAAGACATGATAAGTGGAAGGACTAGTTTGTTTATAGTTAAATGTTTAGTTTGGATTAACCCGCCCTGTCCCGACCAATTTTCCACCACTGACCCCTCCCTCAGTCCCGACAGATTTTGGAAACGATCAATTTTTTTTTTTTTTACTCAAACCTCTGCTTTTGGTGAGAATCATCGAAAATTCATAGAGATATCGCTCACCTGAGATTTAAAATACCGGATACAGGTAAGTGTACCCCTTACCTTACTGTGTTTTCTATGAGGCAGGCTCCAGAGAAAATGAGTTCAATGGGAGGGGTAACTATTCCACACCACTCATAAACGGTATTTATTTATTTGGTATGAATTTATATGTAGTTCAAGAGTATATTGGTTTTCACACAATAATACAGGCAATATAAGCATTGTTTCACTCACCAAACATATCAACATATGGCACATTCTTTTATGACATTACCACCTCATCAGTTCTGCATGTTTCTTCCACTGGCTTGGTTCTTCCTTTGTCCTCCACCTCCGGAATCACTTTTGCCTTGAATTTCGTCATTGGAGAGACCCTGGTGCGACAAGTCTTTACTGCCCAGGTCACTGCTAACAGGTGAGTTGCTGAGAAAATGGCGTGCGGGGGGGGATGGGGGGTCAGGTGGTGCCAGGAAGTATCCCCGCCTGATGGCGGATAGAGGAAGGTCTCCTACATATGCCTACCAAAAATCACTCGTGAAACTTAAAAAACATCCAAATGATGGACCTCGCAATTGCAAAACGTATGGATACATCGTCGGGTGTCACCATGACAAAAAGTGGTGACGTATCCATATGTCAACAGGATGCCTTCGGTTAAGGGTTAGGTTTAAAAAACATTGTGTAGGTTTGTCGGGACGACAAAACGACTAGGGAGGGGGTAGTGTTGAGAAGCGAGATTTGCTGGTTTGGTAGAACTGGGGAGTTCTTGGTGGTTCTAGCAGTTTTTGTTACATGTCAGAGTTGCCAGTTAGTATGCTATTGTGAGTGGAGTTATTTTGTGAAGTTATACATTGATTTTCATTCTCTTTATCTCCATAGTGCTTTATTTCGGTGTTTGTTTATTAAATTAAATTATGTAATTGTATTTCATTTTCTATGCTAAAGCATTTCGAGTGTTATGCACTGCAAGAAAACTCTGGCATGTTTTGGAAGTCTCCGATTTGGTAACTGTTGTTGCTAGTGGCATGTACCACCAAGTCCTACAATGTTGGAAAGCAAGGAAGGCTATATAAGGAGGTGGAAGAGCCTAAGGGGGTCAGTTTATTCTCAGTTTGTTTCAGTGCACTTCAGTGTCAGTGTGGCCTAGTGAAGATTGTATAGCTCCGGTGCTTGTGAAAACAATGTAGTCGGCAAGCATTAAGTGTAATTATTTGGTGAATAAAGACCATGAACTTAAGAAGCCAGTGTTTATCTACCATGCCTCAGCCGATCTTGTTGTTGCACAACGAAAGGCTGACCATAGGAAGAACAACTCACTGGGCAACGTCCTTCCTATACTGAACTACTGCTGTTGGAGCCTGTGGCAGTGTGGGACATGGACGTAACAGTATATTGTTTTATGATTGTCTGTATTGTTTAAGACAGATAGTGCTTGATAATACGAGGATAAAATGAGAATGATTAGGTTGGATGTCACTATCGAAAAAATTGCCTGTTCACTTATGTTTGTAAAATTATCCTTCATTGTGATATTGTCATAATACAGGGTATGCATAACTAAAAATGATTACTGCAGTATCTTTCAAGTAACACGGAAATATAGTGGTAAAATGATGACTGCATAATATCTGTTGGTCCATGCTTAAGGCGTACTTATAAAGGGTGTGAGACACTGTTGGCCTTATGTTAAAAGAAAAAGAGAAGTATTCTTTGCACAATTAGGGGATTCTACATTGGGTCCTTAAGCTAAGGCACAACACTGGTATGGGTGCGGCGATCTATATACATTTAGGGTTGTCCTCAAATACTGTATCCTTTTCATTTTCTATGATGTAAGGATTTTTTTTTTTTTTCTCTGGTGATGAATGGGTGGATGGTTGGATAACTTTTGGAATAACTCATAATCCATTAACCTTCCAAAAGTATTGGAATATGATACTCAGTCTTTCACTGTATTTCAAAAAAAAAAAAAAAAAAAAATCTTCAGTAAGATTCTAACAACTACGAACTCATTTGTGGAATCCACATTTGTGTGATTTTTGAATACCAAAACTCGGATAACATATGAACTGCAAGCGATTTCTTGAGAGTCTTGAAAACACAAATGATATGAATCATAGCCTAATTATAAAGCAGCTGTCATTGGATTATTAAGCTTATCAGTCAAATTCCGTGCCAGAATGGTGGAGTCTGCAGTTGTGGCATGACACTTTTTGTTTAAGAAAAAAGATTGTTCGGGATAGCTTAAAGATTATTTATTTGATAAAGAAGTGTTTCGGTGTGACAGGGACAATGTGGTTAGCGCACACACACACACACACACACACACACACACACACACACACACACACACCACACACACACACACACACACACACACACGCAAGGACTATCATATGTATTATTATACAGATTAATAGTGGATTAGGAGTAGGAGTAGCAGTAGTAGTATTGTGAGGGAAATTAGACACGGGGGGGCTAGGGGTGTTAGTAGTGGCAGTGTCAATATTGGTAGTAACAGATTCAACAGTCTTCTGCAAACGTTCTTTGCGTGAGAGTGATGTGACGAATCATGTAATACAGTAGGGGTTATAGGACTGGACAACTAGAAACCTCCTAAGGAATATGACGGCTCGCAGTAAGAGAATACCGGGAAGAGTAATGGAAGAGGCAGAGACTGAAGGAAAATAATGCACATATGAGGTGAAGCCATGAGGTGAAGCAACAGTTAAGGCCTGGATAACAAGGCGGAGCAGGATACCACAGCTGTATCTTCGTTGTCTCATAATATTTTGTGTGGTTTGCTTCTAATTTCATCTGGTTATAATTACTGGTGAATGCTCCCCGCTGCCCATCACAATGTGGTTTATTCGTCCACATAAAATACTTTTAACATAATCCTCTGCACAGCTGCAGTGGGAATCAACATTACTTCCACAATCATTCTATATTATAGCTATAGACAATCCAGGAATAACTCACAAAAATTATCACTGCAGTTATAATGACCAGTCGCAGCTTAAATACAAAGGGCTTGGTGCTTTATTTGTATTATGAGGATCCGAAACGTGCGATGGGTTGTGTCTGAACCAGTTCCATAGGACTCCATGATAACATAGTAGTCTATGTTATATGAAATACCTACCGTGGCAACAAAGCACAACCGGGACATGGTGACACCCCCCCAGGAGGAGGCCACAGAGGGGCTCTGAGGGCGCACGTGTTGCCTAGGCAGTATGGGCCTATGTCCCCGACTACCTTGCACCCTTATTCCCTGGAACGGACCCAGCGGGACTGTCGCAGTTCGAGTGCATTACCCTCCAGCCAGACCAGCCCTTGCCAGGTTCAGGGTGGTGCTGAATACTCAGTCCCAAGCTGCACCCAAGTGATGCCCTTTAGCCGCACAAAAACAGTGACGGCCTTTAGCCGCACAAAACAAGTGACTGCCTTTAGCCCCACAAATACTGAGATGGCCTTAAGCCACTCAACTGCTGCAACCCCCCCCCCCAACTCCCCTGCAGAAACCAGTGACAGCCTTCAGCCGCACGTGGGGAGAGACAGTAACGCCCCCTCTCCTTCTGCAGCAGCCTCCGGGAGTTGGACTCCAGTGACGGCCTTCAGCTGCATCCGCAGGCAGGTGACGGCCTTCAGCCGCACCTCAACTGCTTGCCACTCCCCGTGCAGGACACCAGTGATGGCATTCAGCCGCATCTGTGGACAGGTGATGGCATTCAGCCGCACCTCGCTCAAGGTCCTGCCAGGAAGTTGGGCCCCGGTGAAGGCCTTCAGCCGCACCGACGGGAAAAGGACAGCCTTCAGCCTCCCTCCTCCTGTTGCCCACGGGACCTCGGCGACGGCCTTCAGCCACGCCAGGGAGAAACACCCCAACAACTGTCTCTCATCCCCTGAGACTTCCCCTGTGGAGGACAGCCCTTGCTTGGCTCACCCCTCCAATAGCCGAGGGACATTCCTCCGTTTCTCCCCACAGAGACAACACCCAGGAGGAGCTTTCCGGTCTGGAGGAGGTTTGGCGAGGCCCCGTGCTGTCCCCAGGAGTGTGTGCAGTACAGCCAGCGCCCTGGCGAGACGACCAGCTGACAGACTCCCGCCGGAGACGACGCCACATTTCAACCCTGATGGCGGCCTGATGGGAGGGAGACCGCGGATGCCAGACTCCGCGAGGTGCCCCTGCGACCCTGGGGCGTGACCTCCCCAGCCCTAGACAACGGTGACCTCCTCCCCAGGGTGAGCACAGACAAGCACGCCTACTCTCTCTGTTTGGCCCAAGCCCTGAGGACCAGACCACTCAGCAAGGCCCTACAGTGGAGGGCCTCTCACCATGCCCAGCAGCAGCCCACAGAAGACGACGTCGCCCCTGAGGGTTGTCCCATGACCTTTGCAAGAAGGAATACCTGACGGGACCCCTCCCACGTCTGGCCGACACCTGAGGGCCACCAGACTCCTGCAGCCCAGTCGGAGTCCTCCAGTCTGCCTAGTGTAACTGTGACTGACTAATGTATGGTGTGATACTGGTGCTCATATTGTATACTGTGCCTGACTAGTGCCCTGGTGACTGAGTAGTATACTGTGTTCATATTGTGTACTGTGTTTGTCTAGTGCCTTTATAACTGCATAGTATATTGTGAGATACCTGTGTTCATATTGTGTACTCGTGACTGACTAGTATATTGTGTGAGACTTACATCCATCTTGTGTATAGTGTCTGTCTAGTGTCCTTGTGACTAGATAGCATCCTGTGTGATACTGATACACCACAATCCAGTCGGAGCCCTCTAGTCTGCCTAGTATATCTGAGACTGAGTAGTGTACTGTGTGTTACTTACATTCATATAGTATACTGCGAGTTGTATTTGAGATAATACACGTGTAAGGTTGTTGTCCAGAGTTTTCATGTCGCGCTCTTCTCGTTGTGCGTTCTAGCTCCTGTCTCGAAAGAGAACCCCGGCTCAACTTCTAGTGTTTCTAGGACGAGAAGTCGCCCTAAAAACACCTAGCATAACACTATAATATATGCTATGCATGTTACGAACGCATAATCATTTGCAGGTGAATAGCATGGAAATGTTTCCAATCCAATGTCATCAGGTTTCTCATCATTCGCCTCGTAGCTCAATATCAAACTACCAATCACTGTTGTCCGTTCACCTGCCTTCTCTCTAACCCTGACTTCCACTTCCTTCCAACGAAGGGGGTACAGAAACTTTGGTGCGTGGGTGTACTACTGAGATTTCCTTCAGCTGAACAAAATCGTCTTGTGACAGCTTGCGTAAAAGAACTTAATATGTCCATAAAAGCAAAATGTTTAAAAATTTCAATACGGTGACGTATTTCCTCGTTATCTTTAATACCTACAGGTGGCTTTATATAGCTTAGGGTCACTTCTCGAGATGGCGATAATAGATATAGCCTTCATTAGACCTTCACGGCAAGATATCTTCCATATACTGAATGAAATTACCGAATGATACTAAAAATAACAGCGCAAAATTCCATCTCCTGATGCCTAATCAATTCCCGACAAGGATGAAGCTAGGCTTACCTTACACTTCATCTTCTAGAACCTGAAATCTGTTCCTAACAGTTACACTCGTATCGCTGTTACTTACCTTAGCCTTGCACTCTTGCTTAAATGGCTCGAATCCAACAGTGTCATCTTGCCTTGTTTCTGCTTTAAAATTCATTTTTTTTAACTCCCTCTAGATACACTGCCTTGGCGTTGACCATTTCAGCCTCACTTTCCTACCCCTCCTCCTCATCCCATAACGGCGGCAATTGCCTTTGATGTTACGCTGCCAGGACTTTAAAGTGTAATCACTCAATCAATCATCCCATAACTCGTTAATGGCCTTACAATTTTTCCAAATTTCTAAACTATGCTTATTGCGAATTCCCAAAACAAACAACATCTATACTTACCCTGTTCTTTCACCATGAAGTCTCAGATGGACTCCTTTGTGCACTAGGAGCTGGAGAATTGTTGGGCAGGTGCAATCTTATGAAGGGCCTGGGGAGAACTTCGGAACGTGTACCGTATCTTAACCTGAGCACGTCAGAGGTCAGAATGTAACAACTGAGCATAAAGGGGAAAGGGATATTTTATTATATTAGAACAAACGCAGGGTATGTAAAGCATACAAGGTACGAGTACTGTGTAGTTTAAAGTTCTAAAGATTACACCAAACAGTGCAAGAATGGCAGAATATTATGATGCCTTGCGGTTTGATGGTTAAGGTCTGAGTCAGAGTGTGGAAAGTGCATACGTTTTATTCCGAAGAGGCGACTGGGAGTTTTTTGAGAATGTAATGCCATCAGGGGAAAGAAGGTGTCTTCAAATTTACTTGAATGAGAAGCCCAACTCTACACCCCCACACTTTATAGGTCTAATATGGAATAATTACTCGTGGTCTACTACCTTCACTAGCCAAGCCTCAGGTAATATGTGAAGCTTATTATACTCGTATATACACATAATACTGCTGTGGAGCGGACGCCTGGTCACTCGAGCCGAAAAGGTCTGGACTGAGTAGCCGACATGGGCGCCACTGCGGTCATGCTGGCACAATAGAAAACTGAGAAATCGCTAGACAGACTGGCAAGTAGACAGAAGCTTGAAGCAGACAGACAGACAAACAGAGAGAGAGAGAGAGAGAGAGAGAGAGAGAGAGAGACAGACAGACAGACAGGTACGCGGGTAGGCACTCAGGCAAAGATATAAAAGGCAGGACAATATCAGGTAACCAGGCAGGCTGACATACAGACAGTCAAGTGGACATGCCGACAAGCAGACAGACGGCTGGAAAACACCGACGTACAAGCAAGCGGGCGAACAAACAGGCTGGCTGACAGAAAAACAGAAAGGCAAGCAGACGCAGACAGAGACCAACAGAAAGTTAGACAGACACACGTACACACAGACAGACAGATTCACACAATACACACAGACAGATACATACAATAGACACAGACAGACAGATACACACAATACACACAGACAGATACATACAATAGACACAGACAGACAGATACATACAATACACACAGACAGACAGATACATACAACACACAGACAGAGATACATACAGTGCACACAGACAGATACATACAACACACAGACAGATACATACAATACACACAGACAGACAGATACATACAATACACACAGACAGACAGATACATACAACACAGACATGGGGGAGGCGGTGGCTCAATCGGTAGAGAGGTGGCCTGCAGTCCTAACGGACCCAGGTTCGAATCCCGGCTGGCGCAGGGAACAGTTTAAGGATTTGAATTTCATTAAATCAGGCTTTACTGATCTACCAGAAGACCCGCCGACATGTCGTAAAAATACCCCCGCTAATACCGATGCACCA
Organism: Coenobita brevimanus; assembly: GCF_032717465.1. NCBI lineage: Eukaryota > Metazoa > Arthropoda > Malacostraca > Decapoda > Coenobitidae > Coenobita > Coenobita brevimanus. The sequence continues at coordinate 29,775,567 of NC_137053.1, read as the reverse complement.
GTCCTGTATGAAACAGCCCTAGCATGTATTCAATATGGATGGTGGGTGTTAGCGCCGAAGTGGCGACATGTAGAGGTGTATGGTATGTAGGAGGACTGCTGGGCCTTGATAGCAGGCTGTGAAGCCTATGCCCAGAGTTGGACAAAAAAAAAAAAAAAAAAAATCAGAATTCTGATGTACTACACGAATATTAGTAGACAGACTCAGAGAGACGGAAAGCAGAGAGGGAGATTCTCAGTGTTGCTTCAGCTCTCGTGTCGGTGTTACGTTCGCTCCGCCTGTGCCGTGAGTGTTCCAGCGAGTCGTGTTCCGGAGGAAGTTTAATACAACAAAATTAATTATCCGATGTAATGTACCCGTGCAAATGATACGCAGAAATATGTCTGTTTAGTGTATGTTTGAGGCAACTGTTATTATACTATGACTCGCTTAGCCATTCGTACACGAATTTGCGGAAGCCTAAAAGCTATCAACACATTTACGAACGCCATAAAAACCAAAGAGTCAGCGAACAAAAAAGGCTATACGAACACGAAAAACTCATCTATGAACACTGAAAACGCATCCACTACACACATCTACGAACTTCTAAAATGCATCTTCGACCATCATCGACACGTGTACGATCATCATTAGCAAATTCACGAACACCATTAGCACATACAGGAACGTTAGCCACGCATCCAGGAACATCATCCGTGCATCCTCGAGCACCTAAAAAAATTATCAATGAACGCCTACATCGTCCACGAATGATATTGGTTAATCTACGAACGTTGACAACGCATACACGAACCTTTTTTTTTTTTTTTTATCATGGTGGTCTCTTCTGCGTCACTGGTAAGGTGAAGTTATTACAGAATGTTAGTTATATGTACTTTTATTATTAACCTCTACTTTCTGATGAGCTTATGGTATAACAATCTTCCTACCTTCAGGTGATTTTATTCAGCCTAGGAGAAACTAGTAATGAAAGGGATTATGTAGGCTTTATATAACACTTCCGGTCGAAAATTATCTCCTAAGCTGAACACAGTTGTCTGGAGATGAGACGAATTTATAAAATGTTATAGGCCTGAAGTGATTAACCCTCTCATGTTCATGATAGCTCTAGTATTCAGTCAGACAGTTTTATTCAGGTGAGTCACAGGTGCCAGAGGGGTAATAGTTCAGCCATTTGCATCAGAGGATGTCATGTGTCAGTTATTTCTTTGGTTGATTATATTCAGAATAGGCGAGATTTTTCGAACTGGAGGGTTTAGACAACAATTTAAAGAGAAATTTGTTTATGATGACGCTAACACAAGCCTTCTTTACGCTTTCAGTAGTGATTTTTTTCCTTTTCCTTTTTTTTTTTTTTTTTGCTATAGCAGTGTAAAGGTTAAAGGTCCTTAGGTTTGCCTTCGTTTTGTCTGTGTAGAATGCCTTAGCCGCCTTTTTTTTTCTATGTTTATCTTATTTTTACTGGTGTACCGTTGGTGTCTGTTAGATCGACCTAAACGTCCGACTGCCTACAGAAAGTATCCATCAGTCATTCGGTTGACAGCATCGGAATCTGTTTATATTACTATTTATCACCATCTGTTTATCTACCTGCTTTTCCATCTACCCACCCATTCATCCTGCCATCCATCACGCATCCGTCTAATCAACCATCCATCCATTTCTTCACCCTTCCTTCCACCCGTCCATCATTTATTCCGTCCATTTACTTATTCATCCGTCCATTCTACCACTTAACCTCTTACCTCCTGGCCCTTCCATCCGCCCACCCACTGATGCATCCAACCATCCATGCACCTATCCCTTCACATGTCCATCTGAGCACTGTCCTCTCCATCCATCTATCTCTACATCCGTCGACTTGACCATTCATACTCCTTTTAGAGTACACTTGCTACCATTCATCCACCCCTTAATCTATCCACTCACCCATTCTCACATCCATCCATGCATCAAGTCGAAGAGATGGAAAAATGACAAATTGGCGGTGCACTCATGATGAACGCGTCATCCAATCAGCGCGTGGGAGTTGCCCGACTCTGTTGTATGATCTCCCCAGAAGGGTCAGTGCTGAGTGCCACGTCTTTATTATACCCTGGATCCTTCATAAATAGGCTTTCGTCCTCGTCCATTACCTACTTGGCCTGGGTTTTATGTGACACCTTCTAGCTTGATTATAAACTACATGTTTCCTGTTTTTCTTTTTTCTTTTAGCATATTTGATTGAATTATTTTTTTCTTTTTCTTTATTCGTCAGAAGAGTGCAGATTTATTACCCCAACTCCCTCTCAATTATTATTTCGTAATTACACTAATACTCCAGAAACGAGAGTGGATGTTACTTATTAACTGGGTGTGGGGAGGGTGGCGGGATGGGAGGCAGGCAGGTGGGTGGACACGCGCACGCGCGCGTGCTTTGTGTGTGTGTGTGTGTGTGTGTGTGTGTGTGTGTGTGTGTGTGTGTGTGTGTGTGTGTGTGTGTGTGTGTTTTAACAAAATAACTGTCAACCAATGAGTAAACCTGTTATTTCCTAGATCAGTATGTCAGATGTCAAAGTCGTACAGCTAGGTCAAAGCTTTACCCAGCAAAATCAATTTATACAATTTTCATTCCATTTGGCAAAACTTGCGGTAAAAGTATACGGTAAAGCAAGAATGAATGATTCAGTTTTGAGAAAAATCAGTCAAAAGTCAGGGTCAAGGTCACAAGTCAAAGTCAAAGTTCGACGTTGTAAGTATTTGTAAACAAAACATCTCAACAGTTTGGATGCGGATGTAATTACACTTGTCGGAATAGTTGACGTTCAGCCCGTGAGTAGGCCTAAACTTGTTGTCATAGCAGTTGGTCAAAGTCAACTTCAACAGTTTTTACCAAATTTAGGTGGTACCGTGTGGGAGGGCGGAGTATAAAAAGAGTAAATGATTCAGTTTTTATTACAGTCATATGTGAAGGTCACACGGAAAGTCCAGATTTTGACCGAGCATGATCAACTTATTTTTTCTGATTTAGACTAAACTTAGTGGAAGGGCAATGAGGGCAGTTTAAAAACAAAGTGTTTCGATGATGAAAACGGACGGCAAAGTAGACGTTCGATCCCTTAGCATGTGTGTAAATAAATTAACTGGTGGGGTTTTGATATTATTTGGACCAAACTTGGTGGATGGGTTGATGATGAGCCAATGGGTTAAGCTACTATTTTTTAGAGCAATTGGTCAGAAGCCAAGATCACATGTCCAGCTCAACTTAAACAGTTTTTATCTGATTCAAACAAAACACGGTCGAAGGGTCCAGGGTTAGGCAAGGACAAAAGGAACTGACTTGGAAATATACAAAGATAAAGTTAACGGAGAAAGACTAACTTCAGAACGCAGGCCAGGGTCAACTGAAAGTTCCGATTCAGTTTGAGCCAGATTTGGTGGAAGGGCTAAAGGTCAGGGGAGGATGAAGTATTGTTCTGAGAGCAGTCGGTAGAAAGTCAAGGACGTAGGACAAAGTAAAACTGTCAGCCTTTGGATCAGCCAGTTGTCGCGCGGGTATTACACTCTTTGAGGTCTCCTTCATCCTTTACACATAATGACTTTTCCTTGCAGATCCTGGCGTCACTTGCCTCCTCGACTTGTGCATGCCTTCTTTTTATCATTTTTATATTGCTCATTTGTCTTTTGATCTTCTTCACAGGCCACTTTCATATGCCTCATTTTTACTTCCTGTCAGTCTCATCCCATTCGTTCGTCTCTCACATTTCATCATTTTAATCCTTGTACTGTATGTCTTTATTGCTCCCTCCACTTGATCATCAAACCCCCTCCACTTTTTTCTTTTTTCCATACTGCACCCTTTCCCACTTCACCTATCCCCGTCCCCCTCTTCCAGCCACACACCGTAATGCCATTCCAGTATTTCATTTTTTCACCTCCTGCACCTCATTATCAAAACACACACAATCTTCTGCAAATATTTCTAAGAGAGTCCACTTAAAATGACCGGATTTCTACACTCCACCGGGTTTATGGCTACGTGAATCACGGTACCTGTAGTAACTGGTCGGCAGAAGCTTATTATTATATTCCTGCCAACGCCAGCCGATTAAATACTCGTATGATTGCATGGGTCTGTGAACATGAGTATTCTGCCATCACTACCTTCTCATAATCAGAACTAGTGCTTTACTGCAGTCAATGCAAGGAGGATTTATTGAAGTAAAGGTGACCACTGGAGCCTCGGAGTGTTAATACTGTCACCATGAACCGTCAAATGGTCAGGGCCCCTTATTTCATTCTATGTACCGGTAACTATAGTTGAAATATTGGGTCTGAGAGTACTAACCTTTTTCGCCTCAGCCATTCATGCCTTTGGCATTTCGTAATAGTTTACATTAATCGTCCTCACACGTCTCTGGGCTACTTTATACATTATCTCCATTATTTATCTCTTACCTTTTTCTACACCATTCTCACCATACTCTATTTGTTTCAGTCCTGTGTGCTTCATCTTATTTTTCCTTATGTTTATATTTTGCTTATTATTCAGTTGATCTTTTATGTAACCCCTATGCATAATGATCCACGCTCATACTTTACATTCACTTTGTACCCGTCGTTTTCAAATCTTTCCTTATCCCCTTCCGTACCATTTTAAATTCAGTTACCTTTCATATATCTCAATTTACCCCTTCCTTCCCTTAATACTTCTCTTTCGCCCCACACTTCCTCTTGGCTGCCCTGTCTTTCTTTCACAAGATTAGTCACATTGTTTTTCTTCACCATCTGGTCATCCGTATCTATCATTTACTTCGTTTTGCTCTCCACCATGACCTCGAGATCACTCCAAGCCATCCCTTTCATTTTCAGTCAGCACTGCCATCATCTACGTCACCACCAGCACTTACATCATCTGCACCAACCACCTTCATATCACCACATTTACCACACCCCCAACCTTTCATCATCGCTATGTACACAACCACTCATCTTCATCACTACAAGTATCAGTCGTTACTCCTGTCACCACCAGCACAGTACTTTGTCATCTTACTGATTTCACCGCCTTGGAATAACAAGAACTCCGTTACTCTCTCTCTCTCTCTCTATGATTAACCGGCATGACATACTAACATGGAAGTTAGAAGCGTGTGCTCGCATGGCATATTACTATTCATTACCGGTGACATGTAGTAGATGTCGGGTAGAACGCCCATATATACCGTAGTACCTTCAGTATCTATGGAAGAGAGGAAGTGGCTTCTTTCCTCTTCTCCTTTTTTTAGGTTTTTGTTCCTGCACGATCTGTTCTTTTTTCCACTTTCTCTTTTTTCTTGTTTTCTTTTTTCCCATAACTGTGGTAGTCGATATTACACTCAGAATATCTTGTTCCACTAACAGCCCCCTCTCTTGTTCAGCCTTACTCCTCTCTCTCTCTCTCTCTCTCTCTCTCTCTCTCTCTATATATATATATATATATATATATATATATACAGTATATATATATATATATATATATATATATATATATATCATCAGCCGTTTGAGTATCCACTGACCGAACTCGGGACGATACATCCAATGTATCTCTACCAAGTGGCTTAGGCTGTCTATTAGAGATTGTATGTAGGGTGAGAAGTGCTTGTAAGTGTAATTGTAGTGGCTTTGGATGTGTGTGTAGTTTGTGAAGCAAGTGTAATCGGCCCGCGCAAGCCAACTGGGTGCAAGCATACTTTATAGTAAGTGACACTGGTTCAACCACAGCACCCCTTGTGTCCGCCAGAGCAGTACGTGGCCGGGTGAACACTCCCAAAGTTTATTACCCTGGCGGGGCGCGAACCCTGGTTCACCAGTGTACGAAACGCACACTCTACCACTGTATCACAGAGGCTCCATATATATATATATATATATATATATATATATATATATATATATATATATATATCACGGGGAAGGGAATTTACATATATATAAAACAAATATATCGCCAGTTGTCATGGTGGAAAAAGGATTATATTGAAAATATCTCCTCTACTTGTTGGAGAAAAAGTAAAGTCACCACTTATCACAAGGGAATCGACATATGAAATAAATTATTTTTATTTATTCTGCCTTACGGCGCCACTTCTCTAAGATGAGGAATTTACAAAGTTCCTTTTATAAATTTTCGCTTCAGCAGTACACAGTGGAGAATATCTCACTAATGCTGAATCATTAATACTGCTGGCCTCAGAGAAAGAATGACCCTTGCCCCTTGACAGTCAATAGTTAATTTCACTTCTGGAAGAGGTCGTTAAGATGGTCTACCCTCCTTATCCATACCTCCAGAAGCCACCACCTTTTCCAGCTAGGACTCTGGCTCAAGAGGGTCTCGGGGGAGGTGGGGGGTGAGTTGGCCTTGCCATCCTTCTCTTTTCCCCACCTTGTCTCTGCCGCTGTCCTTTTTTGTTGCTGTACCAGTTCTCTTACAAGCCCTGTTCAGTATGGGCTTCTGGTCGGTGTAGTGTTTTTATCTTATTAATTTTTTAAATAGTTATCTCTGATTGGTGAGTTATTTATGAGTGTCTTTTTTTGTGCATTATTTTTTGTGTATTATTTGCCAAACTGTTTTCCTGTATTTAATTTATGAAAGACTAACTGTCAGGCAATTTTTCGTTATGATTATGGATTATAATATTGCGACCTATCATTGTAATTTTTATCTGTTTGTTTGTTTGTTGGTCGGTTGGTTATCGGTAATCTTTGTTTTTTGTGTACGATTGGATGCTTAATGACATTTATTTATTTATTTTTTTTTTTAAAGATCCATAAATTAAATAACGTTGCGGGTTTATGCCTCTTGGTTGGATCCTTCATCTGCACCCTGATGATGGCCACTTAAGATGTCCGATAATATAGTGAAATACATTAAAGTAAAATGCTGGCGAGTGTTATCTCCATCATTGTATGACTTACATACAGGGTGTTCCGAGAGGAAAGGGCTTTATTTCGGCATTTTATTTAAAGTTATTTATGCAAGGAAGAAGGAAGCAGAGGCCAGAAGCCCAGAAGATTGTTCCCTCTAAGATAAAACAAAAAGATAAGAGAGCCAAATTAAGTTCCATTCATTTTAAGATGCCTGGACTCGCTGTTTGAAAGACTGGTGGTCATATGCAGTAGGAAATACAGGCAGACGAAGACAGTTCCAGAGTTGACCTGTTGCATACGTGAAGGACTGGAACAACAGGTAACTTTTGCATTAGACAATTGGACAGAGAAGGGATGAGAGTTTGTTGCTAAACGGGTGTTATGTGCCCGCCATAGTAGTTGAGTGATGCAAGCAGACAGTTCAGAGGTGCAGTGACCATTAAAGCAGAGATAGAAAAAGAGATAAAGTGCAACAGTGCAGCAAAGAAACCGAGCGTGTAGGAAGCCAGTAAGAGGAGCAGAGTTTATGAGACAGAAATTCTTAGACTCCACCTTGTTGAGAAGAGCTGTAAGTGGGGAGCCTCCAAATACATGAGAGTTAAGCGGGTATCACACGGGGACCCGTGAACAATTTGTGCAGCACAAAACGGACGTCCAAACTGAGCTTGGACGTCCATACCCTATCACACAGTGGACGTCGACGGCCACCTTCTTCTTTATGGAGTTCACCCCACGCGACTGGGAGGTCACTTCCAACTCCCTAGCAGACGACGTGTTTATCAGCAACAACAATAGACATGAACCAGATTGTGACTTTTGCAATGGGTGCTGCAGTCCTAACCCTGCAGGATGAGGAAGAAGCCTCTGCAAGAAGACAAAGGAGGGGGAGAAGGAGGGCACTGTGGATGAGAGAATGGCTTCCACGGAGTGAAGAAAGCAGCCAGTATAGAAATCTGCACAGTAGTGCTTTCTTCCTGAGTATGCCTTTCGAACGTGCCCAGGCCTCTCTTGGAAACAATCAGTCCACATTACATCATATTTACCACATTTTGGTATTTATGAAAAGTTTCTATGACAAACAGAAATATTTAAAGTAAAAAGTTTACTGACGGTTTTGAATTAATCATAATATATCACCTCAACTGACTACAGAGTTCAAGATAGCAGAGGACACACACTACGTGTAAACTCCTTAGAGAAGAAGGAGATCACCAAGTCGTGGACGTCCGCGGTCACCGTGGACGTCCACGAATGGGTCAGGCGGCCTTCCTCCCGTGGACGTCCATGACCCTCCCGCGGGGGCAAGTTTGGACGTCCACGGCCAGTTTGGACGTCCACGAGTCTCCCGTGTGATAGCCCCTTTATACTCTACACAGGGACAAATAAAGCCCGTGTAAAACGTGGACGAGGGTAAAGAAGCCACAGTCTGCTTAACACATGTAATCTCTTGAAAACAGATTTTACAAAGAAGGTAATATGATTTTTCCAAGATAAATCCCAAGAGAATGAAACCCCAAGTGTTCATATGTTTTAAGATGATGTAGGATTGAGTTGGATATTTCAAAAAATAGGATACTTCTGCAGATTATTACTGATTGATAGATAAAAGAACAGAGTTTTTGATGCATTAAAGACGTGATTACTATTACCTCAATCAGTGATATCAGCCAAGTCAGACATTAGGTGTGCCACAGCCTTATCCTTTTTTTGTTATGTAATGTACGCTGCAAGGAGCGAAAGGGATATGATAGGTAAGTGGATTCTAAGCAAAAAATGTTATATCAACATGTGTCAAAACCATAACCGTTTCAGAGTTCAATTACTGATAAACTCATGGGTAATTTATGAGGGAGACCATTTTCTTTCACAAGTTCATCAGCAATGAGGGACTTTCAGGTGTCGTCTGCCACCCAGCTGGTGAGCCCTATTTCGGTCCAGATCTAGAAGAGTAACATAACTATTGTGACTGTTCTATATTTCTGGATAAACTTACAAGAGTTTGCAACACTATAGACCATTAAACTCACTAAAGTACTCGTTGAGTCATCACGAAGTCTAGTTCATGCTCTAGCCCGCCAGGTGTCCATAGTGTCTTTCTCAGAATATGGGGACAAAGGATGATAGAGAGTAATCAGTAACGGATTTTTATTTTCCTTTTTCCTAAGCTTAAACTATACTTGAAAGTAATTTTCGTTATTCAGCATATATATAAAGATGTAGTATCTAATGTTATCAAAAGCATGCCATCCGTGTGTGAATGCTGCAAAATTTGTAAGGAAATTTAACATATACCAATTTATGGCCCTTTCGCACATTCAGGAACAGCCAGTGGATACTGAAGTGACTTATTATGTACCCAGAAACTACATATGGTAAGATTGAAAAAGGTAATATAAACGCATGTCACTGTCTGTGAATACTGATATATATTGGCCAAGATATGAAGTGAGAAGTCTGTGGCATCTTTATGCAGATGCCCGCCACGCTGCCAGGCGCACGATTGTCATTCTAGGGAGTCTCGGACCATCAACATAAACACAGTGATTCAGGCATTGAACTGAATTGAAATATTTCTTGTCGTAAAAGGTAGGCCTACAGAGTGCTAATACTAATCAGTATCCTTCTATGGCTGAATTTAGAGGCAGGACGAAATTTTCCTCAGCTAACGAAAGCTCTGGGAAAATAGATGGAACGGAGGATGGAAGGCTACGAGATCATGCAAAATGCTCAAGACATTTTACTGATTGGATAGGAAATGGGTTATCATCCCAATTTGTTAATAAATGGGGATCTGGGAATACCAATATTTTCCTGTCAACACAAACAGTCCGTTTGATTCACCTTCACTCTTGCCGTCAGTTGGCTCAACTTGGCCAAGTATATTGGGATGTTCAAGAGTTTCTTACCAGCTGCATTAGCTTTCCCTTACTAATCCCATATGCGACACTGATCTTTGTCTTAAGTATTGCTTAAGCTGTGCAACAGTCCATTTTTCAAGTGGATTTTGCTCCATACTGCAGGGGGTGAATCACGCTGCCGATGTCGTATGCACGAAGTGCCTTACTCTAGAAGTTACCGTTCCCTTCTGTTTAGCCTAAATTAACCTAACCTAACCAAACCTCAACTAACCTTATCTAACCTAACCCAAATAAACTTAAACTAAACTAACCTTAATTCACGAAATGACTGATTTCACAGTCTGCTTGTAACATCATCATCATCATCATCATCAGCCGTTGAGGTCCACTGCAGGACCGGCCTATCCCTAGCGAAGCATGGACGATACAGCCAATGTATCTCTACTCAGTGGCTTAGGCTGTCTGGTAGAGACTGTATGTAGGGTGAGAAGTGCTTGTGAGTGTGACTGTAGTGATGTAGTGGCTTTGAATGTGTATGTAGTCTGTGAACCAAGTGTAATCGGCCCGCCTTACGCCGAGTGGGAGCAAGCATACTAGTTTGCGACACTGGTTCAACCACAGCACTCCTTCTGTTCCTCCAAAGTAGCAAGTGGCCTGTAATATATATATATATATATATATATATATATATATAGATGTCTATCTATCTGTCTATATATATATTGATCTATAATTGCCTATAGGTCAGTAAGACATCCAACCATATTCCTGACACATATATTTCATAAAATGATGTTGATAAATGTCACAATACTTGAGATAACATGCGGATAATTTCAGCAGTAACTTCCTGCATGTCACTCCGTGCAGACGACACCTGGGGTCGGTCAGCTGGGCTAGCTTTGTTGTTGTTCAAGCCATGGGAAACATATTTCGGTATAAGTGCGAGATACTACATTTGTTGTTACTAAAATTAGGAGATGACTGCCGTGTAGTGGAACGTACTGCAACGAAAAACTTGGACAAATTCACTGAATGCTGCTGCTGGATTTAAACAAAACTGAGGGAAGTATGTACCGAATATATTCCAAGACGAACACACTCAACAACGAAGCACTTGCAGTTATCGTACAATATTGCACATACACTCGACCCTCGATTTGGCGGACTAAAAGGGGGAAAGGCCAGTGCGGGAATCACAAAAGTTTGGGAATCGCAAAATCCGGGGGTCACGGCCCATTCCCCTAAGTTTGGCATACTCAGTCCGGCAATCGCCAATATTCAGTACCCGCCCCGGACTTTTACCACACTTAGTCCAGCACTCAGTAATACATGTACGAACATAAGTTATGGTACATACAAAACATGGTTTAATATAATAAGAACATATGACTACATAAAACAAGAAATAAATACTGTATATTTAACATACTGTACTGTATGTACAGTCACGCGTACTAATTTCTGCTCAGGGGTTACCCCTTCCTTCCCCCCTCTACCCTGGACAGAGTGAAGGGGGGAATCGCGAACAAGTCTACCCCGCCTTCTGCCCCCAACTCCCCCACCCTCCACCTCCAGCTGCCAGTTACTGATTAGACGCAAATTTTCTCAAGTCCTGTAAACATGACTAAATTGTCGTCGCACACGCTTTCAACGGCCAAGATTTGGACTATATTTTTAGAATAAATTATTACCGTATTGAACTGCATTCTCAAATTGAAAATATTCACCATCATTGTAATCCAGTGTCGTCCGCTGCACAATTCTGGGTTCCAGTGCTTACCTTTTCACTTCCCCCAGCTGTCTCTCTCTCTCTCTCTCTCTGAATTTACTTTTCCCACTCACTCTTTCTTTTTAAATTTATATAACTTTCTCTTTGCTTCTCTCCCCCTTCTCTCTCGTTCTTTGTCTTAAGTCTTCCCCGCCTCTCACCCCTCCCCTCCCCCCACCTTAGGCCTGATCAGCAGTCAGTTATACCGTCACCGCTCCTTCGTATATCGCGTGCAGGCAACATTTATCACACACACTTAGGTCAGATGTATGGAAAGCTATTTTATATATATATATATATATATATATATATATATATATATATATATATATATATATATATATATATATATATATATATATATATAGATATATATATAAATATATATATATATATATATATATATATGAGAGAGAGAGAGACAGCTGGGGGAAGTGAAAAGGTAAGCATTGGAACCCAGAATTGTGCAGCGGACGACACTGGATTACAATGATGGTGAATATTTTCAATTTGAGAATGCAGTTCAATACTGTAATAATTTATTCTAAAATTATAGTTCAAATCTTGGCCATTGAAAGCGTGTGCAATGACAGTTTAGTCATGTTTATGGGCCATGAGAAAATTTGCGTCTAATCAGTAACTGGCAGCTGGAGGTGGAGGGTGGGGGAGTTGGGGGCAGAAGGCAGGGTAGACTTGTTCGCGATTCCCCCCTTCCCTCTGTCCAGGGTAGTGGGGGGAAGGAAGGGGTAACCCCTTGCAGAAATTAGTACGCGTGACTGTACATACTGTACTGTATTGTAGAGAGGATGTTCGTGTATGCCGTGATCATATAGTGGTTCCTCGAATAGCTTAAACTATTCAAAATCAGCCACGACATCCATAGGTGAATCTGTAGCACCACTGGAGTAGCGTTCAGCTGCAGGTGAGCTGTTTGGTTCAGGAGGTGGCGGCTTGGCAGTGGCAGACTGGCTCATACCACTGGCACCTGGTTCTGGAGAAGGTGGCTGGGCAGTGCGTGGTTTTAAAAAATCTCTCAATCTTAGACTGGTGGCCAGCTTGGTGCTGCATCGCAATAACTTTTGCACAGAGAAGGCGGAGCTGGTCGTAATGCTCCTGGATATCCTTGTTGCTGTTTTCCACAAACTGAAGTAGCATATCTGCACATTCCCTGATCACAGACATCTTAACAGTTGTTGGCTGCTGGCTTCACTCTCCTCACTGTCGCTGCTCTGCTCCCCAGTCACTGCTGCCATTATCTGTTCCTCGGACAATATTTCATGCCCCTCTGCAGCTTCATTTTCTTCTATCCCCTCATGAATGTCACCTAGCGTAACTGCATTTTCCCCTCCCATATGGAGAAGTGCATGGAAGTCTGATGCTGCGAACCCCTCAAAATCAATCATAATCTTTGTCCTTGAGGAGTTTTTTCCATGCGTTGGTAAGCATGGAATGCATAACATCACCCCACCCCTCAGCCAAGTTCTGGATGGCGGAGCAGATGTTGTATGCTTTAATATAATCCAGGGTTCTTTTCCCTCTTGCATCTTCTCCCCTATCAGCCTCAGTCTCCAACACAACCAGCACTTCGTCAAGATATTTTCTCTGGTACCCTTCGCTTCAGTGAACTGATTACTCCTTGATCCATTGGTTAGATCAGTGAGGTGGTGTTTGGGGGTAAAAACATGCATTTTATCTTCCCATCAGCACTCTGCAAATTCATCCTGGGCAGGGTGGGTGGGGGCATTGTCCATTAGCACTAATGCCTTCACTTCTGCAGGCGGGATTTTCAGCACCTTTTCCTGGTGGTTCCTAATTTCAGGCACCAGGTGATGATGGAACCAGTCTTCACAAATCCAGCTGGTGAACCACGCTTTGCTAGAACTGTAAAAATGGACAGCAAGGTTGTTCATACAGTCCTTGAGAGCTCTGGGTTTTGTAGACTTCCCCACAATAGCCAGTTTGAGCCTATGTGTGCCTGACGCATTACCACCACAAATCACTGATAACCGCTCTTTATTAATCTTTTTACTTGGCACCTTATGCTCATCCTGCCTTGCCTGGGTATAATTAGGCAAAGACCTCCACGTAACCCCAGTCTAATCCACATTGTAAATTTGACTCAATGATAAATGTTCATGCTTAAAAAGCTTGTCTAACTTCAACCTAAATGATTCAACACTTTCAAGATCGGCACTGGCAGCCTCACCTGACACTTTCACACTATGGATGCTGTGGTGTTTCCTAAAACGCCACAGCCATCCATCACTTGCCTTAAAATCAGCAATACCCATGTGTGCAGCAAGCTTTGCAGCACTGGCAGCCAGCTCCACACCTCTCACTGAGACACCACAAGCCTGCTGCTGAACGTACCACTTGTGCACAGCAGCATCTAACTCAGCACACTTTGAATTTTTCATATGTTTCCTACCTGATCCAGTCTTCTTTGCATCAGGCACAGAAAACTTCACAGCGTAACTCTGCAGCTTTTCTGTCACTTTTTAAAGTCAGATACAGTCTGTTTTTTTACACCTTACTCCTCGCACACCAAAGCGACTGTCTTCCCAGACTCAGGTTTCCTTATTAACTCAAGTTTTGGGGACACTGAGAGATGCACAGGCTTATTTGTGCACTTGGTCACTTTCCTAGGGGTTGGTGGTGCCATCCTGGAGTTATAAACTGCTCAGATAATGCTCAGATGTAAGGCCGCTTTACAGCATGAGACAACAGTAAATAAATGTCTGGCGCGAACGTGGCCATCTAGCGGGAGGCCTGGTCACTGACCGGGGAACGGAAGGGATCACTGCTTGTGGGTAGTGTGAAATGTAATTTTCAGTATTTTCAGTATTTTGTCCGGGAAATCCGAAATCCGGGAAATAGGGGTCCGGCAAATCGAGGGTCGAGTGTATATTACGTGTTATACAGAAAATAAATGAGAATAATACGTTTATCAGAAATATATAGAAATATATACATATATATGGATATTTCGAATTGTCCACATTTTCAATTTTCTGTGTAGAAGCTACACAATGGACACCTGACGAGCTAGGCCATGAACTAGAAGTCGTGATGACTCGAATTGAAATTCCATAGCGGTTAAGATTTGGACTCTTGTTGCTATAACATTTTTTGCTTAGAATTCATTCGTCTATCATTTCCCAAAGTTCTGCCCTTTCCTCCCGGCACACCATATATATATATATATATATATGTGTGTATGTATCCAGACCTCCCATTCCAGGGTAAGATGAAGTTAGGTAGAATCCAGAGAGAACCAGCAAAAGAAACTTGATAGAATGAGATACAAACTAAAGTTTGCCCAACTGAATAACCACAATTGCATTTGCTCATCATTCAAACCCTCAGAATCCTGGCTGCAACTGGTAAAAAACAAACAGAAATCCTTTCCGTGCCAAGCATCACATGGAAAACATTCCATCCATAGCATCACACACAAAACATCATACACAAAACATTCTGTTCATAGCATCACATGCAAAACATTCCGTCCATAGCATCACACACAAGACACTCCATGCATAGCCTCACACACAAAACATTCCATGTATAGCATCACAAACAAAACATTCCATGCATAGAATCACTTGCACCTATCTGACAGTCATTCTGACCACTATCAAGTTAACCCCCAAAGCCCTGATTCAAATCTGGCATGCCACCCACTGTACCCAGGAATAGTTACAAAAATTGTTTTCAAACCATCATAGCATGTAGAGGTGTATGGTATGTAGGAGGACTGCTGGACCTTGATAGCAGGCTGTGAAGCCTATGCCCAGAGTCGGACACATAAAAAAAAAAAAAAACTCCACAACCTAGAACATTCAAGAAAAGGTCAAAATGCTCATCAATACTTCGTTTCTTAGCTGCAAGTGTCCCCACTTGACTTGGTGAATGTGTTGTGGAGCATGGAGCTGAAGAACAGAGAGTCTTCCGTACTTGGGCCACAGGGAGGCTGCATCTCAACGAGCGTGCAAGTCTGTGACTAGGGCAGACTGTCCACACAGGCAAGACTGTGTGCCCTGCTTTGACTCCCTCATATTCCACTAGACTTCACCTGTCGTCCAACTTCATAATGCACTTATTTTTCTATGTTGCTACTTCAGTACAGGAACAGTACCCATTTCTGAATGGTTAGTTTGACCACAATACTATATTCTGTACCGCAGTTTTCCTTATCTTCGAGTAACATGTTTATATTGCACTCATCTTATTTCATCAAATGAGTGTCAGCCCCTACGTTCATAAAAAAAAAAAAAGTATTCTCAACAGTGAAATTTTCCATAGTTTTCTCATTCACTTTGGCACATTTCACTCTCCACGAGGTACCTTCCAGTCTCAGCTTTTGTCCCCTCATTTGAAAATAAGAACACTGCCATTTCAAGCTTCCTCCTGACTGACCTCTCACTCAGTCCCTTCCTTGCATTAGTGGGTGGCTCAGAAGGGGCGGAGGTGGCACGGGGCAGGCAGCTGTGATGACAAGCAAATCTGGGAATGTGGAATCTGAACTAATCATTCCTGGCCCTCCTGGAATGCATGGCAAACTTGCAATTCCATCTTACAGCCTCCTCTTTGCTTGCATGATGCAGTGTTCACAAATGAGAATGGTAGTCACTTCGAAGAGTGGTTAGAAAAGCAAAACTGCTATGTTCATCAGCCACTATTTCCCGAACACCAACAACCAGTTCAATTAACCACGCTTTGGGGGTTATAAAGGGGTCCCAAACCCTGGTAATACACTGCTCCCCACAAAATTCATCCTGTCATCTCGATTGTGTGTCAGTTCCCAATTCTTGTTAGCTCCTGTTCCACTCTTTCTCACACATTTATTTACCATCACCATTTACCATCCTCTAAACCTACCACATCCCGTCCCACCGTCATGTTCGCACAGATATTACTTTTTTACCATTTTATTCAGGTCCATTCTGTCCAAATGCCCATTCCATTGAAGCACACCCTCTTCAACTCTTGTCTCCACAGACTTGCTTTGACTGCATCTTTCACAGATCAAATTTTTCCTTACCTTATCTACAATCTGCATGCCACACACATTCCATAACAGTCCCACTTCCACTGCTCTTACTCTTTTCATTTTCAGGCCAAAATGGAGTCTCACACCGTTTATTAGAGTAGGAATGAAAACTTACACATGGGTGCCACTTCCAGCCTCCAGATTTAGTCCTCTGCTTCTTATCCAGGTGTCGAAAACACTAGCCACTTCCCTTCCCTCTGCCGTTCTACTATCCACTTCTTTTATACATTTACTCCTCTTTTCTATCACTGCACCCACGTCCTACACTCTCACCATTTCAAGTCTTTCTTCATTCACCATATCATCTCACTGGAAATCATCTCTCAACAATCATCATTTTACTCGTGTACACTCACGAGCACTAATTTCTGCTCATGGGTGACACCTTCCTGCCCCTGTATACCCAGGGACGAGGGGAGCGGGGAAATGAAACGAGCTTCACCCTCCTTTACCCAGCTCTCAACCCTCCCCCATACCCCTACCCAACCACAGACCACCCAGCATTAGCTGGCAGTTACATCTCTAGCTGACCTTATACTTAAAATTCTTGGTCACATTGCTGTTACTATCTATCTATATACCTAGGCTGCTTCCCCCAAGGAAAGGGAGGTAGCCGAGACAGGACGACTCACTCTCCATTTACTCATCCATTCAAACACATTCATTCGCATCTTAGCCCCAAAGGGGAGAACGGACAGATCCTCACCGCATCACACCGCACAAGGGTCAACTGCGCAATGCAATCAGTGACATCCGCAGCAGGGCCCGACAGCAGAACTGGTTTACCCCTGCTACATCATAACAGACCCATCCCCTTACCCGCACCTGACCTGACTAGCTGATCAGACCAAATGCGGGAGAATATCCCCTCAGGGCTGCGTCATCACTTATTCATTCACAATTTCTCTCCATTTATTTCTGTCACGCACAGCCACTCTTCCTTGCTCAACAGACATCCCTCTCGCATCCAGCGCTCTCTTCACACTGTCCATCCATCCTATTCGTGGTCTCCCTCTCAGCCTTACACCTCTCACATCAGATCTAGTTATCTTTTTCACCAATCGTTCATTATCCATTCTCTCCATATGCCCAAACCATTGCAACACCCTCTGCTCAGCTCTACCAGCCATCTCCCGAACAACTCCAGTTCTCCTTCGCACTTCATCATTTCGCACTCGATCCATACGCGTCACTCCACACATACTCCTCAGGCATCTCATCTCCATTACATTCAAACTTTTCCTCTCTGCTACACCCACATTCCATGTTTCAGCCCCATATAATGCAGTCGGTACCACAACACCCTCATACAGCCTTCTCTTTACATCCATTCTAAGCGAACGACATTTAAACACTTTTTTCATTCCTCCCAGCACCTTTCCTACTTCATTTATTCTAAACTTCACTTCTGCATCTATTCTTCCATCCACAGCAACATGTGACCCTAGATATTTAAAACAATCTACCTCCTCAAGCAACTCACCATTCAGAACTATATTCATCCCCCTACCATCTATCAACCTCGTACACTTCATCACTTTACTCTTATTCTCATTTACTTTCAATTTCCTCCTTTCACACACCCTTCCAAACTCCTCTACCAACTGTCTCAATCTCTCCTCTGAATCAGTCACCAGTGCAGTATCATCTGCAAACAGCAGCTGCTTCAGATTCCACTCTCCTCCATCAACATTTACCAGACTCAGACCACCTAAAACTCTTGCATTCACCTCCCTTACAACACCATCCATGTAAATATTAAACAACCAAGGCGACATCACACATCCCTGTCGCAGCCCCACTCTCACGGGAAACCAATCACTCACAGCATTTCCCACTCTTACACATGCTCTACTATTTACATAAAAACTTTTCACCCCTTTTAGTAACCTACCATCAAGTCCATACAATCTTAAAACAGTCCAGAAAGCCTCCCTATCAATTCTATCATACGCTTTCTCTAAGTCCATAAATGCCCAAAACACATCCTTGCCTTTCGCTAAATACTTTTCACACACTTGTCTCACAGCAAACACCTGATCATCGCATCCCCTCCCTCTCCTAAAGCCACACTGCTCATCACTAATCACTCCCTCTGTACCCTCTCTAACTCTCATAATTAACACTCTACCATACACTTTACCTACAACACTCAACAGACTTATACCCCTAAAGCTAGTACATTCATACTTATCACCCTTGTCTTTATACAACGGGACCACACAAGCACTTGCCCAGTCAATTGGCACCATACCTTTCTCAAAGCACACATTCAACAATCTTACTAACCATTCAACAATAGTCACTCCACCACCCTTCAGGCATTCCACAGCACACCCATCCATACCTGCAGCTTTCCCTGTTTTCATATCCTTTACTGCCTTCTCCACTTCTTCCTTCGTGATCAAAGAACCATTCAACTCTCCCAACACATTTATTCCTTGCACCCTTCCATCCGCCTCTTCTCAGCAAAGGGGGATGGCCAGAACTAGTCCTGAGGGCTGATGAAAAGGGAGCTCCAGCTCTCCCTGTCATCAACTTTCCATCCACCTTAGGAGTACCATCCTGTTTGACTGGTGTAAGTGATAGCAAACCGTTGCTGTTACGCAAACATAAAACACTAGTATATATAAAAAGTACTGTATATGATATAACTATTAGTATGGTGCAGCAAGAAAATAATGCACAATAACATTGGGGCTAAAACAAAATAATAAATAAAAATAAATAATAGCTGCCCCAGACCTCACGCACTGGGCTCTCTGTTTATATTGTTCACATACACGTACACATAAATACACCAGTCAAACAGGATGGTACTCCTAAGGTGGATGGAAAGTTGATGACAGGGAGAGCTGGAGCTCCCTTTTCATCAGCCCTCAGGACTAGTTCTGGCCATCCCCCTTTGCTGAACTTTTTCAGTCTTTCAGTAACACAGAGAAGAGGTCAGCATCCTCTCCAATACAAGTTCCTCTAACTGTCAACACCAAACAACATGCACATTACACACTACACTTCCTTTTCTCTTTTGTTTTTTTGTTTTTTAAGGCTTCACAACACCAAGCCTCAGAGTCCCTGGGGGGGGAGGGGGGAGAACATAAAGGCCCCCACCATCTGTCCCTCTCCTGGTAGCGACCAAGCGAGATGCCTGGAGCCACTGTCTGACACTTCTTCATTTCTGTAACTTTCACAGCATTCCCTGAAAATCTGTCTGTTGAGCTCCTCCTGTCCTCCTTTAAACCTCACTGTCTCGTCCTCACAGAGACTCGGCTGTCTGAGGCAAGTGATAGCAAACCGTTCTCTGTGTCCTCCTACATTCTCTGTACTCATTTCAAACCTAAAGGTGGCTGTTGTGTATATGTATGCAACAACACATCTTGCTCTTGGTTCCTGAACTTGAATCTTCTGAATTCTCTGCTCTCTGGCTTTGGCTATCCTGTCATTGACTGACTAAATAATTTGTGCTGTTTACTTATTTCCTAATTCTGCAGACTATGAAAAATTCTTTGACTGTCTTCTAAGATGAAATGCATCCCATCAATTTCTCCTTTCTCTGAAATCTTTGTACTACTGTAGGTGATTTCAATGTTCACCAAGACCTTTGGCTCTCCTCTCCATTCACAGATCTGTCTGGTGAACAAGCCTGCATCTTTTCTATCCTTAATGACCTAGTGGAGCTTGTAAAGCACCCAAACCATTTCCCTGACTGCCGTGGAGAGAGGTCTAATATATGTGAACTCTTCCTTACAACTATCCCTTCTGCTTATGCTGTTAATCTTTTCTCTTCATTAGGCTCCTCTGATCATAATCTTATCACCTTATCATGTCCTATCACTCCAGTAAGCCCTGTGGACCCTCCAAAGAAGCACCAACTGTGGCAATTTGGGGATGCTAATTGCGAGGCCTTCAGGCAGTGCTTCTTATTTTTTCATTGGAATGACTATTTCTCCCATGGCCTAGAGCCATCTGATTGTGCCTTTCACATTACGGAGGTTATTCTCTCGGGCATGGAAGCATTATTCCTTTCTCTCACTCTATGCCCAATAAAAAGTAAAAGAATTAGTTTAATCATACTTGTTCTAATGCTGTCCGCAACAAGGAGACAGCCTACAAATGGTACCAGAGCCAACCCACCCCTGAACCTCATCTCTTTTATGTTTCTGCGCAGAATTGCCGTAGGTCTATTCTTTGCTCTGCTAAAAATAATTTCATTTGTACTAAATGCTCTGAACTCTTGAACTCAAATTCTTCCCACTCCTTCTAGTACCTTGACAGAAACCTTTCTAACAACTTTACATCATCATCCTTCCCCCATCTTTCCACTCTGATGGCTCTGCATCTTTTTCTTGTTCTGATAAAGCAGAACTCTTTGCTCAGACTTCCTCCTCCAGTACCACCTCAGAAGATTCTTGTACTGTTCCTCCATCACTTCCCCCCTCTGACTTCCTCATGGTTGACATTAACCCCTAAAGTACTATGACTGATGATCGCCAGTTTGGAAGTTTGCCATGTTGGGTCCTATGACTGACGATCATACATGGTGTGTCAAAAACTGCCGGACACTAAGCTAACCCATTATATGACATAAATGGTTCCTATCCAATCAGAACTAATGGATGAGGTGGTGGGAAGGAAGATCCCGCCCCCTCACCAGGTCTGTGGGGGTACCCCCCCCAGTCAGTGTCAATTCTCCACCTCCCTCTGGCTGATTGGATACAGCCAGCTCTGTCCCCTCCCACCCAAACTACTTACCAATACCACATCTACATCGTATGGGAGGTCCCGCCCCACCCCCACCAAAGAACCCCCACCCCTCCTCCACATCCCTTCACGCCCTCTTTCATGTCGAATGACTCAGCAGTTTCCCTACTGTGATCACTTTATGTGTGTTTCCTTCCTCCATAACACCCCCACACCATCTCCCCCACACTGGGTTTCTCATCCCCCCTGACCCTCAACAGAGACCCCCGACCCCTCCTCCACCTCTCTCCACCTCCTCTTTATATCAGTGATGCTGCAATATCCCTGCTATGATCCTTTTGTGTATGTTCCCTCTCACCATAATACCCCCCACACCATCTTCCCCGCATTTAGGGGGGTGTTTCTTCCCCCCTCACCCACACCAGAGACTCCCTACCTCTCCTCCACCTCCCTCCATCCCCCCTTTATATCAAATGATGCGGCAATTTCCCTGCTATGATCCCTTTGTGTGTGTATCCTCCCACCATAATACCCCCACACCACCTCCTCTGCATTGGGGGTGTCTCATCCTCCCTCACCCCCACCAAAGACCCCCAACGCACCTTCACCTTCCTCCCTTCCAATCCTTTGTCCTGGATATTTCACCGTAATTTCTCAGCCATGATCAGCCTGTGTCTATGTACTCACCAAAACATTTTTTTTTCTTTTTTTTTCTTTACTCATGCTGGCTCCTGAACCTAGTTACATCAATGGAAACATATTTAACAGTGATTTCATTGATTTTGGTAAGGTTCTTAGCGAAAATTATTTTTCTGCCGAATTTTTCGAGTTTTGATTTTTTTAAATAACTCATGCTGACTCCTTAACCTATTTTCACCGATAGAAACATATTTTACATTGGTTTCATTGATTTGGTAAGATTCTCTAGCAAAAGGGGGTTTCCATCGATGTTTTCCTGTTTTCTCTTACTGTGACGGGGGACTTTAATAATCATTGATGGGCAGTTTTGCGGTAACCATTAGGCCTAGGCAGGGGCGTCATTTGGAGGGAGGGCAGTGAGGGGCGCTCGCCCCCCCAAACTTTCTGAGGGGGCCTCCAAATCAAGTACAATTAATGAAAGAAAATATACCGTGAAATTAAAAATAATTTGTATTTAGCCTTTCGTGTGTGTGTTCTTACCTAATTGTTCTTAACTAATTGTATCTTTACAGGAATGAGTCAAGCTCGTAATATCCCGTGTATTAAACCATTTTTATCATACATATCCTTGAATATATGAATCGTTTTGGCACGCACAACTTCATTCGGTAGTGCATTCCACTGATCAACTGCCCTGTTTGGGAAACTGAATTTCCTTATGTCTTTATCACCTCTTTTTTAATGCAGTTTTTTACAATGTCCCCTTGCTGATGCTTCACCATATATTATATATTCATTTATGGCTACTTTCTCTTTCTCTGAAATGCACTTTTATAGCATAATCATGTCTCCCCTTCTTCTTCTCTCCTGCAGCGTTGGTAGATTCAATCTTTCTAGTCTTTCTCCATAGCTTTGATCCCTTAAGCTTGGTACCCATCTTGTAGCGGCCCTTTGCACTTCTTCAAACTTATCTACGTGTTTTCTGAGATGAGGATTCCATACTACTGATGCATACTCCAGGGTTGGTCTGATGAATGATGTTATTATCTTCCTCAGCATATCTTCATTTATATATGTGAATACTGTTCACATATTAGCAAGCAATGTATACATGTTTCGTACCTTCTCACTGATGTGATCATCTGGAGATAGTCTATTATTGATAATTACTCCTAGGTCCTTCTCCTTTTCTGATATGTGTAGGGTTGATCTTCCTAACTTATAAGCCCAATCTAGTCTTTTCTCACGTTTACCAATGTAATTACATGACATTTATCTACATTAAATTCCATTTGCCATTTGTTGCTCCATTCATGAAACTTGTTCAGTTCCTCCTGCAGCTCTTTGCAAGAATCTATGTTAGTAATTTTCCTTGGAATTTTTGCATCATCTGCAAACATATTTAGATAGCTTCCATTTCCAGTGTTACTGTCTATGTCATTTATATTTACTAAAAACAAAATTGGTGCCACCACTGAGCCCTGTGGGACTCTGCTAGTCACTTCCCTTCATGATGAGTAATTTCCCCTTAATATTGTTCTCATTTCCCTTTTTCTGAGAAAATCCTGCATCCAACAATACAATTTGCCTTGGATACCTCCTTGATGGTACATTTTCCATAAAAGCCTTTGGTGCGGTACTCTGTCAAATGCTTTCTTAAAATCTAAATAGATACTGTCCACCCATCCTTTTCTTTTCTGTAATGTTTCTGTACCTCTATCATAATAACTTAAAAGATTAGTAACACATAATTTTTCCTTCCTAAAACCGAACTGCCTCTCTGTTATCATACCGTGTTCTAGATGTTTTACCCAAACTTCCCTTGTCAACTTTTCTAGTATCTTACAACACTGGTCAGTGATACTGGTCGGTAGTTGAGTGGATCCTGTCTATTCCCTTTCTTAAATAGGGGAACAATGTTTGCTTTCTTCCAAATATCAGGTAGTTTACCTTGACCCAAGGATTCCTTAAATATTAAATACAATGGTCTGCTTAGCTCTTCTGCACATTCATGCAACACCCAACCTGAAATTCCGTCAGGACCATTTGCTTATCCTTTGTCCAATTTACGTAACTCCTCCTGTACTTTTTCTGATATTTGCATATCTGGTAATACATGTGGGCATGCATATTCCATATCATCTCTCAAAATTTCTTTCTTTTGTAAAAACTGATTGAAAGTTTTTATTTAGTACTTCACAAATAACTTTTTCTTGTGTATAGATGATCCCCTTATCCGTGATAAACTGTATTTTATCTTTAACTTTGGTTTTACTTCGGATGTAGCAGTTAAAAAGCTTAGGTTGATCACTACTTTTATTTACAATGTCCTCCTCAAACTGTCTCTGAGCCTCCCTCCTTATCTTTGTATAATAATTTCTTGCCTGTTTATATATATATCTTGCTGCAGCGTATTGGTAGTTATATTATATACTTTTTAAATTTTCCATTTTTTTTTTTTTTATGTTAAGTATAAGGTCAGCTTGAGACGTAACTCTTGGGAGTGGGGGAGACTGGGGAGGGTTGGCAGCTGGGGTAAAGGCGGGTGGTGCTCTCTTAGTTCCCCCCTCCCCTCTTCCCTGGCTGTACAGAGGTAGGAAGGGCGCACTTCTGAGCAGATATTAGTGCTCGTAAGTGAACGGTTACTGTCATGGTACGGTGGTCAAAAGTATTTACAATAATCTGCACCAATACTCCAAGCTCTTGCACGCTACTTGCAAACAGCTCTGTATCATTAGCATATATCAGGTTATAAATAATCCATCCTCCGTTTAATACAGTGCCATCCGTCTCTCAGTTACTCATGGTTTTACCTCTGCCATAACACCATCCATATTTATACTGGACAGCCAAGAGACATCAGACAACCTTGTCTCACGTCAACACTTATCTTGAAGTGTTCACTTAGATGCTCAGCTACCCTTACGCACATCTCTCTCTCTCTCTCTCTCTGTTGCAAAGACTTTGTGATGAGACAATATCGTCAGTTTATTGATCATTGCCAAATTATTTCATATGTACAATATTGTCCGGGAAATGGCTTTACACACCTTCACATGAAATAGTATGGCTCAATGCACCATGTTTACAGAGGTAATATGGTCGGATATGTCGCGATTGACGGGAAACCGGCGATAATTCGAGCTGGACTTGTTCCTGTCCGAGCCTCACAGAGATGCCAGTTAGTCCAGTAAGTCTTTATTTGACCGTGGCGTACTACTTTCGACCGTGTATTTCATCTTTGATTTTTCCTGTGTAGCCACTGCTTGACTCGTATTCGATTTTATCATAGAAACCGGGTTTTAGAGACAGGTTGAGACTTCCACAGGTGCTAACACATTGTAAATGGATTAGGGAAGTGCATGAAATTCTCTCACAGCAGCCACTGCTCCTCTGTGGTTGGCATCAATAAAGAAGGTAGGAATGGAGATAATTAAGATGCGTTGATGAAAATCTCACTAATAATTATGAGGTGGGTTGCATGCCCCTTCTCTTGATTCATATGGGGTAAGTCACACGCCATGGGTTAGCGATAGATTGTAATATGATCATACCGTACTACTGCAGTTCTAAAAGTTATGTGGTCATCACACCACATTATTATGAATATACCCATTTAGAGCCACACATTCAGACCTGCTGCAGTATTTACGGTAGTTAATTTAAGCTCTCTCACTCACCATGGTTGACACACACACACACACACACACACACACACACACACACACACACACACACTGTTGCTGTTTTTGTTATGGATTTATCCACCTTATGGTCAGAGTGGAAACAGGCAAGTGAAGCCCGTCAGAGTATTGGCGTATGATTATGCGTGAGGTAGGCTATTTGGGTGGGGGATGGGTGGAGACGGTTTGAAGTAGAGAAGATGTGGGGAAGAGAAGGACTGTTTCAGCAGCTGTGAATTCTCGTGAAGGATGACTGATGAGGCTGGATCCAAGGGAGAAGCGAAGGGAGGCGGTGGCAGGGCAATCAAGAAGGCAGTGTAAGAGGGGATATTCGTCAGATACACACACACACACACACACACACACACACACACACACACATATATATATATATATATATATATATATATATATATATATATATATATATATATATATATATATATATATATATATATATATGTAGTGGTAGGTGGGGACTCTCACCACGCACTCATTCGACCTAGTGTTGCCCTTTCCTCTCTTCCTTCCTTCCTCTTCTGTCTTTCCTTCATTCTTTCCTCATCCTTCTGCCTGTGGGTGACTGTACTCCCTTATCTGTCTTTCTTTCCTTCATTCTTTCCTCTTCCTTCAGCCTGTGGGTGACTGCACTGAGTGACAAGCCAAATGATTTCCTGTACACCAGGAAACCATTTACTGCTCTGGGTGGTAACCATGTAACAGAATTATGGCGCCTGGTGGTTTAGTGGGTAATTAACCCCTACACCGCGGGCTTGTTTACCAATTACTTGCGTGTCCCGCGGGGTTATTTGGGCTCCGACAGACTCTCAAAAAATATTTGCTAAAAATCAGTTATTAGTCCTAGAATAATAAAATTATATATGCTTATAGCACATACCTTCAGCTTTCTCCTGGAATGATTGTTGAGCCTTCGTCAGTTTCCGTAGGACTTGTGGAGACCTCTGAAGTAGGGTAACTAAGTCTCCACTTTACACTTCCCGACAACCCGTTATATGATTACCACAGCCAGATACAAACACTATAAACACTATTCTACCATTTTCAAGTAGTTTGGGATCCATACTAAAAAAAAAAACAGTGTGAAAGCAATGGAAATTACGAGCGCGTCTGATCGCCGCACTTGCCCTAGTTCGCTCTAGGCACTCTGTCATTTATTATTCATAAAACCCCTCACACTTTATATTTCTATTACTATATCACACTTATATATATCTGGAGTCTTTCTCCATAAGTTTCATTCAGTCGTATTATTTATTGTCACTGAAGTCATTCTATTTTTCAGTCAGTAAAATACGTAGAGAGCCACGGATTCACTCTCACTGTTATAACATAAATTATTTGTACTCATATTCTTATATTACTAATTACTTACATTACTATTTACATTTTCTATTCTATTTTCAATATTTACCCTTCTATTTTACTTACAATATGTTATTCACTGTCACTTTCAGTAAGATGAAACTATAGTACACTGTTCAATCATATGAACTGAACATCCATTGCTTTCACCTGCTATTTACACATTATTTACACATTATTTACACATTATTTCCAAATAATTCTGCTTCCACACTTGCACTGTTAGAACTGCTTCTGGCTGTGATAATCGAAGAAGCAGGTTACACAGAGGGAACCTGGCATTCAGCGCACTGCCAAGAGGTGCGTTTATGCTCAGGTGTGCGGCGTGTGGTATGCGCACATACCTGACACCTGCGAATCGCAGCCTTCCTTTTCCCTGTGGCAGGCATTAGCTCAAGTCTGTGCCGATCCATATACGCCCTCTGCTCAAGTCGGTCGGGAAGTGTAACTGGATGGCGCCTTGGAGTTGCTGCTTGCACCTTACCATATTTTTCCAGCAGCTGCTGGACACAAGTCCTGGCGAACAACCTCAGGAAGAAGGACTTGGGTGGCTTTACCTTCATCTTGTACAGGATGAAGGCGTTCAGCATCGTCATATCTATGAGATGCAGAAAAACTTTCCTGTACCACCTAGTATTCTTCCTGAGGCAGTCGATCTCACCAATCATCATGTCGGACTTGTCCACCAGCCGCATGTTTATATTATAGTCCAACACAGCATCAGGTTTCATCACAGGTTCGCCTGTCCTACGGTCGACCTTCCCACTGTCTCTCATCTCCCCCTTATGTACGGTGGTGAGCATGTGCACGACTCTCTTGTCATGCCACCGTATTGCCAGCATCTTCTCAGACTTGCGTAGGTGCACGTCTCCTCGCTGCGAGTTTCCTGCCTCTGGGAATTTGGGGAAGTTGGCACGATTACTTTTGACAGTACCGCAGGAGCCAATGCCGTGCTCAGAAAGGTATTTGGCAAGTTTCGGTGCTGTATAGTAGTTGTCTGTATACAGCACATGATTCCCACCAAAATACTTTTCTAGGAGCACTTTCACTACACAGCCTGAGAAGCCAAGGGGTGTGTTTTATCGAGATCGACAGTGCTGGCTGAATATATGACGAAGTCAAGGATGTACCCGTCTTACAGTCGCACAGTACAAAGAACTTAATTCCAAAGCGATGGCGTTTGCTTGGAATGTACTGGACAAACCGAAGACGTCCTCTGAACAGAACCAAGGACTCATCAATGACAACCTTCTGAAATGGGTGGAAGAATGACATGAACTTATCCTTCATTCTGTTCAGAATCTCCGGATCTTCCAGAGTGGGTCGGTTTGGGAAGGTACATCATTATCGGCAAAGTGCAGGTTTCCCATGATGTTCCGGAAGCGATCTCTGGCCATGTACTTGTTGAAGGTCGGTGAGGGTAGTAAGGGGTCCATGGACCAGTATTCTTCCAACTCATGCTTCTTGGAGTGTGGCATAAGAAGCATGAGGGCAAAGAACACATACAGCTCCTGCACTCCCAGCATGGTCCACTGTTGCATCTTGGCTGCACCTGTACCACTAGCAGCACGTTGTGATTCGAACCTGTTAGTCTCATCACATATGTGCTGCATGACTTCGTCATCTAGGAAGGCCAAAAGGTAGTCGACACACTCAGCATTTTCGTCCATAGTGAAGGCAGGCTGAACTGACGAGCTCTCATCGAAAACCAGGTTTTCGGGGACAAAATCTGACCCTTCCGTCCACGCGAAGGCGTCCAGGATTCCCTGGCGTGGCGGTGGAGGGATGGTGGTGGTGGTGGTGGTGGAGGTTGGCTGAGAGGGAGGCTTATCACGGTCAAGGTCACTCGCACTGACCCTAGGTTGCCGTACAGCACTAGCAGCCCTTACCCTACTAGCTACACTACTTCTCACTCTCTTAGATCTACCTCTACCTCTCGGCCGGCCTTCACTGTTGATGCTGGTGGTGACTCCGACGACGAAGACTCCGGAGATAACTCAACCGACGATGATGATGAGATGAGTAAAGCGGGGCTTGGGGAACGGGGAGGTGAATGATCTCGTGACTCATGGCGGGCTGGGTCACGTGGGGGCATTGTTCTGGGGCTAACACGCCGCCTTTTCCTCCCTTCCCAAATTCTTTTCCTTCCTGCACTAAAGGCTCCTTTCCCTTGGAGCTACACACAGATTCACTGGTAGGAGCACTTGTTGTCGCTGTTTCTGGCGCGATAAGTTCACCCTGCTCATCACACGATTCACCGGAATCGTCAAAATCGCTGCTGTCCATTATTATCATCGACAATTCAGCAAGTTCTCGTGCCACTGCAGAGTCACTGAGGCCTTTCCTGCTTGCCTCAACACTTTTCTTGGGGGTAGAGGTCACGGGGCCCTTTGCAATGGGCGCAGAAGTGGCAGGAATGGCGGGAAGCGAGTGCGACATGTTGTCTCTGCAGTGGAGGACAAGGAACTAAATGCCGCGGCTTATCTGAGAAGGGAAGGGTTGACAATGACACTTTAGGCTGACTGCTGCTAACTTACAGGCTAATTTTTTATAGGTAGAAAATCTCGGCAATAAATAAAGAAATAGGTACTTCCAGGTGAATGTAAATGTCAATTAGGATTCTCCCTTCCTTTCTGATATATATTTTTATTACAGACATCGATTACAAGGCATAAATCAAAGGGGAAATTACCATGGTAATGTAGCGAATGAATGCACGTGAGGTTTTGTCAGGTGATAATTGGGCAATTTCAGGAGTATAACACTATCACTTACCTGTTTTTTTTTTGGTATATATTATTGGGTAAAAATATTGGGCATAGGGCTTATTTCAATGGATGAAATCTGTGGAAAAAGAAGAGGGAAATTTCCGTGGCAGCGTGCGTGAGAGGTGAGAGGAGAGGGTAATGGAGGGCAAGTAGGGAGGGGAGTCAAGAAGGGGGTAAATTATCTGAGAAGGGAAGGGTTGACAATGACACTTTAGGCTTACTGCTGCTAACTTACATGCTAATTTTTTATAGGTAGAAAATCTCGGCAATAAATATAGAAATAGGTAGTTCCAGGTGACTGTAAATGTCAATTAGGATTCTCCCTTCCTTTCTGATATATATTTTTATTACAGACATCGATTACAAGGCATAAATCAAAGGGGAAATTACCGTGGTAATGTAGCGAATGAATGCACGTGAGGTTTTGTCAGGTGATAATTAGGCAATTTCTGGAGTATAACACTATCACTTACCTGTTTTTTTTTGGTATATATTATTGGGTAAAAATATAGGGCATAGGCCTGATTTCAATGGATGAAATCTGTGGAAAGAGAAGGGGGAAATTTCTGTAGCGCAGCTCGGCGTGGGAGGTGAGAGGAGAGGGTAATGGAGGGCAGGTAGGGAGGGGAATCAGGAAGGGGTTAAAATAGCTAAAATGTCAACAATGGATGGGAGTACAGATGAGATTTGGAGTGCTGACTAGTGTTGGACATTGGCAGTACTGATATATGATACAAGCCACCACTTGAGAGCCCGGGATAATTCAAAATAACACAGAATCACAAAAGTGACGCCCCGCGGTATGATCCATTGTAGCCGAGCGTCACGAAAGTGACGCCCCGCGGTTAAGGGGTTAAGGCACTCCATTGGACTGAGCCACGTAATGTCACTCAGGGATGAATGAGGCTGGTCACTTTCATCCTAAATATCAGGACCAACTTGCCTAGCCCCAGGCCCCTTCGCTCTTCATGGGGCAGCGTACGATATCTATCTATCTATCTATCTATCTATCTATCTATCTATCTATATATATATATATATATATATATGTAGATCATCATCATCAACCATTACATATTCACTGCTGAACAAAGGCCTCCCCCAGCCTTCTCCACGAATTCCTTGACTGAGCCAATCTTTGCCACGTTTTCCCTGCAAATTTTTCTATCTCATCTCTCCACCTCCTGTCTGGCCTTTTTCTGCTACGCTTACAATCTCTTGGTGTCCAGTCAGTCAACCTCTTGCTCCATCGATTATCCCTTATTCTTGCTACATGGCTTGCCCACCTCCATTTCTGTTCTTTTATAACTTCTATAATATCTTTGACTTTAGTCTGCTCTCTCACCCAAGTTGATCTTTTCCTGTCTCTTAAAGATATTCCCAACATTGACCTTTCCATTGCTCTCTGAGAATGAATTAGTTAATTTCCATCGATTTTGTCAGTTTCCAAGTCTCACAACCATACGTTATAGCTGGAATTATACATTCGATATATACTTTTTGTTTCATATAAACTGGCAAGCTACTTTTCATAATGTCCCTATGTTTACCGAAAGCTTTCCATCCTATTGTAATGCGTCTTTTTATTTCGCTATAATTATCTTTCGTTATTTTTAGTATTTGTCCCAGGTAATTGTATTCCTCGATTTCTTCAAGAATTTCTCCACTTATTCTGATGACGCTCTTTGGTGTTTGAGGATTAAACATTACTTTAGGTTTACTCCGGTTCATCTTTAGCCCTACTTTGAGACTTTCTCTGTTCAAGCCATTTAACATTTCTTGCAATGCCTCTGCTGTTTCTGAGATAAGGACAATGTCATCTGCAAATCTTAAATGGTTTAGCTTTTCTCCATCTATTTCACTCCTTTGTTTTACCAATCAAGCTTTCTGAAAATACTTTCTAGGCATACTGTAAATAACT
The DNA here is from genome assembly GCF_032717465.1 of Coenobita brevimanus. Taxonomy (NCBI): domain Eukaryota; kingdom Metazoa; phylum Arthropoda; class Malacostraca; order Decapoda; family Coenobitidae; genus Coenobita; species Coenobita brevimanus. The sequence continues at coordinate 29,743,896 of NC_137053.1, read as the reverse complement.
TTGGTGAAATTGTATCTCCCTGACGCACGCCCTTCTCAGTCTTAATTTTCTCAGAGTCCTTATGTAATTTAACTGTAGCAGTTCCCTCTTTGTATATGTTTTCGAGCAGTTTTACAATGTTCTCATTCACCCCTTGTTCTCGCAATGATTTTATAATTGCTATGTGCTCCACTGAGTCGAAAGCCTTTTCGTAATCAACAGAACCTAAGCACAGTGGTTTATTATATTCTGTAGTTTTCTCAGTTAGCTGATTCATTGTGTGTAGATGATCGGTAGTCGAGTACCCGCTTCGGAATCCTGCCTGTTCACGGGGTTGGTTTTCCTCCAAATTTGTAGTTATTTTGTTTGCAAGGACTTTAGTGAAGAGTTTATAAATGACTGATAGCAAGCTAATGGGTCGATAGTTACTAAGGTCTTTTGAGTCACCTTTTTGGTAAAGCAAAATAACTATTGCATTACACCATGTTTTGGGAATTTTCTTCCTTTTTATACATTGAGTAAATAAGTGAGCAAGCCTAGTTTGTACTTCTGCTCCTGCATCCAACAGTAAATCTGCTGCTATTCCATCTTGTGCCGGAGCTTTCCCTCTTTTCATATTTTTGAGAGAATTATTTACATCATCTGGTGTTACCGCAGGTATATATATATATATATATATATATATATATATATATATATATATATATATATATATATATATATATATATATATATTATATATATAGCCCGGCGCCCTGATCCCGCAAGGGGTGGCTGCAGACAAAACGCCTCCAAGTCGTTCTGTTACCCACTATTTGATGCCCTCCCCCCATCATACTCCTCCCTCCCTCACATACCTCTCAACTCCATTTCTCCACTTTATCCTCGGTCTTCCCGTCCCTCTCCCTCCCTCCACTTCACGTACATACACTCTCTTAATCAGTCCTTCATTCTCCATTCTCTCCACATGTCCTCCGGATTACGGAGGTTATTCTCTCATACCCTTTGACTCACGGCTGGATTAAGCATGTGGGAGGCCCGGGGCCCGCTTGGAAGGGAGGCCCCCTTTCCAACTCCCCCAATGGCATATTATATTCTAGTATTATATTATATTCTAGTATTATATTATATTATATTATATTATATTATATAATATATATTATATTATATATGTTATTATATTATATTATATTATATATTATATTATATTCTATTGTTATATTATATCTAGTATTATATTATATTATATTCTAGTATTATATTCATATATTCTAGTAGCCTTGGACGATACAAATATAAGCAGTGCTGCCAAGTTACTAAAAGACAAGTATTGATGAAAATGACAAGTATTGTAGTCTGTATTATGGTTTGTGCTTCTTCAATTACGATTTAGAAATTGACTAACTTGTAATTATCATGATTTATCAACAGTTTGGTCATAGACATCAGAAAAACTAAGGTAAGGCTAAATAATTTATCATGACGATGTCAGTTCAGTAAAAAATATTTTTCATAGAATATGTTTAATGTTCCAGATACAGTTTTGAATATTAGGGATACCTTCCTCCGCACAGGTGGGTGCCTGTGCTCAACTTTCTGCTGCTCTGGTGGGAGGCCCCCTTTTGGTGGGTGGCCCAGGGCCCGGGCCCCTTGGGCCCCCCCCTTAATCCGGCGGTGCTTTGACTAATGCACGAAAGCCTTGGTTTACTCAAACTAGTTCTAATACTGTCTGCAACAAGGAGAGGGCCTATAAAAGGTACCAGAGACAACCCACCCCTGAATCATATCTTTTATACGTTTCAGCCCGGAATCGTGCTAAGTCTGTTCTTCTCTCTGCCAAAAATAATTTCATCCGTACAAGATACTCTCAACTCTCTAACTCGAATTCTTCCCGCTCCTTCTGGCACCTTGCCAAAAACCTTTCTAACAACTTTACCTCATCATCCTTCCCTCCTCTTTTCTACTCTGATGGCTCTGTAGCTATTTCTTCTTCTGATAAAGCAGATCTCTTCGCTCAGACTTTCTCCTCCAATTCCACCTTAGACTATTCCGGTGCTGTTCTTCCATCGCTTCCCCCCTCTGACTTCCTCATGGCTAACATTAAAATTTCTTCAACTGATGTATTTTCTGCCATCACAGGCCTTATTACTAATAAGGCATATGGGCCTGAAGGAGTCCCTCCTGTTGTTCTCAAGAACTGTGCTTCTGTGCTTACACCCTGCCTAGGCAAACTCTATCGCCTTTGTCTATCAACTTGTACCTTTCCTTCTTGCTGGAAGTTTGTTCTCATTCATTCAGTTCCAAAGAAGGGTGACCATTCCCAACCTTCTAACTATCGTCCAGTTGCTTTAACATCCTGTATCTCAAAAGTTTTCGAATCTGTTCTTAATAGAAAAATTTTAAAGCATCTTTCCTATCGCAACCTTCTTTCTGATCGTCAGTATGGGTTCCGTCAGGGACGCTCCACAGGTAATCTTCTCACCTACCTTTCAGACTCCTGGTCATCCTCCTTTCGGGACTTTGGCGAAAGCTTTGCCATTGCACTTGACATCTCAAAGGCTTTCGATCGAGTCTGGCATAAATCTTTAATTTCCAAACTGCCCTCTTACGGTTTCTGTCCTTCTATCTGTGCCTTCATCTCTAGCTTCGTTTCTAGTCGTTCTATAGCCGCTGTTGTAGACGGCCATCGTTCTTCTCCTAGATCTATTAACAGTGGTGTTCCTCAGGGCTCTATCCTATCACCAACTCTCTTCCTTTTATTCATCAATGACCTTCTAAGCTGTACATCTAACCCTATCCACTCATACGCTGTTGACTCCACCCTTCACCTTTCCATTCGATTCCCTCAACTTCCATCTCAGCAGTTACTTCAACAAACAAGGGATGAGGCTATGGCACACCTAATGTCTGACTTGGCTCGTGTCTCTGACTGGGGTAAAAATAATCTTGTTGTTTTTATTGCATCAAAGACTCAGTTTTTGAACCTATCAACCCAAGAAAATCTTCCACAGGTATACCCACTAACGTTTAATAATAATCAGCTTAATCCTGCATCATCGTTTAACATGCTAAGGGTTTCATTTACTCGGGATTTATCTTGGAAAGATCATATTACATCTCTTGTAAAATCTGCTTCCAAGAGATTGGGTGTGCTAAGCCGACTCCGTTCCTTTTTTACCCCTGCACAATTGTTGACTCTATACACGGGTTTTATCTGCCCCTTCCTGGAGTACAAATCTCATGTGTGGGGAGGCTCCCCACATACAGCTCTTCTCAATAGGGTGGAGTCAAAGGCTTTTCATCTCATTAACTCTCCTCCTCTTACTGACTCCCTTCAACCTCTGTCTCTTCGCTGCACTGTTGCATCTTTATCTCTTTTCTATCGCTACTTCAATGGTCACTGTTCCTCTGAACTGTCTGCATGCATTCCTCCACCTCTATGACGGGCGCATAGCACCCGTCTAGCAGCAAACTCTCACCCTTTTTCTTTGTCCAACTCTCCAATGCAAGAGTTAACTGTTACTCCCAGTCCTTCATTTATGCAATAGGTCATCTCTGAAACTGTCTCCCTCTGTCTCTATTTCCTGCTTCCTATGATCTCCAGTCTTTCAAACACAGTGTGTCCAGGCATCTCAAAATGAATGGATCTTGAATTTGGCTCTCTCTTGTATTTTGTTTTTCTCTTGGAAGGAACAGTTTTGCGGGCTCGTTGCCTTTGGTTCCTTCTTCCTCACATAAAAAAAAAAAAAATCCACATCCATCCCACAACGTTCTTTCACTTCTTCATCCGTCAACCTGTCCCCCCATGTCACTCCACATGCTCCTCTCAAGTAACTCATTTCCACTGCTCGCACTCTTGGTTTGTTCCCTTCTAGCAGGGTCCATTCCTCGCTTCCATACGTCAGGGTAGGGATCACAATACTATCATGCAGTGACTTCTTAACTTCCATACTCACCTCCCTATTTCTCATCACTGTTTTCAGTGAACCAACAACCATCCTTCCCTGCTGTACCCTTTCAAACACTTCATCCCCAAAAGTTCTATCCTTACTCATCACACTATCCAAGTACTTGAATGCACTCACATTCTACATATCTTCACCATCCAACCTCACCGTGCATTCTGTGACTTCATTCCTCTCAAACACCATAACTTTACTCTTGTTTACATTAACTTTCAGATTCCTTTTTCTACCCACTCTCCCAAATTCATTCACCAAACCTTGCAACTCCAATTCATCTTCATTCAACAATACTGTTTCATCAGGAAACAGCAACACCGGAATCTTCCACATCTCATCCTCATTCATTAGAGCCACCTCCACATCCACTGCCCTACCTTGCACCTCGTTTAGAGCGCTATCCATGTATATATTAAACAGCCATGGAGACATCACACATCCCTGTTTCAGTCCCACATTTAGATCAAAGAACTCACTCAGCTCATCATCCACTCACACCATAGCCTTGCTCCTTCTTACAAACTCTTCACAACACTCAACAATTTCCCCTCCACTCCATATATTTTTAATATCTTCCACATACCCTGCCTATCTATTCTGTCATAAGCTTTCTTCAAGTCAATGAAGGCAGCATATAATTTCTTTCCCTTCTCTAGATACGTCTCCACTAAACATCTTAGAACAAATATCTGATCTACACACCCTTTTCCCTTCCTAAATCCCCCTTGTTCTTCTCCAACTAGCTCTTCTGTTATATGTCTAACCCTATCATTGAGTACTCTACCATATGTTTTTCCAGTCACACTAAGAAGGAAAATACCCCTATGGTTACCACATATTTCTCTCTCCCTTTTTCCTTTGTATAAAGGAAAAATTATACCTGATTTCCAGTTCTCTGGAACCCTTCCCTCTTCCCAATCCAATCTGCACAACTTCCTTATCCACTCCACAACAATCTCCCCCCTATACTTCAGCATTTCACCACACATGCCATCAATTCCTGGGACCTTTCCCATCTTGATCTTCTTCATTGCTTCCACAACTTCGGCCCTACTGATCTCTTCCTCCCTCCTCTCATCTCATCTTCTCCCAGCCATTCCCCAACCACTTATACTCGCACTGCTCTCACTCTCTACATTCAACAGATCCTCAGAGTGCTCCTTCCATCTCCTCAACTTCTTTCTATTCTCCACCAATAATTTATTATTCCCACCTTTCACTCTCCTACTGTTTCCCCTTTCACATTGTCTTACTGTCTTTACTTCCTTCTAAAACAATTTCTTACTCTCCCTCCATTTTACACTCAGATTCCTCCCGAACACTTTATTCACTTTCATCTTACTCTCTTTCACCAATCTCTTCATCTTCCGTCTCCTGCTCACATATACCTCTCTCTTCTCTCTCTCTCATCATCTCCCCTACCTCTATTAGCTAGCCATATTCCTTCTTCTTTTGTTCCACAGCTCGTTTCACTTCGTCATTCCACCATGCTGTCCCTTGCACACCCCTGCATCTCCTCCTCACTCCATGAACCACCTCACACGTTGTGCCTATCTCTTCGTGAATATCTTACACACTTCTTGCACCCCTTCCATCTGCTCTAACTCATACCTTTCCAGTCTTTCTTCCACTATGCTCTTATACTCTGACGTTTTCTCACTATCTTGCAACTTCTCTGTTCTTCTCACAGGAGATGTTTCCTCCTACCTTCCCCTTCGTCTCTTCACCCATTTTCATTGCAGCCTTACCCTGGCCATCACTAAGTGATGGACCGAAATTCCATTCCCCCACCCACTCCACAGTCTTGCATCCAACACTTGTCTTCTCATTCGCTCATCCACACACATACGTAATCTATCATTGCCTTTCGTTTAACAAGTTCACCGTCCATCCTCCTCATGACTCTCCATGTATACCTGTGGATCATCTCATGCCAAAAGAAGGTGTTGGCTATTGCAAACCCCTTACCAGCACAGATGTCCACCAAATCACTACCATTCCCAGCTACTTCAGCTGGCACACCCCACTGACCAACCACTCCATCCACTCGTACATTCCCAACTTTGCCATTCATGTTTCCAATCAAAAACATTCTCTCGCTCCTCTCAAACTTGTCAATACATGCATCAACACTTGCCCAAAACTCATCTTTCACTCTTGCCATTCGGCCCTCTGTCGGCGCGTACTCACATACAATCGTCCAACCTTGTATACCTACTTTCATCCTCACCCATACAATCCTTGCACCCACTGTTCCATACTCTATTATATTCTCATTGCACTTCTTGCTTATCATCAGACATACTCCCTCTCTTGCCCTCTCATTGTCATTAACTCCCGCACATATTCATAAACCGTAGTCCCATTCTCTCACCTTTTCACCTTTCCATTTAGTTTCAGTCAACCACATACATCCACTCTTGTATCCTCAAGCACCTGCACAATCTGTCTATCTTTCACTTCGTCATTCACTCTTCTCATATATATATATATATATATATATATATATATATATATATATATATATATATATATATGTGTGTGTGTGTGTGTGTGTGTGTGTATGTAAGTGTATGTAAATAAATTATATATATATATATATATATATATATATATATATATATATATATATATATATATATATATATATATATATATATTATATCCTTTCGTTTCATTTCGTTTTTAAGTGCTCCAGCATGCTTGCATGCGTCAGCCATGGTCACCTAATGGCAGCTCTCCATGCTGCTCGATCTCTTGCAGCCTCCCTGAATGACCTCATCCTAGGCCTTTTTCGGTCTGCCTTTCGTAACCCTACCCCCTAACGTTAATATGTCTCATTTTCTGCACCCAATCTTCATCCCCTATCATCCCCACATGTCCAAACCACCAGTGGTGGGCAGCGCAAACGAAGAAGGACCTTGCGCAAGCGCAAAGCGCAATCCACAGTTCACTACCTTGCGCAAGTGCAAATGCGCAATCTGACGAATATTTAGCTTGCGCAATGTCACAAAGCGCAAGCGCAAACCATTTGCATATATTTTTGGGAATTATTGAAAAATATTGAGATATTTAAATAAAACAGCATACCTACTTTTATTTATTATTATTATTTTCTATTTTTTGTAATTTGGGCAAGTGCGCAATCTAATATTTAGCTTGTGCAATGTCGCAAAGCGCTAGCGCAAATAATTTGCATATATTTGCGGGAATTACTGTAAAATTTATATTGGTATAATTAAATAAATTACTAAATTAGCAACCTGCCCACCACCCGCGGTGACTGAGGTACAGTAGGTAATTGTCCGGGAAAAACAGCCTTTATTTTCCAAGGCGTTGGCAAAGATCACGTGATTACTGTATCATCAACTCTCTCTCTCTCTCTCCGACAGAGGGAGAGAGGGAATGGAGAAGAAGAGAGAGAGGAGGGAAGGAATGGAGAATAAGAGAGAGAGGAGGGAAGGAATGGAGAATAAGAGAGAGAGGAGGGAGGGAATGGAGAAGAAGAGAGAGAGGAGGGAAGGAATGGAGAAGAAGAGAGAGAAGAGGGACGAAGTTTATGCCTTATCTCCACACTCAAAGGGACTCTCCTTTGCCATTCCCGTAGCCTATTTACTTTCTTTCTCTCTCTCTTTCTCTCTCAGAATAATGCTCTTTATCTCTCTCTCTCTCTCTCTCTCTCTCTTGTCTTGTCAAGACAATTTATTTAATAATTCAATATAGATATACAATAGCATATGTAATTCGTTACAAAAAATAAAAAATCATGAAAACAGAGTATTTAAATCAAATATCCACAGCCTAATAAATTATTAGGCTGTGGATATTTGATATAAATAATATGTTTTAATGGTTTTTGTATGGCACTGCATATGCTAATCTTAATAAATAATGTATATTTATTATTATTTACTAATAATAATAATTTAAAAAATATTAAAAATATTTTATCTCTGTTGAAGCATATTAAGAAATGCTACTACCCCCTTCCCTCCCGCCTCCCCCCACCAACCCACCCTCGCGACCCGCCCCAGCCTCCCCCATCCATTGTCCAGCCATGCGGGAAGCTCCCAAGACCACGTGTCCCCTGGAGGACCACGTGTCCCTTGGATTGCGCAGTGCGCAAGGGATGTGTGCAAGCGCAAACTTAGTTGTGCAAGCGCAACTAAGTTTGCGCTTGCGCACCTGCCTTTTCACGTGTGCAAGTGCAAAATTGCGCATGGTCTCGTGCAGTGCGCAATGCGCAAATGATAACACTGGAGCGCAAGGGTGCGCAATTGCGCTTTGCGCAAGTGTTTGCGCACCTCCCCAGCACTGCAAACCACCTCTATCCACCTCTTTTCATCACAACACCAATACACTCCAGCCCCATCCCACCTCTGAACTCTTCCATCAAAAACCTAGCTTCCCAGGCCTTGCACTCAAGGACACAGTGCACGTTCAACTAATCATTGTCATTTCTGTACGTTTGAGCCTGCAAATACGAGTATCTTCTTTCTTTTACTGCCCGGATCTCACTACCATACAGCATTACACTACTAACACATGTCACATACAAAGATCCCTTCGCATGGAGGAAGAGCTGTTTCAATATCAGGAGAGGTAAACAGCTTCTTGGACTTCCAACCACTCCTCACTCTGGCCTCAGAGCTAGCTCCAGCCCTACCTGCAGCACATAACATGTTTTCCAACGAACAAAACTACAAAACTACCACAGACTCAAGAGACTCACCAGCAAGATCAATCCTTTCATACCTGACAATCTCCACATGCTCTATACCCGTCACACCGTACACATGAAATCAGCACTATCTTGCAGTCTACGACTAATGTCACTAAATCTCTTATGCACCCACTTATCACAAACACTGCACAGGGTGGAATTACCTTCCACACCCTTGGGGCAAACTGCACATAGCCACTCTCCCTCTTCTTTGACAGTACCCCCATCAACCTTTGATGCCGTCACCTTTTTTTTTTTTTTTTTTTTTTCTGCATATACTCTCAAGCTCTTGTGCCCCATACCAGCTCTCCGCTCTTTCCACTGCTTAAATCTTTCCTTCAACTTCCTATCGTTCTCCAATCAACACCAAATCATCGACATACATCTGCCACGGCAGTCCATTCTGAAATCACGTGAGAGGGCTTCTAGCACCGTGATAAACAATAAGGGGCTGAAGACTGACCCCTCACGCACACCAACATTCACTGAATATAAATATAAATGTATAATGACAGGTTGCAATAACATCATACGTCAAAGCACCATCACCTGTGTGGGGCCTGAACTCATCTCTCCACAACAAATCTAAAAGATGTGTTGCAGTCATGTAAACGTGATGTTTTTCCTTTCGGATCCACTCACCCCGATTTATTATATCATAATTACGTGACAGCCACACAAATGTTCATTAACTTGCGGACATCTGTTCTATCACGTTATCTAGCTGATCCCAAAATCTATCTTTCTCAGACTAGCTCCTTTCATCACAAGTTGTATAAGTTTCAATTGCTGCTAAGTTCACCCTGCTGAACTGGAACTTGACATACCGGTACTCGTACATACATCTCGAGCTGACACATTTATAATCTTTCATTCCCCTTGGCCACTCATCACTCATTAGCAACGTAATTCCTTCTCTGCATCTTCCCTGCACTATTATACCTGGCCTTACACATTTCACGCCTTTTCAGTTTTGTTTCACACAACGCCATTACTATGTACCTAGGACTCTTAAACACATTCACCACTTCCACTCTCTTACTGTCCTCATTCACGCCTCTCACGTTCCACGCGATGTTATAAACATGCCCATTTGGTTGGGGTTCTGGGCAGTTTTTGGATCCTCCATGGCTCACTGAATTTGCTCTCCTTTTTATTGAAGTGATTTATCTTTTAATGGGGAAACTGGGGGACGATACATTACTAGGCAACCCCGCACATAGCTTTATACCTATCTATCAGGCTAAGTTAATCTGACGACTCTCGTGTTAAAATGAGGTGTCAGACTGTGGTCATAAGCTCCTCTGCACAAAATTCATCCTACCGGGTCGATTGCCTGTCAGTCCCCTAACCTCATTAGCTCCAGTACCGTACGTTTTTCTCACATATCAATATACCAGATCTATCCACCTTCCTCTAGGCCTTTCACTTTCAAATTCATTCAGATATATTCTTTTCACCACTGTGTTCACGACCATTCACTCCATAAATCGATACCAAAGAAGCATTTTCTATTAAAACCCATGCACTGGAGAAGTGGATTTGCAAAACAGGTTGTGTGGTGCGGCAATCTGTCACTTTACTGACCACTGCAAAGCGTTTGCAGATGACCATCACCGGTTAGAGAGTTCGATGCCATATGGTTCTGGTAACATTGCTTGGTACATAAACACACGGATGACGACATACGAGTTTGTCAAACGAAGAAGTGTTTAAGGTGTCCAGAACATTTCTGCGACAGGATCATAATAGTCCTGTGTGTATTAGATCATATTTCTCAATACAATGAGCAATAATACCTATGGTTTTCGTATTCCAATGGCCATGTTTCCTTCGCTTGTATCCACTACTTGAACCTCTCAGAGTCTCATAGGGTTGTTTTTAATCGAACAAGAGGCAGGGAGTTAGACAGTCGCGTCGATTTTGTTAATTACATTTCTTTGATGCCACAACCTTTGCTTCTGAATATGATGACAACACTTTCGGAAATTGTTATCAGTTTGTATATCATATTGTTTATAGAAAATCGATAAACCATCCTATATCTTATATCCCTTACTGAAACTGAGATCAGTCAAATAATAATAATAATAATAATAATAATAATAATAATAATAATAATATTAATAACATAGCTGGAACATTGTACTCTACATAATGACAAAGGTATTTTCCAGTGCTGTAAATGTGTTTTGATAGTTATGATCAGTTACATTAAAACTGGTGTCTGCTTTAAGCAGAAAAGGATACTGGTCGCAGCACTAATCAGCTGCACCTCGTTTCACTATCAAGTTAAGACGCCTTAATGAACTGTGATGAGTGTCCATGATTCACTTTTGATGTATTTTTTGACCGATAGATCGTGCCTTATTTTCACCACTTATCAAGGGCAATCGTCATGACATATTAAATTCTTGTATTTCCCTAGCTTATAAAATTTCCTTAGAGTATACAGCATAGCTATATCATTTCCACAAACTAGATTTGTTTCTGTATATTACTGTGTGTGTGTGTGTGTGTGTGTGTGTTCTTACCTAATTGTTCTTACCTAATTGTATCTTAAAGGCCCTCTCCCACTTCGGCGTAAATAGGCACGATGAAGCCACGATGAAAATCGTGGCCGAAGTCGGAGATATGTCGACGACTCTGACCATGAATCGTGGTGTTGGCGTAATACCGGCGACACCAGTACGACAAAACGCCGACACCTCGGCGGAGTATACGATATAACCGGCGACTAGTAGCCGACATATCGCCGATATGTCGGCGTAATGCGCAAGCATTATTCTAAATTCAAATTTTAACGTTTTTTTTTACGGCGATTCAACGGTGATAAAGGTACAACGGCGGCGTGCTGTCGACGATGTATCGTCGATGTGTCGGCGAATGCACTGGCGCCAATGCGGAATAAATCGCATGCACCTTGCAGACAAAACGCCGAGGCCATCGCAGGTGCCTCGCCGTCATCGGCGTATTTAAGGCGATTAATCGACGGTTCATCAGCGAAATGTCGGCGATATATCACCGACATTCATAAGATGAAATATTACTGTCGCACAACCCGGTACGTATCGTACGGTTTACGTAAGCTATGTCGTATTAACCTCACCGATGCATCGCCAATGCATTGCCGACACTTCACCATATGACCGTGCGACATCTCAACGTTTTTTTTCACCGCCGACGCCTCGCCGATGTCGGCGATCATACGCGGTTTATACACTGGGTAATCGCCGACGTCGCCGAGGCGTCGCCTTGTTGTCAACGACTAATCTGAGAAATTTTACAAAATCGTGGAGGGCCACGACGTTTTCATGCAGCATGAAAACGTCGTGGCCCCCCACGACAAATATCCACCTCGTGCGACGTATCGGCGACATGCCACGAATGGACAAGATTTTGATCACGAATACCCACGATTAGGGATTTTTGACACATCGTGACTTTATCTTCCCCACTTTCGCCGAAGTGGGAGAGGGCCTTTACAGGAATGAGTCAAGCTCGTACTGTCCCGTGTCTTAAACCATATTTATTGTACATATCCTTAAATTTGCGAATTGTTTTGGCACACACTATTTCATTCGGTAGTGCATTCCATTGATCAATTGCTCTGATTGGGAAACTGAATTTCCTTACGTCTTTTTACGTCTTTATCACCTCTCTTCTTATGCAGTTTTTTGCAGTGTCCTCTTGCTGATGCTTTCCCATATGTTAAGTAATCATTTATGTCTATTTTCTCCTTCCCTGATATGCACTTATAAACCATTATCATGTCACCTCTTTTCCTTCTCTCCTGTAAAGTTGGTAGATTCAGTTTTAGTCTTTCTTTGTAGCTTAGGTCCCTTAAGCTTGGTATCCATCTTGTAGCGGCCCTTTGAACTTTTTCAATCTTGTCTATGTGTTTTTTGAGATGAGGACTCCAGACTACTGATGCATATTCCAGGGTTGGTCTAATGAATGATGTTATTATCCTTCTTAGCGTGTCTTCATTTATGTATGTGAATGCTATTCTCATATTTGCAAGCAGTGTATACATGTTCCGTACCTTCTCACTGATGTGGTCAGCCGGAGATAGTCTGTTATTGATAATCACACCTAGGTCCTTCTCTCTTTCTGATGTGTATAGGGTTTTATTTCCTAACTTATAATCCCAATCAGGTCTTTTTCCACTTTTACCAAACTTGATTACATGACACTTGTCCACATTGAATTCCATTTGCCATGTATTACTCCATTCATGAAATTTATTTAATTCTTCTTGTAGCTCTTTACAAGAGTCTGTGTTAGTAATTCTCCTTTGTATTTTTGCATCATCTGCAAACATATTCAGATAGCTTTCATTTCCAGTGTTACTGTTTATATTATTTATATACACTAAAAACATGATTGGTACCAGCACTGAACCCTATGGTACTCCACTAGTCACTTCTTTCCATAATGAGTAGTTTCCCCTTAGTACTGTTCTCATTTCTCTTTTTATGAGAAAATCTTCCATCCAACAAAACAGTTTGCCTCGAATTCCTCCTCGATGGTACAGTTTCCATAAAAGTCTTTGGTGTGGTACTGTGTCAAATGCTTTCTTGAAATCTAAACAGATACTGTCCACCCATCCTTCTCTTTCCTGTATTGTGTTTGTTACTCTGTCATAGTAGCTCAACAGATTAGTAACACATGATTTTCCTTTTCTGAAACCAAACTGTCTTTCTGTTATCATACTGTGTTCTTATAGATGATTTATCCAAGCTTTTCTTATAAGCTTTTCTAATACCTTGCTTACAACACTGGTCAGTGATGCTGGTCGGTAGTTGAGTGGATTTTGTCTATTTCCTTTCTTGAATAAGGGGACAATATTAACTTTCTTCCAAATATCAGGTAGTTTACCTTGACTCAAGGATTCATTGAAATTTAAAAATAATGGTTTACTTAACTCCTTTGCACATTCTCGTAGTACCCAACATGAAATTTCATCAGGACCACTTGCTTTTCCTCTGTCTAATTTACTTAACTCCTCCTGTATTACTTTTTCTGCTATTTGTATATCTGTTAGTATGTGTGGACATGCATGTTCCACGTAGTCCCTCTCAAATTTTTTTTCTTCTGTAAAAACTAATTGGAAATTCTTATTTAGCCCTTCACAAATATCTTTCTCTTGTGTATAGGTGATTCCCTCGTCCGTAATGGATTGTATTATATCTTTTACTTTGGTTTTGCTTCTGATGTAGCTGTAAAACAGCTTTGGTTGATCACTACTTTTATTTATTATATCCTCCTCAAACTGTTTTTGGGCTTCCCTCCTTATTCTTGTATAATCGTTTCTTGCCTGTTTGTAATTATTATACACCCTTTCACTATTGTGTCTCCTGTATCTATTCCACAACAAATCTCTTCTTTCTTTTGATTTTTTACATTCTGTATTGAACCATTTCTGTATTTTCTTATCTGTTTCTTTGTGCTGTGGGATGTACTTCTGGACTCCTATTTCATAAAATTCACAGAATTTTTTATATACAGCATTTGAATCTTGTCCTCTAAGCTCATTTTCCCAATCAACTTCTAAGAAATACTTCTTTAGGTCTTGATAATTTCCCTTTTTATAGTTTAGGCTCTTTTTGTAACTTTCATTGCTGTTAACTATGTCATATGCTATCCTGAAGTTGTAATTTAGTACTGCATGATCGCTTTTGCCGAGTGGAGGGTGATATATTAAACTGTCAATATCATTTTGTTGCCTAGTAAATATTAGATCTAGCATTGAAGGTACATCGAGTTCTCTTTTTCTGGTGGTTTCCCTCACATGTTGCGTTAAGAAAAACTCTTGCACGAGAACTAGGAGCTTTTGCTCCCAACAGCTTTCTTGGCTAATTATATCTAGGGTATTCCAATTTATATTTGTATTAAAATCTCCAGTTAGTATAATTCTTTCCGATTTCTCTTCCATTTTATGTAGTAATGATCTTAAACTCTGAATTGTACTCACTGCCAGGTCCTCATATTCGTCTCTTTCCCATGTGTTTGATCTGGGTGGCATGTACAAATTGGCTACAATTACTTTCCCTTCAAATGTGTTGATCTCTACTGCAATCAGTTCTACTTGTGATGGTATATCTAGTTTTATTTCCTTGACTTTTAGATTTTTCTTAGTTAATATTATAATTCCTCCTCCTTTTTTTAAATTTCTGTCTCTTCTCCATATATTGTATTCCTCTAAGTTTAGTATGTCACTGGATATCCTTGGCGTTAATTTTGTTTCAGTTAGGCATATTATTTGTGGTTCATTTTCTCTGACATAATCATTCATCTCTAGTAATTTAGATACCATTCCATCCACATTTGAGTACATCAACTTTATCATCTTGTTTATATACTTGTCATGACATGGTTCTAATACCTTCCTCCTTTTTATTCCCTCCTGTTTGTGTACCACTTTCGTACCTGCAATCCTATTACTTTGTAAAAAATGTGTTCTTCTCCTCTTCTGATCTTCCCTCATTTTTTGTTTTTGCTTCCTCCCTCATCTCTTTCAGTAATTCCAGTTCCTCTTATGCTTATGTTAGGCATCTTTTTATCCATACATTTTTGAACTCCTCTTTTTCCATAAGATTCTTTGCATTTTTTAGTATCTCCTCCACAGTGTTTACACTCTGGAAAGTCACCTTTAGAGGTCTTGTCTTGCTTTTCTCGCATTTCCCTAACCTTTTGTGTTCCTCTATGTCTTTACTACAGATTTCCTCTGATACTTCTTTCAGTAAGCTCATTACATTTGCCATCTCCTTTTTGTCTCTTGTGATCTTGTTTTTTACTTCTTCCTCTTCTATACCAGTGATTACTATAGATTTGTTGATATCTACTGAATCTCTGACTAACTTTGGGTTGTTTTGGATTATTCTTTTTACTTCCTTTTTAATGCTTTTTTCCTCCACCCTTGTTTCTAAGTCTTTCTTTACTTTCATCATTTCAGCATACGTGGTTTCCACATCATTTTTGTAGCTTTGCACAGCTTCATTCACCTGTGTTATCTTCTCAATATCACTGCTGTGGTCTATCAGACTGCTAACTTGCCTAATTGTCTCTGTATCATTTTTGAACTCTTCCATAATACTCTCGTGATTGACTACTGTACTTGCCATTTCACTCATATTCTTCCTAAGTGTACTCAATTCCACTGTTAGTTCACTGATGGTTGTGTCTTTCTTGTTGGCCTCCCTTCCTAGTTTTTCTATTTCTTCCTTTTGCAAGTGCATCTGCGTCTTTATTTCATCAATTTCATTTTTGAAAGCCATTTCCAGTTTGTGTACATGTTCAACCAGTCTATTGTGAGTCTCCACTTCAACCAGTTCTTGGTAGAAATCATCATTTTGCTTTCTACCTTTATCCCTTTTCTTTTCCAAATTTGCTTTACTAAAGTATGTGTCCATTTTGCAATACTAAAAGCACAGAGTACATGTACTTACATTCCCCAGGGCAGTTGTAGTCTAAACAAACCTCAGTTGACTGAGCGCATTCTTTCGCCACTCGGTTCTCTTTTCTGTTTGAACAAGTCTTGTTTAAACTTCTTATTATTTTTTTTCTTTTAATAATAAAAAATAATTTAGTCTAACCTGGTACAGAGCTTGACTCATATAAAGATACTAATTTATTTAATGCCACTGGCCGTGCTGGCTCGGTATGGAGTGCTGACGACGCACGTCTGTTCTCCTTGACTGCTAGTGTGTGTGTGTGTGTGTGTGTGTGTGTGTTTGTGTTGGAAGACATGATAGACTGAAAATCTGCATTAAACCATTAATAACCACGGTTCCCGTGTGAGGGATTTTGCTGGAAGGGTACTAAGGGTACTGCCTTCCGCCTATAGGCTCATAGTCGCAAAGCTCATAAGTCCCTACCCCTGGGCTGCGTTTCAACAGGCCTTAGCGCCCCAGAGCGGTCCGGGGGTAGTGGGGGTAGCAGTGAAACCACCAAATACTTGGAGCACGAATTCGTTTTTACTCTAGATATCCTTTTTTTCAGAATACTTAGCAGTTTTGTATATTTGATCATTACTAACAACAGTATTAATGTTACATGAATATTTGTCAGCAAAATATAATTGTAAATGCATAGTGCCGAGATACTTTGGAAATATTTAAGCCGTAATGAAGAACCATAACAAATCCTGCCTTCGCCACAGCTGCTTCCTCTTGTAATTTCCTCCGATTTTGAAGACGAAATGAACTCAGAAGTGCAAGACTACAGTGGAACAAGATGACTTTGGAAGATATGATCATTGTACAGAGGTGAGAAGGTACTTCATGGAAGTATGATTTTCGCGGGAATGAATGAAAACAAACCCTCAGTCCTTACATTTTAGATCCGCATAGCCTTTACTTTCATTAAGCCGACAATCAAGACTTAATTGAAATGAAGAGGGTATTGTAACAAATCTTTTCATTTATGACATGTTAGTATTCAAAATCCGTTCACTCTCCCAAATTACACAGAATAATACCCTGGCATTGAGAGTTCTGTTATCCTTTACACGACTGTGATCTAAACCATTTACAGTTGTCAGATGTCGCCAGGGGTGCGTTTCAACAGCTGGAGCGCCAGGAAACATGACGGCGCTTTCGAGAGCGAAAGTGTGGAGGGTGAAGGGGGGGGTTGTCGCGGCCTCCGTTGCGGTTGGAACTATTTGGAGAGGTGGGTCTCTCTGGCGACATCTGACGGCTGTAAGTGGTTTAGATCACAGTTGTGTAAAGGATAACAGAACTCTTAATGCCAGGGTATTATTCTGTGTAATTTGAGAGAGTGAACGGATTTTGAATACTAACATGTCATAAATGAAAAGATTTGTTACAATACCCTCTTCATTTCAATTAAGTATTGAGGATCTAAAGAGTACGGACTGAAGGTTTGTTTTCATTCATTCCCACAAAAATCATACTTCCATGAAGTACCTCCTCACCTCTGTACAATGATCATATCTTCCAAAGTCATCTTGTTCCACTGTAGTCTTGCACTGCTGGGTTCATTTCGTCTTCAAAATCGGAGGAAATTACAAGAGGAAGCAGCTGTGGCGAACGCAGGATTTGTTATGGTTCTTCATTACGGCTTAAATGTTTCCAAAGTATCTCGGCAATATGCATTTACAATTATATTTTGCTGACAAATATTCATGTAACATTAATGCTGTTGTTAGTAATGATCAAATATACATAACTGCTAAGTATTCTGAAAGAAGGATATCTAGAGTAAAAGCGAATTTGAGCTCCAAGTAGTTGGTGGTTTCACTGCTACCCCCACTACCCCCGGACCATTCTGGGGCGCTAAGGCCTGTTGAAACGCAGCCCAGAGAGACCCACCTCTCCAAATAGTTCCAACCGCGACGGAGGCCGCAACAACCCCCCCTTCACCCCCCACACTTTCGCTCTCGAAAGCGCCGTCGCGTTCCGTGGTGCTCCAGCTGTTGAAACGCAGCCCTGGGTTCCCATCTCTAATAACTTTGAAAATACCCAGTTCCGTCATATATTGAGGACATAGGGAGCAAATGGGTTAAGTAACCACACAATCTCAGTGTCTTTGGCACTAGATTTTCAGTGTTTCCCTATGGTGAGTAAAATCTGCCAATGCTACGCACAAGAACACCTGTTAACCCTTTAAGACTAAACTTGTACAGTAACTCAAGAATCCTATACAGACTAGATACAGTAATTAAATGGACCAGCCTATATACTCTTTGATTGCCAGAACTAAGGAAAAGGGGAGGGTGTGTGATTTAGTGTGAGAAAGGTTAGGCCAGAGCTAGAACTTTCGATCTGTGAACGATGGAGAGAGGAGCGGTAATTTTATTATTCAGTGCAAGTAGGATCAGAAGAAATATCACCAATTTAACTAACGAACGTATATGAGGACTTCATTACACAAGAAAAGGGGGAGGAGTGAGAGTTCGGGCACTAACCTGTGAATGATGGAGAGAGGAGCGGCAATCTGATTGGCACTTCGTTTCGTTTAACCCGCCCCATCCCGAAGTTTTCTGAGCAGTGGTGCCCCCAGTCCCGACGTTTTCTGAGCAGTGGTGCCCCCAGTCCCGACATTTTTGGACCTTTTTTTTTTTTTGGCTCAAACATCCGCTTTTGGTGAGAAACATCGAAAATTCATAGAGAAATCGCTCACCTGAGGTTTAAAATACTCGATCTAGGTACGAGTACCTCCTTACCTGACTGGGTTTTCTAACAGGCTGGCACCAAAGAAAACGAGTTCTATGGGAGGGTAACTATTTTATCCACTCATAAACAGTATTTATTTACTTGGTACGAATTTATATGTAGTACAAGAGTATATTGGTTTTTAAACAGTATTATAGGCATTATAAGCATTGTTTCACTCACTAACTCATCACCATTCATGACCTTTTTTCCCCACATTACCTGATCATCATTTCTGACTGTTTCTTCCTCTAATGCTATGTAAACTTTGTCCTCCACATTGTCATCAATTGGGGAATCACTCTGGCCCTGAATGTCTTTATTGGCCAGGTCACTGGTAACAGGTGAATTGCCGAGACAAGGGAGTGCAGGGGGGGGGAGGTTATGCGGTGTAAGGCATTGTCCCTCCTTGGCATCTTGTAGAGGAATAGAGGAAGGTGTCCCGTGTATACGTGCCAAAAAACACTCGCAAAAATTGAAAATTGTGCAAATTAGGGACCTTGCAATGTTGCCGCGTTAATTCACATCTCCGGGATATGAGTGCACGTCATGTGAGGACGTGAATTCACGTCTCCGGGACGCAGCGGGTTAAAGATTTCCTGCACATAGAGTGCAGGCTGGGCCATACATTAGCCCGGTCTGTGGGGTATGGGCTGGTTAAAAAAAAGAAAGGGGGAGGACAGGACGTCCTGTCTCCTGGCTGGCTTTGTGGTGTGTGTGAGTTTGGCGCCGCTCCCTGCCTTTTTTTTTTATACTCATCCATTACAGTATCGGGAATCGGCTAAAACTTTAAATGATTACTTTGTAATATTATTGACTCTTCTAAGATCTCCAAAGAATATGAAAAATACGTTTGTACTCGACATTTGTAGGAAAAATGACTTACAATGTTTAAAATTTTTGAAACAGGCATACAGGAACTTTAATCAAAACGAAGCCAAATCAATTAGGAATCCAAACAGTTTATTTCCATGCTGGTTCATGAGCCTACGTGACTAATGACACGACGCCAGTAACAAATTTCACGTTTCGCAAATGACTGTCATCAACAGTCATATCTAGACAACTCTCAATCCATCACTGCATAGTTCAAAAGGGAAATACTATTAACTTCAGCATGTAAATCTCTACATCAGAATATGAAGGAATTGACATTCGTGATTGTTAATCACTACTAAAACTTCCGCGATTATACGCCTTTGTTGAAAATGGCTAGTTCATATGTACAAAAATTAATCATATTCGCACCAATACTCGACTTAGTACTATCAGTATAAGAATCATGTTCACATTATGAATATCATCTATGACCAAACTTAAATATAGGACTTGACGGCTAAAACATGAACTGTACAAACTATATTTACAACAATACCTAAGCTTACGATTACATTTACAATACTAGCTTATACTAACATATATTATACTTAAAATTATGGCACTACACTGCTTTACTTCTGTCAATGATGTAATGATGGAATGCGTTGAATGATCATGCAGCGTAACAGTAATTTGGGTAGTGGTCATGTGATTTGGTAACAGTCTTAGGTATGACACTGTAAGGTGCTATGGTTGCAGGAAGTAAGAGGGAGAGATGGATAATGAGGCGAAACTTGTTGGGAGGTGATGGATGAGTAGAGATAGGATGTTACATTTATATGAAGGGAGCAGTAATAAATTGTGCATGTTGGGGTGCGGGAGTAGAAATGAGTTAGGAGGTTACGTTTGAACTAAGTGAGCAATATATAATTGTGATCATTTATAATGTAATCAGCTGTTTCAGCATATTGACTTAAGTGTGCCAGGCAGTCATGCTTTAGATTTGAGTAAGGGGTTGAAGTATCCTGTCTTATCGAAAAGATGACGGACTGAAGTGGTATCGTATACAACCCCTCTCGGTGCTAGTAGAAAATTTTATTCACCATTCGAGAGGCCACATGCAGAGGAGGGTTTAATGAAGGTTTTACAACCATTGAGATGGGAGATTGTCACCTGGGTTAAATAAAATCTTTTGGCTGTAGCAAGGATTATATTTCCGTATTCACAGGTGAAAATTTCTCAGGTCCCCCATTATTCTTAAGATATTCTATAGTAAAACGTCTGATGGAATAAACGTTAAGTGAAGATGCGTTCATGCTTATCTCTGAAATTGCTAGTGCTTGATATGGTTACTTTTGGAGGTGGCGAGAGAAAAGTGAAATTATGTGGGGCTCCTTGTCGCTTGTGCCTCTCAAATTCAAAAATTTCTGTAGTTCATCATTCACCCATATAAGCTTTCATTAATCAAAGGGTTAAGGAAACTGCTTTTTTAAGTGTTCTAGAAATATAACATTGTACTTGGTTATTGAAATGATTATTTCATATTATCTCATCCGTTAGGAAGTCGATTGTGGTTAGCTCATGCTTCCTAAAGAATAAATAGTACATGCCTGCAACTACATCATACAACCAGTTGTACATTAAGGCATATGCATTAAAGGAATGACTTTATAAATTTCTTATAATATCTTTTCTTCCATATTAATGCAGTGTGTGTGTTGAAAGATAGAGATACCCCTATGGCTGCAGGCAAGAGATACTCGGATACCAGTTGCTGTTATATTCATTTCTGTTGTCCTCCATTGTGTTTTATCATCTTTCCTGGTGTAAAATTATCAATGAAGATTGAGTATCTGCTAGTAATTGTTATTTTTTTAAATCTGCACATAAAATGCTATCTACAAATGCTATTTGAATAAATCCCCCCCTGGGGGCAGGGCCCCCCTGGAGGTAGTTTTTTTTTTTTTCAAGAATACTCCCTCAGTATCCCTGCTTGTCGTAAAAGGCGACTAAAAGGGTTGGCGGAGGGTTAGTGCCCCTCCCTGGAAAACAAGTATTAAAAAACAAACAAGAAGCCTCGGACAAGGACTGACCAAACGATGACGACCCAGGACCGGACAAAGGACTTGGTAATGGGTACATGGAATGTAAGAGGAGCGAATGATGAGGTGAAAGAGAGAGAGAGATTGTCCAGGTGCTTGAGGGTGCGAAAGTGGATGTATGTGGAATAACTGAAACAAAATGGAGAGGAGAAAGTGTGAGAGAATGGGAGTATGGATGGGGTATACTGTATGTGCAGGAGTAGGTGAGAATGAGAGGGCAAAGGGAGGAGTATGTATAGTTGTGAGTAAAAGATGGAAGAAGAACATAAGACAGTATGGATCAGTTGGGTCAAGGATTGTGTGGGTAAAGTGGAAAGTTGGAATACAAATGTGGGCGATTGTGTGTGTGTGTGCGCCAATGCAAGATCGTGCTAGAAGAGTGAGAGAAGAGTTCTGGACAAATGTAGAAGTGTGCATGGAAAAGTTTGGAAGGAATGAGAGAGTGTTTTTGATCGGTGATATGAATGGTAAAGTTGGGAATGTGAAGATGGATGGAATAGTTGGTGAGTGGGGTGTGCCTGCTGAGATTGATGAGAATGAGAGTGCGTTAGTGGATATTTGTGCTGGGAGGGGGTTGGTGATAGCTAATACCCTCTCCAGGCATAAAATGATCCACAGGTATGCATGGCGAGTGATGAGAAGGGTGGGTGGTGAACTGAATGAAAGGAAGGCAATGCTTGATTATGTGTGTGTGGATGAAAGGATGCGAAGATGTGTAATGGATGCAAGAGCTTATAGAGGTTGGGGGAGTGGACTTTCTGACCACTACTTGTTGGTGGCCAGAATTAGGATTCAAGTAAGATGGAGGAATAGAAGAAGGGAAAAACGAGAGGAAGAAGTAGTTGCAAGGAGAGTGGAAAGGTTACAAGAGGATGAGAAAAAGGCAGAGTATAAGAGAGAAGTGGAGGAACGATTGGTCAAATATGAATTGGAGCAGATGGGAGATGTGGAAGGTGTGTGTAGGGTATTTACAGAAGAAATATGTGCAGCATGTGATGTGGTGTGTGGAAGGAAGAGAAGACAGAGGGAGGTGCAAGGAACAGCGTGGTGGACTGAAGAGGTGAGACAGGCTGTGGCACAAAAGAAGAAAGCATACAATGAATGGATGAGAAATAGGGGCGTGGAAGAAGTTGAGAGGCGGAAGAGAGTTACATGTAGAAAGAGAGAGGTGAAAAGATTAGTAAGAGAGAGTAAGAAGAGAGTGGATGAGGAATTTGGAAGGAATTTGAGTGTAAAGTGGAATGACTGTAAGAAAATGTTCTGGAAAGAGATGAAAAGAGTAAGACAGGGTGGAAGTGAAGTTAGCACGGGAGTGAAAGATAAAAATGGTAGCTTGCTAGTGGAGAAGGGAGAAAAAATGAGCAGATGGAGAGAACACTTTAAGGAATTGTTGAACATAGAGGTTGGAATTAATGCGAGTATAAGTGGCTGGGGAATGGCTGGGAGAAGGAGGGAGGTGTGAAGACAGGAAGAAATCAGTAGGATAGAAGTTATGGAAGCAATGAAGAAAGTTAAATTGGGGAAAACCCCAGGAATTGATGGAGTGTGTGGTGAAATGCTGAAGCATGGGGGAGAGATAGTAGTAGAATGGATGTGGAAGATGTGCAGATTGGCCTGGGAGGAAGGTAGAGTCCCGGAGGATTAGAAGTCAGGTATAATTATTCCCTTGTACAAAGGAAAAGGGGAAAAAGAAGTGTATGGTAATCATAGGAGCATTTGTCTTCTTAGTATAATAGGAAAAGTGTATGGTAGGATACTTATTGACAGAGTTAGAGAAAGAACAGAGAAATTTGTTGGAGAAGAACAGGGAGGCTTTAGGAAGGGAAGAGGTTGCATAAATCAGATATTCATTCTTAGATCTTTAGTGGAAAAGTTTCTAAAGAAGGGAAAGTAGTAGTATGCGACTTTCACGGATTTGGAGAAAGCATATGACAGGGTGGATAGGCAAGGATTGTGGAAAGTATTAAGAATATATGGAGTAGATGGGAAGTTGTTGAATGCTGTGAAGAATATTTACAATGGTGCGAAGGCTGCAGTGCATGTGGATGGTGAACTACGTGAATTTTTCTCTTTGAAAGTTGGGTTGAAACAGGGATGTGTCATGTCTCCATGGTTGTTCAATCTGTACATGGATGGGGTTTAAAAGAGGTACAAGGTAGGGTAGTGGATGTTGGAGTGGCCCTGGTGAGAGAGGATAGTGTTTGGAAACTCCTTGTACTGTTGTTTGCAGATGATACTGTGTTGTTGAGTGAAGACGAAGGGGAGCTGCAAGGCTTGGTGGATGAGTTTGGGAGAGTGTGTAAGAAACGGAATCTAAAGGTGAATGTAGGGAAGAGGAAAGTGATGGTCTTTGAGAGAGGTGAAGTCAGTGAATGTACAGCGAGTTGGATGGTGAGGAATTGGAAAATGTGAGTACGTTTAAGTACTTGGGTAGTGTGATGAGTAAGGATGGAGGTTTGGAGGGTGAAGTGCTTGAAAGGGTACAGCAGGGAAGAAAGGTTGCTGGTTCTTTGAAAGCAGTGATAAGAAACAGGGAAGTGAGCATGGAAGTGAAAAAGTTACTACATGACAGTATTGTGATACCAACTCTAACGTATGGAAGTGAAGCTTGGACGTTGTTGGAAGGACACAAGTCAAGAGTGAGAGCAGTGGAAATGAGTTATTTAAGAGGAACCTGTGGAGTCACATAGAGAGACAGGCTGACGAATGAGGATATAAAGGAGCGTTGTGGTGTAGATGTGGATATGATAGGAAGCGTTATGAGGAACACACTGAGGTGGTTTGGCCATGTGGACAAAGAGAGTGTATGTGAGTGAGGTGAAGGGGGGAAGAGGGAGGGGGAGGCCGAGGATGAGATGGAGGGATGGAGTGGAGAGGTATATGAGAGAGGGGGGTGTGAGTTGGGAGCAGGGCAATGAAATGGCGGGGGACAGGGCGACTTGGAGGCGATTTGTTTGTGGCCACCCCAAACTGGATTGAGGCGTCTGGCAATAGATAGACAGATAGATGATGAAGGTAAGCAATTTTCAAACAACAGAATGATACCTCAAAATTCAGGAGTGTATAGTTTTACACCTCCATAGTTACTGAGATTGCACCTCATTCATGCTTTGAAAGGTTAGAATTGGTTCCTCCTCTGTGTATAGTCCAATATCACTATAGCTTATTTGATCTGCTCAGCGATGAGCATTAGAAAGCTGGTAGATGACTGGTTGTTTGATTTCTTTCATTATGAACAATGTATTTTAAAATATTTTTATTGTAAGATTTATAACAGTAGTTTGGCGATACTTTTGCCCATATAAAATAATATATATAGTTATCTGCATAGACTGATTTAAAAACGGCCTTACAAAGTACAACGGATGGCCTAGATGTGTGAAATTTTGAATTCTCGGGATATCAAATCACGACTGGGTAAAGAGTTACGGTACCTTGATTTTTTGACCAACTTTTAGGCCAATTAAGGTGAATTACGGTATGTCATAACTGCGACGTTATTGAAAATCCAACCAAGTGGAACATCGGAACTGCAATGAAAAATGACTGGTGGGCAAGGGTGAAGAAGCTGTATGTCACCGTTACTTTTAAATATCCCGCAGCCCAAACACTGACACAGCTTTGTTGTAACTAGATATTCAACACTAAAAAGATAGAAAGCTTGCAGATGATGCAAAAGTAGAAAGCACAGTGTAAACTTACGCTACAGGAAAACGGTTTCAAGTAAATTTGAATATTCGTCTACTTGGTTAAGTGGGGCATCCCATGAGCTTCCAACCCTCTACCCCCCTCCCGGTATCAACCATCCAAAATTCAGGGAGTCATTTTTCATTGGAATTCATTTTTCCAGGTTAGATTTTACATAATTTCGCAGTAATGACAACTTACCTTAATTTGTCTAAAGATCGGTAGAAAATCAAGGTATCTGTAAAACTTTACTTGGATGTGTCCTGATTTGTCCCAAGAATGTAAAATTTCACCCATATCTAGGCCATCTGATAAACTTTGTAAGGCCCTGTTTTTATATAAATCTGTGCAAATAACTATATACAGGGTTGCCAGATTTTTTTGATCGAGTTACGTACTGATGTTTCAAAATTATCGTTTTTCCACCCAAATTATCGTAAAAATATATCGGATGCCTGTGAAAATTATCGTATATTTTTTTCTGCTACAACTACACTACGCTTTACTGGAATATGATGAAGATAGCATAAATGATGGAGTTCTTACCAACACGTCTTCAGTGGTGTTTTAAATTTATATAAACAGCATTAGTCTCATGTAATAAAAAAGAAGAAAAAAAAAAGGAAATTCATAAAAGTTTTGATATATGTAATGGTTAATGTAAATACTGTATACAGCAGGTATCATTTAAGGGAGGTTTATATAACAATATTCATTTTATAAAAGTTAATTAAATTCATCAAAATATATTAAATAAAATAAACAATTCCTCTACACTATTTACAAAACACTGATTACGCAAGATACTTTTAGGTAATTCTTTCTTGTTATCAATATAAATATTTCTTTTATACTGTATTGTACTTCACGGTGACGACTGACGAATATCAGACCGTAACAGTCAACCGTCAATGTGACTCGAAATGTGCCTGTACATCTCGTTCAGTACAACAAACCTAGCTATCTCATAAACACAATTACTCTACGTGCTCTAAGGAAAATTACGACTTCTCATTTTACAGATAACGTACTATCTATGGAAAAGATTTACTCTTGATGAAAAGGCTTTTTTTATTATCATTTTTTAAAACAAACTCTTATGCCATAAAACAGAATTATCGTACAGAATGTACGATAATATGAAAAGGTATCGTTCATCGTACCAGAGGCAGTTTAATCGTACATGTACGATAATTATCGTAAGAATGGCAACCCTGACTATATATAATATTTTACTTTGGTATGAGAAATAGGGGCATGGAAGAGGTTGAGAGGCGGAAGAGAGAGTTATATGTAGAAAGAAAGAGAGAGATGAAAAGATTAGTAAGAGAGAGTAAGAAGAGAGTGGATGAGGAATTTGGAAGGAATTTGAGGGTAAAGTGGAGGGACTGTAAGAAAATGTTCTGGAGAGAGGTGAAAAGAGTAAGACAGGGTGGAAGTGAAGTTAGCAGGGGAGTGAAAGATAAAAATGGTAGATTACTAGTGGAGAAGGGAGAAAAAGTAAGCAGATGGAAAGAACAATTTAAGGAATTGTTGAACGTAGAGGATGGAAGTAATGCGAGTATAAGTGGCTGGGGAATGGCTGGGAGAAGGAGGGAGGTGAGAAGACACGAAGAAATCAGTAGGATAGAAGTTGTGGAAGCAATGAAGAAAGTTAAATCAGGGAAAGCCCCAGGAATTGATGGAGTGTGTGGTGAAATGCTGAAGCATGGGGGAGAGATAGTAGTAGAATGGATGTGGAAGATGTGCAGATTGGCCTGGGAGGAAGGTAGAGTCCCGGAGGATTGGAAGTCAGGTATAATTATTCCCTTGTACAAAGGAAAAGGGGAAAAAGAAGTGTGTGGTAATCATAGGAGCATTTGTCTTCTTAGTATAATAGGAAAAGTGTATGGTAGGATACTTATTGACAGAGTTAGAGAAAGAACAGAGAAATTAGTTGGAGAAGAACATGGAGGCTTTAGGAAGGGAAGAGGTTGTGTAGATCAGATATTCATTCTCAGATCTTTAGTGGAAAAGTCTGTACAGTAGAGAAGGGAAAGAAGTTGCATGAGGCTTTCATGGATTTGGAGAAAGCATATGACAGGGTGGATAGACAAGGATTGTGGAAAGTATTAAGAATATATGGAGTAGATGGGAAGTTGTTGAATGCTGTGAAGAGTATGTACGATGGTGCGAAGGCTGCAGTGCGTGTGGATGGTGAACTAAGTGAATTTTTCTCTCTGAAAGTTGGTTTGAAACGGATGTGTCATGTCTCCATGGTTGTTCAATCTGTACATGGATGGGGTAATAAAAGAGGTACAAGGTAGGGTAGTGGATGTTGGAGTGGCCCTGGTGAGAGAGGATAGTGTTTGGAAACTCCCTGTACTATTGTTTGCAGATGATACTGTGTTGTTGAGTGAAGACGAAGGGGAGCTGCAAGGCTTGGTGGATGAGTTTGAGAGAGTGTGTAAGAAACGGAATCTAAAGGTGAATGTAGGGAAGAGGAAAGTGATGGTCTTTGAGAGAGGTGAAGTCAGTGAATGTACAGCGAGGTTGGATGGTGAGGAATTGGAAAATGTGAGTACGTTTAAGTACTTGGGTAGTGTGATGAGTAAGGATGGAGGTTTGGAGGGTGAAGTGCTTGAAAGGGTACAGCAGGGAAGAATGGTTGCTGGTTCTTTGAAAGCAGTGATAAGAAACAGGGAAGTGAGCATGGAAGTGAAAAAGTTACTACATGACAGTATTGTGATACCAACTCTAACGTATGGAAGTGAAGCTTGGACGTTGTTGGAAGGACGTAAGTCAAGAGTGAGAGCAGTGGAAATGAGTTATTTAAGAGGAGCCTGTGGAGTCACATGGAGAGACAGGCTGACGAATGAGGATATAAAGGAGCTTTGTGGTGTTGATGTGGATGTGATAGGAAGCGTTATGAGGAACACACTGAGGTGATTTGGCCATGTGGAGAGGATGGAGGGTGAAAGACTGACGAAGAGAGTGTATGTGAGTGAGGTGGAGGAGGAAAGAGGGAGGGGGAGGCCGAGGATGAGATGGAGGGATGGGGTGGAGAGGTATATGAGAGAGGGGGGTGTGAGTTGGGAGCAGGGGAGTGAAATGGCAGGGGACAGGGCGATTTGGAGGCGATTTGTTTGTGGCCACCCGAAACGGGATTGAGGCGTCTGGCAATAGATAGATAGATAGACTTTGGTAAATTTATCGTGAAAGTGCTAATATGAATCTTACAGTAAAACTATTTTGAAATTCATCGTTAATAATGAATGCACTCGGACAACCAATCAGCTGCCAAGTTTCAAAAGCTTAATGCTGGTCTCTTCGCAGAGCAGATCGAATATGCTATAGTCTGATTGATTATGAGATATAGTTACCTCCAATTCATTCGTGTAGTAATGATTGTATGGTGGGAATGATGATTGAAATGAATCTGGTTGGTAATTCAATACACACTACAAACTATGGTCGGTTTTGTGTGTCGAGGGGGTGGGTGGAGTGGAGAGGGAGGGAAGGTAGGGACCTGCTGCAAGTTGCACATGATTCCATCCATTATGACACGTAACAGTAGAGACTATAGCAATATAAATTAATGTTCGTGTTACGGATAGGAGTTGGTTACACAGTCCCACAGTATTCGACCTTACTTTGTCATATTAAACGCTTTCCTGTCTTGTTTTTGCCATTTAATAATTTGGTCCATTTAATTCCGCTTGCATGGGAAGGCGGTGTGGGATGTGCGGGCTGGGTGGATGGCTGGGTGGCCAGGATAAGTCGGTTGGTGGGAAGGCAGGGTGAGTAGGTGATTGACCCGATGGGTGAGTGGGCATTGTGGTTAGATGAGTGAGTGGGGTAGGTGGATGGGTGAATGGGATAGGTGAAAAGGTGAGGTAAGTGTAGTAAGTGGGATAGGATGGGCAGGCAATATAAGCGAGGTGGGTGCGTGGGCAGGGTGGGTGGTCGGTGTTGGTGGAACGGGTGAGCAGGGTGGATGGTTGGGTGGGTGATTTGATAGGTGCATGGGTAGTCAGAATAGGTGGGTGGGAGGATGGGTTGGGTGGGTGGATAGGTAGAATGAGTAGGTGGACAGAACAAAGTGGGTGGGTTGGTGGGAGTGCAGGGTGGATGGATGGGGTTGGCAGTGTGGGTGGTCGGATGGGTGGACTTTTTGTTGGTGGGTGGGTGGATGTATGGCTTACAGAAGGATGTGGCAAAGGGCGATTTTTTTTTTTTTTATGCTAGTAAGAAGGAACCAAAGGCTGGGAGCCTGTAAACAATTCCTTCCAAGAAAAAAACAAAAATAGTACAAAAGTGAGCCAAATTCAAGATCTGTTCATTTCGAGATACCTGGACACGCTGCGTTTGAAAGATTGGAGATCATAGGAAGTAGGAAATACAGACAGAGGGAGACAGTTCCAGAGTTGACCTGTTGCATAAGTGAAGGACTGGGCGTAACGGTTAACTTTTGCATTAGAGAGTTGGACAGAAAAGGAATGAGAGTTTGTTGCTAGACGGATGCTATGCGCCCATCATAGAGGTGGAGGGATGCAAGCAGACAGTTCAGAGGAGCAGTGACCATGGAAATAGCAATAGAAAAGAGATAAAGAGGCAAAGTGCAGTTAAGAGACAGAGGTTGAAGGGAGCCAGTAAGAGGAGGAGAGCTGATGAGACGAAAAGCCTTTGACTCCACCCTATTGAGAAGAGCTGTATGTGGGGAGCCTCCCCACACATGAGAGTTGTACTCTACACAGGGGCAAATAATACCCGTGTATAAAGTCACAGCCGTGCAAGGGTAAAGAAGGTATGGAGTCGGCTTAGCACACCTAATCTCTTGGAAGCTTAATATGATCTATCCAAGATAAATCCCGAGTGAATGAAACCCCGACCATGTTCAAGGATGATGCAGGCCTGAGCTGGATATTATTTAACATCAGTGGGTACTCCTGTGGAAGACTCTGTCGGGTTGATAGGTGCAAAAACTGAGTCTTTGATGCATTAAAAACAACAGGATTACTTTTACCCCAGTCAGAGATACGAGCCAAGTCAGACATTAGGTGTGCCGTAGCCTCATCCCTTGTTTGTTGAAGTAACTGCTGGGATGGACGTTGCAGGAGCCGAATGGAAAGGTGAAGGATGGAATCATCAGCGTATGAGTGGATAGGGTTAGATGTACAGCTTAGATCACTGATGAATAAAAGGAAGAGAGTTGGTGATAGGACAGAGCCCTGATGAACACCACTGTTGATAGATCTATACTCCGTTTTTTTTTTTTTTTTTTTTTTTAATCGAGGCGAAGATGCACTTGACAGGTTGATGATGACTGACTGAATGCAACATGTCCAAAAAATATTTACTAACCCAAATTTCCCCCTCAGATATTTGTTGTCAGTTAATAATGCTAGATTATGAAGTAATGTTGCATTCAGCCAGAAATCACCAATCCGTCAAGTGCATCTTCACCTCGATAAAAAAATAATCTGAGTATAGGAGAAGAACAATGGCCGTCTACAACAGCGGCTATAGAGCGACCAGTTACGTTATCAGTCTTGATTAAAATGTTGCGAATGAAGGGGTTAATTGCTCTTGAAACCAGACGGTGCTTTCCCAAAACGAGCAAAAGTATCTGATGTTAGCTAGAGAAAATTACTAAAATGACGAAGATTATTGGTCACTGGAATGAGGTGCCAAATTATTTGATGCTTAACTAACCAATAATGATAATAATAATAATAATAATAATAATAATAATAATAATAACAATAACTCCCCTGCGCATCTATGCATTTATTTACATTATCTGATCAAAACGATCAGGGTGTAGGGGTGTGGGGGGGTGAGGGTGTGGAGGAGGGTAGGGGATGGGTGGTAAGGGGTGGGACGGGGAGGGGGTGGAGGGAAAGAGGGTTTGGTGGTGGGGGGTATTGTGGGGGGCTGGGGGGCCTGTGGAGAGGAGTTTGGGGGCGTGGGGTGTGGGGGATGGGGGTTCGAAAGTGGGGGGTAGGGGGTTGTTGGGGGGTTGAAGTGAGGGGTGGTGGGGGACGGTGTAGGGGTGGGGGTGGCATTGGGGGGGTTGGGGTAGCGGTGGGGGAGTTGGGGTGGTAGTGGGAGGGTGGTGGGGGTGTGTAGGTGGGGTGGGTTGGTGTGTGAGGTGGTTGGGTGGTGGTTGGGGGGATGGAGGTGGGATTGGAGGTGGTGGGGGTGGCTCACCAGATATGAAATGCCTGCTACAGAGTCGGGTGTAGGCCGTCGGCTGCCAATTCTCCCTCATCACGGCAGCTATCCACTTCTGTTGCCTTTCCTCGTTGGCTGGAAACCAGCGGAAGTTTATCCTACTTCCACTTTTCTGCCGTGTCTTACAGCTGAAGGTAAAACAGTGGAGTACCATTGTGGAATCTGCAGTTCTCACTCTCTAGACGTCCGACAATTTGCCGTCCAGTATGGCGTGGTGAATAAAAGTAACATGACCCGTGACGTCATGTGCAAAAGATTTATATGAGGTACAGTAGATCGCACATTCCCAGAGTTGACTCATATGGGGTAACTCGCACATCACGGGTCAACTCTGGTGTCGAATGACTCACACGCAGTGGGTCAGCTCTGGTGTCGAATGACTCACACGCAGTGGGTCAGCTCTGGTGTCGAACTACTTCCTTACTTCGAATATTTCACGAATCTCTTCATTCCTTATTTCATTCACTCATTGCACTTATTACTGAAAAGTCCCATCTCCACTGCTCTTACTCTGGTCTTTCATTTTCGTGCCTCGTCGTTCTCTCTCTCTCTCTCTCTCTCTCTCACACACACACACACACACACACACACACACACACACACACAAATATATATATAAATATATATATAAATAAATATATATATATATATATATATATATATATATATATATATATATATATATATATATATTGTTAAATAGCCTATGATTTCATCATCCTTTGTGTAATTTTAACGCACAGTATGCTGCATGTTTGATCACGAGCGTGTTCTGCCTCAGTCCCCCCTTCTACCGTTATAGTAGAGTAAGTCGTTCTCTCTGTTGTCCAGAGCGGGATTGTCAACTCTATGTCCCCATGGCTTCATTTGCGCGTCCTTATTACAAGTTGTATCAAGCTCTCCTGGCTCCTATATAATGAGCTCAGTCTCTGCATCATTGCCACTTAGATCTGCTCCTCATTTTGTTCACATCTCTGTCCTCCCCTGTACAGATATTATTATTGTGAGTGCTCAAGAAGTCTCCAACCATCTAGCAGCTGTGTGTAATTTGAGTATAACTGTTGTTGCATTTTTTCTTGTACTGTATAGCATAAGTTTAATTTGTAGGCCTAGTGAAGTTTTTGTAATTCGTGTGGGGTTCTTTATGTCAGTCATTTTTGATAATAGTTTGTATCTGTAATTATTTATCTGGCATTCACTGAGTATTATCTGGTATCTCATTTTATCAGGGTTGACTTAGATAAATTTACTCTTACTAATTTCGTGTTAATAGAGGCTATTGCAGTTAACCATATATTTAACCTGTTTTTGCCATTACATTATCCTTATGAGTCCTGAATGTTTTGTTGTTAATTTAAGCATTAAACTTTAACTTGTAATTTTACCTAACTCTTTTGTTTTGAACCTGGAACTTTACGGGACAGTAGTGACTCTTCGTATTCTCACTTAAAGTGTACATTATCTTTCTCTGTTCCGTAACATAAATTTGGCGACCTCATATCAGGATATTCAGGATATTATCATAAGGATATTGTTTGATATTTTGTGACTGTGATATATTCATGATGGCTACTATTTCTACACTTGATGAAGCCAAAGATTTTTTGTCAAATGTGCAAACAGTGTGTGATATAGAAAACAGAACAAAGAATGAACTTAAGCTTGTTGCTCAACAATTGGGAATTGCAGTTCACTCTCATCATTCTAAAGATCAAATTGTTGGCATGATTAATAAAAGCTTGTTTAACGTAACTCCTCCAAATGAGCAAACGCAGATTGAATTAGCTAAGTTACAGCTAGCCCTGCAGGAGGCTAAGGCTAAGGAGGCGGAGTCTCGTGTGAAGGAAGCTGAATTTCAAGCACAGACTAAGGAGGCTGAGTTTCACGCACAAGTTGAAATTGCTAGGATTCAGGCAGACCATGAGTATCGCATGAAACAAGGTGGAACTGGATCATCTAGCTCTGATGATTTTGATGTGGCTAAAAATGTTAAACTTGTCCCTCCTTTTAATGAATCTGATTTAACAAAGTATTTTCAGTTGTTTGAGAGGGTAGCTACAGGTTTTAATTGGCCTAAGGAGTATTGGCCAGTACTCCTTCAAACTGTTCTCACCGGTAAAGCTCAAATAACTTATGCATCTTTGCCTCAGGATCAGTCTGATAATTATGATGTAGTTAAGAGCTTGATTCTTAAGGCCTATGAGCTTGTTCCTGAAGCCTATAGAGTAAAATTTAGGACAACTTACAAGCAAGATAAGCAATCCCATGTTGAGTATGCAAAAATCAAAGAAGATTTGTTGGAGCAGTGGTTAAATTCTAAGAATGTGGATTCTGATTTTGACAAATTTAAGCAGATGATTTTGCTGGAGGACTTCAAAAGGTGTATTTATAAAGATGTAAGCCTATATCTTGATGAGAAAAGAATAGATAATTTGTCTGACGCTGCAGTTTTAGCTGATGAGTATGTTCTCACTCACAAGAGATATTCTAGAGAAAAAGGGAAAGCTGAGAGTAAGTACGTTGC
Source organism: Coenobita brevimanus (assembly GCF_032717465.1). Lineage (NCBI taxonomy): Eukaryota > Metazoa > Arthropoda > Malacostraca > Decapoda > Coenobitidae > Coenobita > Coenobita brevimanus. The sequence goes on along the minus strand of NC_137053.1, from coordinate 29,709,706 downwards.
CTCTACTCAGAGTACAGTACAGGTAACAGGAAAGAGAATAAAGATGATGTTTCTCAGGAAGTAAATACCAGCTTCACCTCTAGATTTCAGAAAAGTAAATGTACTTATTGTAGTAAGCTTGGTCATACTACGGAGAGATGTTTCAGGAGACAGCGTGATGTGAACAAAAAGGAGTCTTTAAATATTCAGTCAATTGGTCTAGTGTCCACTCTTGAGAGTTCCCAGAATTCTTTAACTGAGTTAACTGAACCTGCTTTGAGGGGTAACTTAAATTCTCATGATGGAGCTCCTCTTTTGAGCAGTAACGTGGGTGACTCTCTCAAGAGTTCATGTGCTAATTTCCTGTCTGATGGTTTTGTCAGTCCTCTGGACAGTAATGACAGGAAATCAGTTCAAATATATCGTGATACAGGTGCTTGCCAATCCCTTATGCTGACCAGTGTTCTAGGCTCTAATTTTAATTCCTCTGATGAAACTGTAATCTTACAAGGTGTAGGGAATAATTACTTCTCTGTTCCTCTGTGCAGAGTGAATTTAGAGTCTGGTTTTGTTAATGGTTCTGTTATGGTTGGGTTGGTTGAGACACTCCCAATGTCAGGTGTAACTTTCTTACTTGGAAATGATATTGGTGGAAGTCAAGTGTGTCCAGCTCCTCAGTTGTCTAGTGAGCCAGTGGCTGTGTCCCGGGATTGTGATGTCCCTGATGTGTTCCCTGCATGTGCTGTCACTAGGGCTAAGTCTAAAGTTACTGGTGACTTAGAGGATAATGATGATGATGATGATGTTATCCTAGCTGACACTTTTCTTGCTAATTTGGACCACTCACCAGATGAGGCAGTACCCCGTAGTGTTGATAATTTGTCTCGTCAAGAGTTGGTTGAGTTGCAGGTTGCTGACCCTGAGTTGAAAGGTCTAGCTAACTCTGCTTACAGTGAAGAAGAGTCAGCCGGTGCTTCTACTTGTTATTATGTAAAGTCAGGAGTACTTATGAGGAAGTGGAGACCCCCAACAGCATCAGCCGACTGTGAATGGGAGGTTGTACATCAAGTTGTCATCCCTCGTGTTTGTAGGCAGGATATCATTCGAGTGGCTCATGATTCCAGTTTGGCAGGACACCTTGGAGTGAGGAAGACTGTGGCACGCATTTTGAAACACTTCTACTGGCCAGGTATCTTCAGGGATGTTTCCTGGTATTGTAAGTCTTGTCACACCTGTCAAGTTGTGGGAAAGTGTAATCAGACCGAAAAGGTTGCACCTCTAGTTCCCATTCCTCCTTTTGAGGCGCCTTTCACCCGTGTGTTGGTGGATATTGTGGGCCCTCTTCCTAAGACTTCTTCAGGATTTTCTTATGTGTTGACCATGATTGATATGGCTACTCGTTATCCTGAAGCCATTCCACTTAGAAACATCTCAGCAAAGAACGTGGTTAAGGAAATGCTAGGGTTCTTCACAAAGTTTGGTCTGCCCAAGGAGGTACAGTCCGACCGGGGAAGTAATTTCATGTTAAATGTTTTCAAGCAGTCTCTGAAAGAGTTGGGCATCTCCCAGATCACGTCTTCAGCTTACCATCCCCAGACCCAAGGAGCGTTGGAGAGATATCATCAAACACTCAAATCGATGCTCAAGAAATACTGTTTGGAACATCAGAAAGACTGGGATAAAGGTCTTCCATTTGTTGTGTTTGCTGCAAGAGAATCTCCAAATGAATCACTGGGCTTCTCACCTTTTGAACTACTGTTTGGCCATGAAGTAAGAGGACCCCTTAAGCTACTCAAGGAATGCTGGCTGTCGGAGGAAGATGACGTCAACCTGCTGGAGTATGTGATGAATTTCAAAGAACGGCTGTCCACTGCTTTACAGCTGGCGAGAGAATTTAGGAGCTGCTCAGGAGAAGATGAAGACTTGGTATGATAAGAAGTCCAGGTTACGCCACTTTCAGCCAGGAGATCAGGTCTTGATTCTGTTACCAGTTCATGGGCAACCTCTTCAAGCCAAGTTTAGTGGCCCTTATTTCGTGGAGAAGAAACTCAGTGATGTCAACTATGTCATCGCCACACCAGATCGTAGAAAGAGCAAGCAACTATGTCACATCAACATGCTAAAGTTATATCACAGGCGGGACGAAAATAATCCAGTCTGCACTGTAGCTGTTCCACCCGAGTCTGCAAGTGAAGCTCTCCCATGCAGTATGAGCCTGAGTGATAGTTTGGGGAAGAATCCTGATATCATGAATGATCTCCAGACTAAGCTTTCTCATCTACCACCCAAGGAAAGGCAGGAGTTTTCGGCATTACTGCAGGAGTACCCGCAAGTGTTCCGTGCCACTCCAGGAAGAACCACTGTGTTGATGCATGATGTCGATGTTGGAGACGCAAAGCCAATTAAATTGCCTCCTTACCGTGAACCCAGTGAAAGTTCCTCTCATCCAGAAGGAGCTTGGCTACCTGTTGGACCACAAGATGATTGAGCCCTGTCAGAGCGAGTGGAGTTCTCCTGTCACTCTAGTCCCTAAGCCAGGTGGGTCACAGAGGCTTTGCATCGACTACAGACGTGTTAATCAGATAACCAAAACAGACACTTACCCTCTCCCTCGTGTGGAAGATTGCATAGACAAGATCGGAAAGGCTAGGTACATAAGTAAGTTTGATTTGTTAAAGGGATACTGGCAAGTACCTATGACTGAACGTGCTAGGGAGATCTCATGTTTTGTAACATTAGGAAAGGCTTTTGCATGTTCAGTAATGCCGTATGGTATGAAGAATGCACCAGCCACATTTCAGAAGCTCATGAATGTTGAAACAGAGGGTTTGGCAGGGTGTGTTGTTTATATTGATGATGTATTAATCTTCAGTGACAACTGGAAAGATCACCTATGCCATGTCAGTAAATTTCTTGACCGTTTAGTTCATGCTAATCTTGTAGCTAATTTATCAAAGTGTGAGTTTGGTCAAGCTAAAGTTCAGTACCTTGGGTATGTAATTGGTGATGGACATGTTGCACCACCAGGAGCTAAGGTTCAGGTTATAAGTGATCTTCCCAGACCCAAAAGTAGGAAAGAGCTACAAAGATTTTTGGGAATGGTAGGTTATTACAGGAGATTTGTTCTTAACTTTTCTATTCTTGTATCACCACTTACAGACCTACTGAAAAAGGGAGTTGAATTTGTCTGGACCGATAACTGTGAATCCTCTTTCAACAAACTTAAAGCTATTCTATTAAGTCAGCCAGTGCTCGCTACTCCAAATTTTGCTAAGCCTTTTAAGATGGCTGTTGATGCAAGTGATACAGGAGCTGGGGCTGTTTTGCTGCAAGAGGATGATCAGGGTATTGAACATCCTGTATCTTATTACAGTAAGAAGTTCACTCCACCTCAAAAGAACTACTCAACTATTGAGAAAGAGCTTTTGGCCTTGATTTTGGGTTTACAGCATTTTTCATTTTATTTGTGTTCTGGTTTTGACCCCATAGTCATTTATACCGATCATAACCCACTGAAATTCCTTAGTAAGTTTAAAGATAAAAATCAGAGATTGACAAGATGGAGTCTACTTCTTCAGGAGTATTCATTAGACATACAACATGTCAAGGGAGAAAATGTTGTTGCAGATTGCTTATCTAGACTTTAGACAGATTGTTTTAGAGTAATAAGAAATTTCCTTTGTAAATTTCTTTTTCTTTGTGGGGAGGTGTTACATAGCCTATGATTTCATCATCCTTTGTGTAATTTTAACGCACAGTATGCTGCATGTTTGATCACGAGCGTGTTCTGCCTCAGTCCCCCTTCTACCGTTATAGTAGAGTAAGTCGTTCTCTCTGTTGTCCAGAGCGGGATTGTCAACTCTATGTCCCCATGGCTTCATTTGCGCGTCCTTATTACAAGTTGTATCAAGCTCTCCTGGCTCCTATATAATGAGCTCAGTCTCTGCATCATTGCCACTTAGATCTGCTCCTCATTTTGTTCACATCTCTGTCCTCCCCTGTACAGATATTATTATTGTGAGTGCTCAAGAAGTCTCCAACCATCTAGCAGCTGTGTGTAATTTGAGTATAACTGTTGTTGCATTTTTTCTTGTACTGTATAGCATAAGTTTAATTTGTAGGCCTAGTGAAGTTTTTGTAATTCGTGTGGGGTTCTTTATGTCAGTCATTTTTGATAATAGTTTGTATCTGTAATTATTTATCTGGCATTCACTGAGTATTATCTGGTATCTCATTTTATCAGGGTTGACTTAGATAAATTTACTCTTACTAATTTCGTGTTAATAGAGGCTATTGCAGTTAACCATATATTTAACCTGTTTTTGCCATTACATTATCCTTATGAGTCCTGAATGTTTTGTTGTTAATTTAAGCATTAAACTTTAACTTGTAATTTTACCTAACTCTTTTGTTTTGAACCTGGAACTTTACGGGACAGTAGTGACTCTTCGTATTCTCACTTAAAGTGTACATTATCTTTCTCTGTTCCGTAACAATATATATATATATATATATATATATATATATATATATATATATATATATATATATATATATATATATATATTTGTGTGTGTGTGTGTATGTGTCAGAGAGAGAGAGAGAGAGAGAGAGAGAGAGAGAGAGAGAGAGAGAGAGAACATAAACACAGTGAGATAAATATTGGCAAGAACGAAGGTAGAGTGAGATGAAAACGGAGCCAAAGACGAAGGTAGCGGCAAAGACAGAAAGAGGAATAGACTGTGGTACAGAGGCTGACAAAGAAGTAAACGCCTAAAAGCAGACAAAACAGTCCCCCACCCTAACAACGACCACCACAGTCTACCACTCCAACAACCACCTCCACAGTCCCCATCCCAACAGCCTTCACCACAGTCCCACGCCCAATAACCACTACCAGTCTCACATCCCAACAACCACCACCACAGTCCCACATCCTAACAACCACCACCACAGTCCCACACCCCAACAACCACCACCACAGTCCCACATCCCAACAACCATCACCACAATCTCACACCCCAACAACCATCACCACATTACCTCACCCCAACAACCACCACCACAGTCCCCCACCCCAACAACCACCACCACAATCCCCCACTTCAACAACCACCACCACAGAACCCCACCCCAACAACCACCACCACATAACCCCACACCAACAACCACCACCACATTACCTCACCCCAACAACAACCACCAACACATTACCTCACCCCAACAACAACCACCATAGTCCCCCAACCCAACAGTTACTACCACAGAACACCACTCTCACAACCACTACCACAATCCCCCAACCCCACAACCACCACCACAGTCCCCCACCACCGCACTCATAACCACAAAACCCCACCCTCACAACCACTACCACGATACCCCATCCTCCACAACCACCACCACAACTTGCCTAGCCCCACAACCACCACCACCACAATTCCCCACCCCGACAGAAACCATCACCCTCCCCCACCTCCCCCATCATCCCGCCAAGCTTCCGAACTCCCAGGTGTTTTTTGGCTCTTTCAGTCAGCTAACGCATTTTTCTATTCTTGCTGGTTTTCTATGATTTTGTTCTGCTTGGGATGGCGCCTCAGAACTGAATGGGTTAATGAATGTTATATGCAGCCCTAATCTTCCAACGGTTACTCATAGGGTGAATTTAATAGTCTGGTGGTAGCAAGAATAACAACAACAATAAAAAAAAAAAAGGGTAGTCGTCACTTCGTTGAACTGTTTACCGACTCTCAGAGACCGTCCAACTGCCAATGACTTCAACCGACTCCCAGTCACCAGCCAGCCGACCAACCGACCGAGTGGCGTCCTGACTGTGCTGGCTGGGAGTGTGTGCTGTTGTCAGGACTCCATATTATAATTACAAATCATAATAAATAGATAGATAAATAGATAGATAGACAGAGCTCCAGGCAAGCCTGGGAAAGGGAAATGATCTTGCAAGTTAACTGAGGAAATGTTGACAATACACAGGAAGTAGCAAGTCAGGGGATGATATAGGTAGTGTGTCAGCGAGATAGCATACGAACAAAGCCTAGTGACCATACACACACATACTCACACACAGGTTTCTAGAGCTTTCCAACCACAGTGTAACACACGTGACACGACCCCTGCTACACCAGAATTTAGGAAGCAGAGCTCAGAAGGAGGCTAGCATTAGAACCGGCAAGTAGCAGGGAGAACGAGCCTAGCAACATGGGCGAGAGAGAGAGAGAGAGAGAGAGAGAGAGAGAGAGAGAGAGAGAGAGAGAGAGACAAGGAGGTAGCTCGCGGGACTCTACTTATACTTCACTCGTGTGTGTGAGACTTTGTTAATATTTCCAAGACAAATAAAAATAGTCCCATACTATTCTTTACCTCTCCTGTCATTGCATGACGAAAGGGAACCAAGATTATTCACTTACAAAGCTACTCACGTATAATAACCGCTCGTCCACAAGTTTAATGTATATATAACTAATCTACAAACTTCTCACTACCAGAAGTTACAAAGTCTTTATGACACTGTGATACTGCTCCTCCATGGTGAACTCTTCTGGCGATGAGGAAAGTTTTGACAAATGAGTGCCGAGGAAAGTCTTCTGTTGGAGTTGGTGATACTTCACGATGGATCGCTGCTGAAAGAGAGAGAGAGAGAGAGAGAGAGAGAGAGAGAGAGAGAGAGAGAGAGAGAGAGAGAGGGAGGGAGAGAGAGAGAGAGAGAGAGAGAGAGAGAGAGAGAGAGAGAGAGAGAGAGAGAGAGAGAGACTTGGATCCTGATCTGGCATGACCATTATTTTCTGAATCACCAAGCGCTCTGTGTGTGTGTGTGTGTGTGTGTGTGTGTGTGTGTGTGTGTGTGTGTGTGTGTGTGTGTGTGTGTGTGTATCATTCACACATGTCTGCATGTCGAAAGGGAGGTTTGGAAAAACTGGCAATATTCTTTTAGATACCACATTCATCAACTCTCTCTCTCTCTCTCTCTCTCACACACACACACACACACACACACACACACACACACCAGTCAGGAAAGCTTTTTATCTGCTTTACGTTGGTCTGTATGAGCTCCTCTGCATACTGTAGAATAGATGGACAGAACGAGTGATATAGGGAGTGCAGTTGGTGATGTTCTTCAAGTTACAACACTCACTATAATATCTGCGGGTGACATGACCAGTTGCTGTGCTTATTTAACCACTTCTTTATAAAAAAAAAGCTTTCGTAGCTGAGTAAATTAGGCTGAAGCTAGGAAGGAAAACTGAAATTGATCAAATGCATGATCTGCCGTTTTTACTCTGAGAAGGATGCCTCTCTCATAATTTTCGTTGATTTTCTATGGGAGAAAGGCCATTAGTCATTACAGTAGTAACGGATGTGCCCTGGGGTCTGTTTGTCAAGAACCCTCCTCCACTGGGATACACTGCTGGACAGTACTGTATATGCACAGGCGGATTTGAGCTTTATGTTTTATAATATTTGGATATTTTAATTTTTGTCCTTTGTATATATATAGTATACTGACAGTGATATCTTAAAACGTTATACTGTAGTTTTCAGCTTTGATTTACCTTAGAATTAGAAAATTGCTGTATTTATGTGGGTTTATTATGCACAAAACAACTGCCACAGTCAAACAAGACAAGCACCACTCCAGTTGTATTACGAAGGTAAAGAAAAAAGTAGTTACTGGTTAGGCATTTCAATAGCACCAGTCTGGTTGACAGGCAGTCCGAGTACAGGTGACTTCCCACTGGTCCTCTGTGTCATATTTACCGCTATTCGGACACGACACAAGTACTCAGTCAAATGCACACCACATGCTCGTCAGATACGCCTAAGACGCTCACCTCGGTGCTCCTCTGTCACACAACTATTCTAGCACGACGCTGGTAAGCGGTCGCCTAGATGTACACCACAGGCACCTTAGACACACCTCAGACACGTCCGAGACACACACCAGACACATCAGCCCCTTCCCCACCTCTCATTATCTCCCTCTCCATCCCCATAAATCCTTGGCTCTATTCTTGGAAATGCAACAGGAGCTAAGTGACAGTTATGGTCTGCCACAAGATTTGACTCCCATCTGGATGAGGCAACAATTTTGTGGCATTATGATTGCTTACTGAAGAAGTTTCTCTTAGTTCTTCTAGATTTATATTTATTTGAATTAATCAGCAGGCACGTAACTTCCAGTCTTAATTTCTTTGTGTGATGCATTTGAGTTAGATCATTCGATGGCTTAGTTAGAGTTTCTACGTGGACTTCGGTATTCTGTATTTGGTAAAATAATAAAGAAAAAAAAAAGAAGAAATCTCAAAGAGTTTTACATGAGAGGATGTAATATAGGCTGTCGGTTAAAATAAGCTATTTTTGTTTCAGTTCTTAACGTTAAAGGCCCTTTTGGTAAAATGCATCGTTTTTATCATAACATTCAGATAGTCAACTTCAGTCTTGCAAGTTACGATCATGTTACGCAAATGAACTTACCAAATGTGGTAAATGGAGCAATGCTTAACCCTTGGACGCTGGGCAATATTTAACGAAGTCGTCACCTTACTACAGGCAATTTTTCGGAAACTGCTGAAAATTGCTTGATTTCAAACCTTAATATCTCGGAAAGTATAGCGCTTAGGGAAATGAATTAACAACCATTTTACTCATCAACTCTTCCTCTTGCAAATGAACGTATCCCCATTTCTCTAGATTATTGCATTCATGAGTAATTACGTGAGGAAGAAAACTCATTTTCGCTGCCAGAGCGGCGTGAGAGTAAGATGTATTATTGCATCTGCCCACGATGCCTACTATGGCATTGCTTTCAATGTGATAATTTATTCCACTACTAGATAAACTAGACACTGTTGCATCCAAGACATGCCTTATGGCACTATCACCGAGCCCTTCTCTGGTATTTTTGGAAACAGGCTTGGCAGGAGCAGAATATGCAAGGGTCCACGTAAGGCGGGAACAGAATCGAATGAGAGACGTAAAAATACATGGTCCTATATACCTGGCAGCGTCACAGAGACAACTAAACTATGCTTGCCTCGGGTGCTGGAAGGCTATCCCCACCCTTTGGCGAAGAGATCAAGCGGCGGCCACTTCAAACTGTGGTGTGAACAGACTTGCAGTGATAGCTGTCACCCGGCACCCCTGATCCACCAATTTCTCTTCAGATATAACCGTCACCCAGTACTTAGGGGTTAAGGAACTGCTATCATATTTTGCGTCGTCCAATCCGTACCGGTATTAAATTGAAGCAGATTATGCTTACACAAAGTAGCTAAATCACACGTCAAAATGTTGCATGATTTTATATGAGTAATAGAAATTAATGATTGTACAGTGCATTTATAATACATCTTGCATAGAAAATGTTTATCTTGGTGTTGCTATTTGTCTGTAGCTAATTGGTGTAGCGAGATATCTTGATTTCATGACTTTACTGCCTATCTTCCAGCACCAATGCCAGATGTACGACAAACTGCAGAGAGAGAGAGAGAGGAACTAATGAAATATATGGTTATTTCTTCCTTCAGTGACTTATGTCTCTAAGGCGCAAGCCACTCTGCCACTTGACTGCTCTTCTTCCATCTCACACGCCCCTCTCTCATATGTCTCTCCACTTCTCTCCATCTCATCCTTGGTCTGCCCCTCCCTCTCTCCCTGTCCACATACATACTTCTCCAGCCACTTAACGTGGCCAAACCATCTCAAAGCATTTCTCTGAAAGCTGTCATTCATATCCACATCAACATCACAATGATTCTTTACATCCTCATTTATTTGTCTGTCCTTCCATGTAGCTCCTTATGTCACTCTCAAATAACTCGATTCCACTGCTGTCACTCCTGACCTGTGTCCTTGTGTTATGAGTCCATATTATAATTACAAATCATAATAGATAAATAGATAAATACTGTAGATAGATAGAAAGACAGATGGAAGCAGCAAGTCAGATGATGAGAAGGTATTGTGTCTGCGAGAATCGAGCAATGCTAAACATGCTTACACACTCTTAACTCAAGGAATGCTTTATAGGCACACGACAGCGCCTAGTGACATACACACATACTCACACACAGGTTTCTGGAACTTTCCAACCACAGTGTAACACACGTGACACGACCCCTGCTTCACCAGAATTTAGGAAGCAGAGCTGAAAAGGAGGCTAGCCATAGAACCGGCAGGTAGTAGCTTAGCAACATGGAAGAGAGAGAGACAGATAGAGAGAGAGAGGGAGCGAGACAGGAGGTAGCTCGCGGGTCTCTACTTATACTTCACTCCTGTGTGAGAGACTTTGTTAATATTTCCAAGACAAATAAAAATAGTCCCATACTATTCTTTACCTCTCCTGTCATTGCATGACAAATGGGAACGAAGATTATCTACTTACAAACTACTCACGTATAACAACCGCTCATACACGAGTCTAATATATGTATAACTAATCAACAAAACTTCTCTACAAGTTTATACAAAGTCTTTTGTGACATTTGGTTGGCAGCGAATGTATACGAATTTTGTTTACGAATCAACAGTGAATTCCTACAAAATATCAAGATTGAAAACAAAAAATACCCCTCACAACCAACAACTCACAACCAGCTCCTGACAGTATTCTCTCCAACCCCCCCTCCGTTTCCCCGATCATCATGCTGATGTAGAGGTGAAGAGGTCACAGGACGCCTTGCCAGTAGTTTAACAAAGTACTGATACAAACAATCTTGCAATTTCTATGACGAACCAACGAACTACAACCATCTACAATCAACTACAAGTAACAACTCTACGATGCGTCTGTATAATCTTCTACACGCTCCTACACGTAGCAGCAGTCTTCGTCCCACAACGAGTAAATCACAAGAAAAAAGGACCGCGAATGCATCGAGAAAGAAAAACAAAACAAACAAACGAAGAATGAGACACGACTCACAACCACCAGACCTCACCCTCCTCTCTCTGCTACATCCACCCAACCTCCACCGCTGACGCAGGAGTCAAGAGGTCAAGACGACGAAGCAAATACCAAGCCCATATTCACAACTCATCTTACTCACTCAATCTTCACTCAAGTTACTCATCGCTACTCATTCACTCACCACAGCTACCAGTGCGGGGAGTCGACGTCATCATGCTGCTTGCTGAAAAGACGCCACGTCAGTCAACACACCACCTGCACCATCACTTACACCATTTCCACCACGGTAAAAAATTAGTGAGTTACATAGTTACTTCATTTATACAATACACAGTGACATACAAAAAACTTCTGCACAAACATATAAAACGTGCTGTATAGTTACAACTTAAATACATATACCTACTTCAATTATCTTCATAATTCAATCATTAAATACTTGCACCAACAATAAATATTCTACACTGTATATACTCATTCATTTATTATAGCATTTACTACCAACGAGTGTTACCATTTATACCTACATAAAATACGTGTTTCATACATACAGCTATACATTATTACATCTACAAAGTGATAAAGAAAATATACCATCACAGTTACTCAGTGAGCGATTAAAAGAACCGTATTAAACATTTATTAATTAAAGCTACCTAGTGGAAACAGATAAATTAAGTTACAAGGAAAACCAGAAAAGAAAAAGAAAAAAAAATGGCCAACACAAATGACGTTAGCAAGAATGAACATCTTCAACACAATCGTGAAGACAATGATTTCCACACAGTGCTGACACATATATTGCCCACGATAGGTACAAGTGAAGAACAAGTCAGTGTATATAGTTAATACTGTATAGTGTGTATATATATTTTTTATATAAAATAACAAAATATGGGGCTATATAATATCATTTTCAGTAATATCTGTGCAATATAAACTAAACCTTAAAAAAGGGTCCCAGGGAAATTAGCCAGCAATTATGCAACCATGAACAACACAGAAAAAGCGTAGACAAACGAAGAAAAACAAACTATAGAAAATCAATACATAAAAAAAAAGAAAGAAAGAAAAAGAAATAGAGTAAGATCACATAACAAGCAAATGAAAATAAGTGTAAAGTTACTACAAATGCCAAAATACCACATAAACTACAAACAAAAAAGCAAATTGTTGTCTCCACAAGCTAGTGGCATGGCACATGGCTGAATCGGTAGAGAGGCGGCTTGCAGTCCTGATGGACCCAGGTTCGAATCCTGGCTGGGGCAGGGGACAGTTTAAGGATTTGAATTTCATTAAAAGCACACTTTCCTGATCTACCAGATGACCCGCCGACATGTTGTAAAAATACCCCCGCTAATACCAATACACCAGTCCTGTATGAGACAGCCCTAGCATGTATTCAATATGGACGGTGGGTGTTAGCGCCGTAGTGGTGACATGTGGAGGTGTAGGAGGACTACTGGGCCTTGGGATAGGCTACTGCCCCCAAGATATAGGCCCTGAAGCCTTTGCCCAGAGTCGGACACATTAAAAAAAAAAAAAAAAAAAAAAAAAAAAACCGTGTCATCGACCGCAGCATGACCGGATTCAGTGTCAGGACTGCAATTATTACAATTATGTAACTACAAACGATATGTAACAATTATGTAACGACAAACGATTGCATTATGCTACACTTGCTACAATTATGTAACTACAAACAATATGTAACAATTATGTAACAGTTGCATTAACAAGATGTAACTTTAATGTAACTTTAACTACAATTATGTAACTACAAACAATATGTAACAATTATGTAACAGTTGCATTAACAAGATGTAACTTTTATGTAACTTTAACTACAATTATGTAACTACAAACAATATGTAACAATTGTGTAACCGTTGCATTAACAAGATGTAACTTTATGTAACTTTAACTACAATTATAAGGCCAACACAATTATGTAACAGTTGCATTAACAAAATGTAACTACAGTTATAAGGCCAACACAATTATGCATTACCACAATATTATGTAACAATTCATAAAATGTTACAATTATGTATTACTACAATGTTACTACAATGTAACAATTACAATACAATTATGTAACAATTCACAATGTTACAATTATGTATTACCACAATGTTACTACAATATTATAAGTCATACAAGTATACCACAATTCTGTATTACCAGTATCATCATACAAGTTAGGTGAAATATTAGACATTACTAAAGGGATAACTCAATATGTAATGTAATAACCTAGCAGTATTATACCATTGCACAATTATATGCGTATGTCTGTTATACATACACATCTTACAAAATGTCATACAACAACCATTGCATTTATTCAAATATGTATACAACTTGTTTAAAATGTAATATTACTAGATCATTGCAATTTACTATGAATATTATATGTATACAATATTATAATCAATATTATGTACTAATAGATTAGCATATGTCAATGATGATTGCTGTCGGAGGACCTTCAGCGGCGTGGCCGAGCAATGTTATGAGTCCATATTATAATTACAAATCATAATAGATAAATAGATAAATAGATAGACAGAGAGACAGATAGAAGCAGCAAGTCAGATGATGAGAAGGTATTGTGTCTGCGAGAATCGAGCAATGCTAAACATGCTTACACACTCTTAACTCAAGGAATGCTTTATAGGCACATGACAGTGCCTAGTGATATACACACATACTCACACACAGGTTTCTGGAACTTTCCAACCACAGTGTAACACACGTGATACGACCCCTGCTTCACCAGAATTTAGGAAGCAGAGTTGAGAAGGAGGCTAGCCATAGAACCGGCAGGAAGAGAGAGAGAGAGAGAGAGAGAGAGAGAGAGAGAGAGAGAGAGAGAGAGCGAGACAGGAGGTAGCTCGCGGGTCTCTACTTATACTTCACTCGTGTGTGAGAGACTTTGTTAATATTTCCAAGACAAATAAAAATAGTCCCATACTATTCTTTACCTCCCCTGTCATTGCATGACAAATGGGAACGAAGATTATCTACTTACAAACTACTCACGTATAACAACCGCTCGTACACGAGTCTAATATATGTATAACTAATCAACAAAACTTCTCTACAAGTTACTACAAAGTCTTTTTATGACACTTGCAACGAAGCCAGTGCTTTGCTACCATATGTTGGAGTAGGGATCATACTGTCATGCAGCGACTTTTTTACTTCCATGCCCACTTCCATATTCTTTATCATTCCATTCAGTGAACCAGTTTCCGTGCTGTACCCATTCAAGCACTTCGTCCTCACAACTTCCGTACACCTTCTATCCATCACACTATCAACATACTTGAATTCACTCACTTTCTCCATTTCCTCACCATCCAGTCTCACCGTGCATTCTATGATGTATTATCTCTGAAAGACCATAACTTTATGCTTACTTACTTCACTTTTACATTCTGCTTCTTATATAGTCTCAAACACATTCACCAGGCCTTGCAGCTTACACTGTCACTTTTTTTTAATGCAAGAAAGAAGGAACCAAAGGCCGGAGCCGGCAAACCGTTCCCTCCAAGAAAAAACAAAAACAAAACAAAAGAGAGCCAAAATCAAGATCCGTTCATTTCGAGATGCCTGGACACACTGCGTTTGTAAAACTGGAGGTCATAGGAAGTAGGAAATACAGACAGAGGGAGACTGTTCCAGAGCTGACCTGTTGCATAAATGAAAGACTGGGAGTAACGGTTAACTCTTTCATTAGAGAGTTGGACAGAAAAGGGATGAGAGTTTGTTCCTAGACAGGTGCTAAACACCCGTCGTAGAGGTGGAGGGATGCAAGCAGACAGTTCAGATGAGCAGTGACCATGGAAGTAACGATAGAAAAGAGATAAAGATGCAACAGTGCGGCATAGAGACAGAGGATGATGGGAGCCAGTGAAAGGAAGAGAGTTGATGAGACGAAAAGCTTTTGTCTCCACCATGTTGAGAAGAGCTGTATGTGGGGAGCCTCCCCACACATGAGAGTTGTACTTTAAACAGGGGCGAATAAAACCTGCGTATAAAGTTAACAACTGTGCAGGGGTAAAGAAGGTACGGATTTGGCTTAGCACACCTAATCTCTTGGAAGTAGGTTTTACAAGAGATGCAATGTGATCTTTCCAATTTAAGTCCCGAGTGAATGAAACCCCCAGCATCTTCAAGGATGATGCAGGATTAAGCTGAATATTATTAAACATTAGTGAGTACTCCTGTGGATGATTGTGTCGGGTTGATAGGTGTAAAAACTAAGGTTTTAATGCATTAAAAACAACAAGATTATTTTTACCCCAGTCAGAGATACGAACCAAGTCAGACATTAGGTGTGCCATAGCCTCATCCTTTGTTTCCTGAAGTAACTGCTGAGATGGACGTTGCAGGAACCAAATGGAAAGGTGAAGGGTGGAATCATCAATGTACGAGTGGATAGGGTTAGAGGTACAGCTTAGAAGGTCATTGACGAATAAAAGGAAGAGAGTTGGTGATAGGACATAGCCCTGAGGAACACCATTCTTGATATATCTAGAAGAACAATGGCCACATACAACAGCGGCTATAGAACGACCAGAAAGGAAGCTATAGATGAAGGCACAGATAGAAGGATAGAAATCTTAAGACGGTAGTTTGGAAATTAAAGTTTGATGCCAGACTCGATCGAAAGCCTTTGAGATGTCAAGTGCAGTGGCAAAGCTTTCGCCAAAGTCCCCAAAGCCCCGAAAGGAGGATGACCAGGAGTCTGAAAAGTAGGTGAGGAGATCGCCAGTGGAGCGCCCCTGATGGAACCCATACTGACGATCAGGAAGAAGGTTATGGTGGGAACGATGCTTTAAATTTTTTCTGTTAAGAATTGACTCGAAAACTTTTGAGACACAGGATGTTACAGCAGTTGGACGATTGTTAGAGGGTTGGGAATGGTCACCCTTCTTTGGGACTGGCTGAATGGGAGCAAGTGTCCTGCAAGAAGGAAAGGTACAAGTTGACAGACAAAGGCGAACGAGTTTATCTAGGCAGGGAGTAAGCACTGAAGCACAGTTCTAGGGAACAACAGGAGGGACTCCATCAAGCCCATTTGCCTTGTTAGTATTGAGGCCAGTGATGGCAGAAAATACATCAACAGAAAAAATTTTAATGTCAGGCATGAGGAAGCCTGAGGGGGGAAGTGATAGAGGAACAGCACAGGAATCGTCTAAGGTGGAATTGGAGGAGAAAGTCTGAGCTAAGAGATCTTCTTTATCAGTAGAAGAAATAGCTACAGAGCCATCAGAATAGAAAAGAGAAGGGAAGGCTGATGAGGTAACGTTGTTAGAAAGGTTTTTGGCAAGGTACCAGAAGGAGCGGGAGGGATGAAATTATTTTTAGCAGAGCCAAGTACAGACTTAGCACGATTCCGGGCAGAAACATAAACAAGATGTGATTCAGGGGTGGGCTGGCTCCGGTACCTTTTATAAGCCCTCTCCTTGTTGCGGACAGCATTTAGACAAGCATGATTAAACCAAGGCTTTCTTGCATTAGTCAGAGTTTATGAGAAGGGAATGTATTCTTCCATGCCCGAGAGAATAACCTCTGTAATGTGCATGGCACACTCAGATGGCTCCTGGCCAAGGAAGCAATAATCATTCCATGGAAAGTCAAAGAAATACTGCCTGAGGGCCTCCCAATCGGCAGCTCTAAAGTGCCACAGACGTCGTTTCTTTGGAGGGTCCGCGGGCCGTACCAGAGAGATAGGACTGGTTAAGGTAATAAGGTTGTGATCGGAGGAGCCCAACAGAAAGGAAAGATTAACAGTGTAAGCAGAAGGATTACTTGTAAGGAAGAGGTCAAGTATGTTGGAGTTCTCTCCAAGGTGGTCAGAGATACGGGTAGGGTGCTGTACAAGCTGCTCAAGGTCATTAAGGATAGAAAAGATGTAGGCTTGTTCACCAGATGGATCAGTGACAGGAGAGGAGAGCCAAAGGTGTTGGTGAACATTGCAATCTCCTAGAATGGAGATTTCAGAGAAAGGTGAAATAGACAGAACGTGTTCCATCGTAGAAGTAAGATAGTCAAAGAATTTTTGATAGTCAGTAGAATTAGGAGATAAGTAAACAGCGCAGATATATTTATTCAGAGAATGACAGGATAGTCGAAGCCAAAGTGTAGAGAATTCAGAAGAATCAAGTTCAGGAACATGAGAGCATGATAGGTCGTTGCATAGAGTGTAGAGAATTCAGAAGAATCAAGTTCAGGAACACGAGAGCAAGATAGGTCGTTGCGTACATATACACAACAACCACCTTTGGCTTTGAAATAAGTACGGAGAAAGTAGGAGAAAACAGAAAAGGGTTTGCTGTCAGTTGCCCCAGACAGCTGAGTCTCTGTCAAGAAAAGAAGGTGAGGTTTAGAGAAGGAGAGGTGGTATTCAACAGAAAGTTAGAAGAAATGCCGCGAATGTTGCAGAAATGAAGAAGTGAGTCAGACAGTGGTTCCAGGCATCTCTCAGAGTCGTCACCAGGAGAGGGGCAGATGGGGGAATTTATGGTCCCCCCCCCCCCGGGGACTCCGAGGCATGATTTATTAACGCCATTTTTCAATTACTTTTTTAATTTTGAAAAGGAAGTGTAGTGTGTACTGTACATGTAGTTTGGTGTTGACAGTTAGAGAATCTTGTATTGGAGAGCATGCTGGCCTACTCTCTGTGTTACTGAAACACTGAATAGTTCAGCAAAGGAGGATGGTCAGGAACTAGTCCTGAGGGCTGATGGAACGGGAGCTCCAGCTCTTCCTGTCATCAGCTTTCCATCCACCTTGGGAGTACTGCCCTGCTCGACTGGTGCTACAGTCTACTCAAAACATCACAGTATCCTTCACAAACAACAGCACGGTACAGAAAGTTTCCAGACCCTATCCTATCCCATCAGGGACACTCCTCCATCCACTTTCCTACCTTGTATCTGTTATAACTCAATTCACATACACAATAAACAGACATGACACATCCGTTTCAGTCCAACATTCGTATCAATGAACTCACTTAGGTCACTATCCAAATACACCGCAGCTCTTGTGCCTGTATATATATTCATTACATCATTTTATATGTATTAGGAGCTTTTATTATTATTTTTTTTTAATAACAGAACAGAAGAAGGGAAGAAAATGAATTAAAAAATAATAATCCATACAACAAATTACTGGCATCCTCCATTCAAAAACAATCTGTAACATTTGGAGTTGAACAGTTGTTGGTTGAAGTTTGGGTGGAAACAACTCCGGGGAAATGAGTTCCAAAAAGATGCAGTTTACCATGCGGGTCATTTGTAATGTCAACATCAGAAGATTTTAGTAGGGGAATGAGTGATGACCTGTTAAAGTTATTATTGAAAGAACTGAGAGTTGACCAGAAAATTCTATTTTCATTAGTAGTTTGGATGCTTGGTTGTGAAAAAAGTTTGATTTAGCTATACTTATTACTGTTTTTGCATGGTTTCTAGCAATTTTCATTTTACTAAATGATTCAGATGGTTTTTATATTAAGTAAGAATTATATGCCAGTGACTTTTGGGCCGTTGTTGTGGCACTTTTGCTATCAAACCACGTGGGAGAGTCCGATTTTTTAGTGAACTGTTGACTTGGTATTAACAACTCCAAACCAGCTTGTATTAAATAACTACCGGTAAGTCATTAATAGTACGTATATAGGTAGAAGCTGATAATCACTCAAGGGTATATATATATATATATATATATATATATATATATATATATATATATATATATATATATATATATATATAGACAGTATATCATCTCATCACCCGTTTCAGTGTTCACTGCAGGAGCGGCCTATCTCTACCGAAGTGGGGGACGATACAGCCAATGTATCTCTACCACGTGGCTTAGGCTGTCTGATAGAGATTGTATGTAGGGTGAGAAGTGCTTGTAAGTGTAACTGTAGCGTTGAAGTGGCTTTGGATGTGTGTGTAGTCTGTGAACCAAGAGTAATCAGCCCGCGCAAGCCGACTGGGTGCAAACATACTTTATAGTATGCGACACTGGTTCAACCACAGCACCCCTGATGTCCGCCAAGCAGTACGTGGCCAGAAGAACGCCCTCAAAGCTTATTACCCTGGCGGGGTGCGAACGCTCGTTCTTCAGTGTACGAAAACGCTCACTTTACCACTGTACCACAGAGGCTCCATATATATATACTGTATATATATACTGTTGACACTAGCTTAACGAAATTGGTCGCATGACTTTGACACACCATCCATCCATCCATCCATCATCCAATCCTACGTTGCCCCATGAGGAGCGTAGAAGCCCGGGGCTAGGCAGTTGGTCCTGACATTTAAGATGAGAGTGACCAGCCTCACTCATCCCTGAGTTGTATTACGTGAGCAATCAACCCCAATCACCCCTTGGATAAAAACCTTCACCAGTTCAATCCGATTGGAGCACAATTACCCACTAAACCACCAGGCACCATAATTTGGTTATATGGTTACCACCCAGCGTAGTAAATGGTTTCCTGGTGTACAGAAAACCGTTTGGCTTGTCACTCAGTGTAGAGTCACCCACAGGCAGAAGGAAGAGGAAAATATGAAGGAATGAAAGACAGGAGGGGGAGTGCTAAGTCACCTGTAGGCAGATGAAAGAGGAAAGCATGAAGGAAAGAAAGACAGAAGAAGATGGAAGGAAACAAGGATGGAGGAGAGGACAGGGCAGACACCCGAGAGCAGCATTGCAATGAGTGAGTGGAAGGTGGGCGTCCCCACACCATTCAGAAATATTCTGTACCTCTCTTGACACGAGATCGGGGGAAATCGCTGAACAGTTTCAACTCTGTCCAAAACATTCATCGAAATCCCGTGCACTCACCTAAGGAAGTAATTTCGAGTTGCTTTCCGTCACCTGTTTGTTGAGTTGCCTGCGAGGACCGACACATAGTCCCTTCCCTTTTGTGTCAGTTTCACTGTTCGGACCTATCACGAGTATTTGTAGGTTGATTGGGTCCGCTCTCCTACCAACCCTCTGTGTTTGCGTGTGTGTTTCAAGTTACCATAAGAAGACTGTGGGCCTAACACTTCCTATTTTGTGTCCCTGAGTAAAAAGGGGTTTATTATCCTGCAAACTTTTTGTGCTTGCTTACTCTTAGATTTTAATCACAAACGGTTCACTACTGCCAAACCCTCACCCCATTCTGGCTGTTTATACCTGATCTTTAGCCACCAGAAATTCAAGGCCAAATATATTTCCAAAACTCATCGCATGCTTGAGGCTGAACTACCAAAATGTCAACCTTTGTTGCTGCCTGATTCATTCAATAGACGTTTGCGTCCCAGTCAATCCCCCACCCACCTGTGCTTGCACAACCTATGTGTGAACTTCCCTTAGTACTGCATTTTTTCTTGCTAGTGCTAGAACCTCATTCAGCAAAAGGTCCTGGTCTTACCAGCCTCCGTGTATGCTTACCCAAGTCACTGGCTGCCTTCGTCTCTTTTTCTCCCAAATTGCTTGCACTTGAGTTGGAGTCACAAGCACCGGTTGAAGGGCCCATCAGCCACTGATGTCCCCGCCAGTGCTTGAGGAAGGCTCAGTTATCTTGGGCTACGAGTCTATCAAGCCATTATGAAGGAGAATGACCCTGCTCGCTCAGATAATGGGTTCATCTATGCGGCAAGCACGAGTTTCTGGAACGAGAATGGCTGGCCGGTGAATATAAGTGGAAATTGTTATTCCTGTGTTGCCTATACGAATTTTTAGTGTGCATAAAATGGTCAGTGGAAGACGCAATCTTTCCTTGTGCAGGTCTACCTTTGAAAAGAACCCAGTTCACCCATCTTGACGGGAGACCTGACGCAGATCCTGAGTTTATTAAAACTTAGGAGTACTGAACCTGAATAGCGCAGTGTTGCGTTTAATTTGTTCGTTAATACATTCTAGTTTCCTGCTCATTACTGTTAATGGCTTTCACTTGAGACAAATTCACTTGACGGCATTTGAACTCTTCTTACGTTTAAACCTAAATTGTTCACAGGACTTATAAGGACAACAACTGATAATGAATGTTTTTTATTAGGTTTGATAGTCGGTTTTCCACCTCTCCTTCCCCTGAAGTTAAGTCCGATCCTCGTGCTATAGCGCTTCCTGATATTTATTTCCAACCTTAAAACGTAAGCCAATTCCTGCGATATTTGTAACTACAATGGAAATAATGGTAAGTGCCCCAGCCCAGCGTGGCGAAAAACCAAAGTTATCTTTCTCGAGGTCTGGAGTTTAGAAATTAATTCCTGTATTGTAATTTCAAGTCAACATATCAAAAATAACTTACTCTTTGATGTGGTTGCGTTTTTTTTTTTTTTTAATTTTAGCCAAGATGCTAAGAAAAAAGAAAGTTCTTTTTACACAGAAACTATCTGTAATAGTGAAAGGCCAGTGAATGGTCTGTCTATTTTTCCCGCTTAAGAATATCTTGTTTTCTCGGCAAAACCGTCGGCAACTAGCAACAGTAATAAACAAATATGTCATCATAGTAAAAGACTTTAACAGAACCTCGTCTAGTGACAGGTCAATAAGATCAATGTTAAAGCTATGTCTGGATTTGTAATGGAGGGTCACGGCTTGCACATCTCGCCATGCAAGCCCCTGTGCACGCATACCAAGGCAATTCGTACACTGTCTAAGGCACACGCTCTCATGTTCTCACATAATCGTAAATATACACATGACGGAAACAGTCAAGGAAAACAAGGCCGTGGTAATTCTCTCTCTCTCTCTTTACACACACACACACACACACACACACACACACACACACATATATATATATATATATATATATATATATATATATATATATATATATATATATATATATATATATATATATATATTTACATGTACAAAGAGAGAGAGAGAGAGAGAGAGAGAGAGAGAGAGAGAGAGAGAGAGAGAGAGAGAGAGAGATACATGTATGTGTGTGTGTGTGTGTGTGTGTGTGTGAGAGAGAGAGAGAGAGAGAGAGAGAGAGAGGTACACAAACTGTGAAATCAGTCATTTCGTGAACAACAGCTACAACAGCAATACTAGCAACAGTGGCAACATTAACAGCAATTCCAACGACAACACCATCAACAGCAACTACAACAATAGGAACAAAAACAAGAACAACAAGAACAACAGCAACTACAACAACGACTAAAACAACAGCAGTAACGACAATAGCAACTACAACAACAACTACAACAACACCAGCAACAGCAACTACAACAGTAGCAACAAAAACAACCACAACAGCAACAACAACAACAACAACAACAACAGCAGCAGCAACAACAACAACAACAACAACAACAACAACAGCAGCAGCAGCAGCAGCAGCAACAACAACAACAACAACAACAACAACAACAACAACAACAACAACAACAGCAGCAGCAACAACAACAAGGGTAAGCACAACAGCAGTAACAACAAATTGCAACAGCAACATATACATGAATAATAGCAACAGCAGCAACAACAATAGCAACTACAACAACAACAACAATAAAAGCAACTACAACAATAACTACAACAACAGCAGCAATGACACAAACTACAACAACTGCAGCAACGACAGCAACTACAACAACTGCAGCAACGACAGCAACTACAACAACTGCAGCAACGGCAACTACAACAACTGCAGCAACGACAGCAACTACAACAACTGCAGCAACGGCAACTACAACAACTGCAGCAACGACAACAACTACAACAACTGCAGCAACGGCAACTACAACAACTGCAGCAACGACAACTACAACAACAGCAGCAACAATAAGAACAACTACAACAGCAGCAGCAGCAACAACGGCAACTACAGCAACATCAGCAACAACGGCCTCTACAACAACAGCAGCAACAACGGCCTCTACAACAACAGCAGCAACAACGGCAACTACAACATCAGCAACAACGGCAACTACAGCAACATCAGCAACAACGGCCTCTACAACAACAGCAGCAACAACGGCAACTACAACAACATCAGCAACAACGGCCTCTACAACAACAGCAGCAACAACGGCAACTACAACAACATCAGCAACAACGGCAACTACAACAACAGCAGCAACAACGGCAACTACAACATCAGCAACAACGGCAACTACAACAACAGCAGCAACAACGGCAACTACAACATCAGCAACAACGGCAACTACAGCAACATCAGCAACAACGGCCTCTACAACAACAGCAGCAACAACGGCAACTACAACAACATCAGCAACAACGGCAACTACAACAACAGCAGCAACAACGGCAACTACAACAACAGCAGCAACAACGGCAACTACAACAACAGCAGCAACAACGGCAACTACAACAACAGCAGCAACAACGGCAACTACAACAACAGCAGCAACAACGGCAACTACAACAACAGCAGCAACAACGGCAACTACAACAACAGCAGCAGTATCAGCAACTACAACAACAGTACCAACATCAGCATCAGGAACAGCAAGGAGCTCACCGGGAGTGCACAGCCCGTCCCATTAATTGGTCTAATGGCCAAACATCTGACTTTGCCCTGCGACCGTGACCAAGAGAGAGATCCCAAAATCGAATTACTGTAACTGACTCTTGCCTGACCCTTAACGCTACCACCAAGTCTGGTTCAGTGCAAATAAAAATTTACTTACCCTGCTGCCATGAGTGGTTACCTTTTGAGTACCTTTGGTCTTTGATTAATAAACTGATCTCAAAATCAAATTAATTTATACTTGCCCTGACTTGAATCTTTGTACAATGTTTGGTGTAACTTGGATAAAAACCGTTTAAGGTAACCTTACCATGTAATTTGATCTGTTGTTCTCAAAAGCAGTGAATCAACCCATAGATCGATTCTCAGCCCTTTAACCATGTTTAGTCCAAATCAGATCAAAACTGTTTTAATTATTTTGTTCACACGGTGATGCGTGAGTCGAATTTTGACCGTGCCCTTTGATTGGTGGTTCTCAAAATGAATCCCTCGTTTTTTTTTTTTTTTTTTTTAATTACCTTCAACTCTTCCATGAAGTTTGGTCTAAATTGGTGAAAAACTGTAAGCTGAAATTTCCAGGCCCTACTTTGACCTACATTTGTGATCTTGACCTACTTTTCTAAAACTCAAATGATTAACCCCTTGTCTGTCCTTCGTCACCTCCATCAAATTTGTGTTAAATTTACACACTGAGAAATGTTTAGGATATTTCTTGTATTTTCACACACACACACACACACACACACACACACACACACACACACACACACACACACATATCGAACAAAACATAACATCCTCTGTCGCTATGAGAGCGCGGGCGTAAGAACATTAGTAACAGCAGAAACAAAACAAACACATAACAACAGCAACAGCAACAAGAACAATGATAACAATAAAAATCAACACACCATTATCACAAGCAACAATTAATGCAACAAGAACCTTAACAACAAGCAAAACAGCATCACCACCTCCAACAACAGCAGCCACCCTCTTCCCCCCTGCACCCCCTCAACCTCCCACACACGCAACTAATAATAAAAACGAAATCCAGAAAGAAAGGTTGGGTAATTATTCAGGATCTACACCGAAATTGGCGGAAGACATCACTGCATTTGATCCACACAAAAGGGAAACAGCGGGAATGCTTGGAAAATTTCAGTTACGGAATATACATTGTAGCGGTGGCGTGGGACTAACGCTGGTGACAACACAAGACGGGGTAATATATTCACACCCGGGAGTTTTTGCTGTTTGCAGTATACAGTACTATGGTGGTACCAATCTTAAGTGGCGGTTTGGGTGGGGCACGAACCTCTGTACAGTGTTGCCACGTGTTCCATACCCGCTATGTGAACGGCTCTGATACATGTAATAGACATCACAATAAGATAAACACATAAGAATATAATGGTAACGTGTTTATTATAATATATGAAAGAACAGTAAACTTATTATGCGTAAAATATTTATACGGCAATACAGAAACGTGGCATAAACATTTTACAGTGTTGCTTAAAAAAAAGTAGTCACTTTTATTGGCTGTTACCGTATTTCTGGGGTTGGTAATAATGTCACAATTATGATTATAAGATAATGTGCAGGAATATAAGTAAAAATATGTCAATTTCTTAGTAAAAAAAAAATAATACATTAAACCCTCGTGAGAGGCAACACTCACACACACCCAGTCCCACCTGGCCAGAGCTTCGTCTATCCTAGGCCTGTTTGGGGACACTAAAAAAAAGACGCGCCAAGACTTTTACCTCCTGGGTGATGTGGAAATAAAGTCAAATTTACAATATGTACATTATAACGTAAAAGAAAATAACCAAAGTGTATCCTAAAATACCACAGACGAGAGAGAGAGAGAGAGAGAGAGAGAGAGAGAGGGGGGGGGAAGGCAGACCAGGGGCAGTGTTGAGTTCAGCTGAGTGAGAGATGGAAGAAGGGAGGGAACGAAGGAGGGAGAGAGTGATTGAATGAAAACAAATCATGGCGCCACAATAGTGAGGTCATCTGGCGCCATATGTAAAACAATAATATTTTTAAATATAATTAGATATAATAAAAACAAAATAAAGAAATGAAAGCACAAGTTTATGTCACTCATAAAAGAAACAAAATTCCCAAGGGTGACGCACATCTCCCCCTAGGAGAGAGAGAGAGAGAGAGAGAGAGAGAGAGAAAGAGAGAGAGAGAGAGGCAGTTCTGATATGGAAAAAGTGGCAACACTGTACAGAGGTTGGTGCCCCACCCAAACCGCCAGTTAAGAATGGTACCACCATAGGGGAGCATGAGAGGCTTCATTCTAGGACCCCTTCCTCAGCAATGGATTTTGTATATTACGCCTTGTGTGTTATCTATCCCTTTAATGTTAAAATAATTTGCACTCATAAGATTCAAATGAACACCAGAGTATAGTGTGCAAACTATATCGCTGAAGAAGTGTCATGATATATTCAAAATCTATTAGAATAAGAACACATCGTAATTTCTTTGTTACAGATCACCTCTGCTGTGCCCTTACCGTGTGAGTCCACCACAGATACCATAGTAGCAAAATGCAGTTTGAACCATAGCCAGGAGTTTTCCCCATTTTCCGGGGGGGGGGGCTTTTACGTACAGGTGCCCCTTATTCACCTGTTATAACTAGAGTTTTAAATTCTTACACTTACTGTGCCCGATGGAGCCATGTTGCTTTGTTTGTTTCTTCCAAATAAATATGAAGACACTGACCACGAATATTACCGTATTTTGTCCAAGGGACCACAAAACAGAAAAGTTTGGAAACCTAGCTAATGATCCAACAACCTCCAAATCAAGCACACCTACTTCCTCCTGCGCCAAAACTTTTCTCCCTTCCTCCCTCTCTATTTTTCCCATCCTCTCCTGTCTCTTTCCCCTCGTTCCAAACTCCTCTCTCTCTCTCTCTCTCACACACACACACACACACACACACACACACACACACACATTTGTTTCTCCTCCACTCTTACCCTGAAAACATTAAGAAAACCTTGTCACGAGTCGGCGCGACTAAGTATTTGAATAAACTCGTGACATTAACTTTGGTGGGAAACCGCGAATTCTAGTGGAATCCCAGTATTTATCGCTCAGTTTAACCACCACGTATTCACACGATCGGGAGTGTTTCAGAACAATTTCTCACTGTGTCATAAATGATCGTCTGTGTGCGCGACTTTAGCACCTCCGCTGAGTACTTTGTTATGGACGTGTTTCGCTCATTCTAGCCGTTAGCCCGTGCGGCTCGACACTTGCCTCTCTCCCACGATTTGAAGTCAGATTTGTGCGCCGTGGAAGCAGGTAGCGAGTGTGGCAGTGTCCTTCCTCAGCAACGACGCCCAGTTCCCGCCGCCGCCGTTGAATTCCAGAGGCTCAGCGTGTGCAGTGTCCTTCCTCAGTAAGGACGCCCAATCATCCGCTTAGTCCACTTTTCTGACCAGTATTTCTTTTCGTTTTTCCTAGGTTTAAGAGTTAGCTTCTGAGTGAGCGAGTGAGTGCGATCTCCTTATTTGGAATTCATTTTGAAATGTAACGTAAATTTATTTCTTTGTAATCAATAAATTTAACAGTTCTTTTTCTTGAGCTTAATGTAATGTAAACTCGTGTTTTATTTCTCCATAAGCTTATTCTAGTTGCAGCTCTTAGCTTGCATAAACGCTTTGTATTATTCATAACTGGTACTTAGGCCAGTCTTTTTGTATGAACTCAAATCCGTTGTGCCATCTAGGAGTTAATTGCATCAGCAAGAACTTGTTTATTATTAACAGCATTAGTTATTGATTGTCAGGGGTGGAGTCACTTTCTTCAGAGGCCAACAGTACTAATAAACAGCATGTGTGAATAATTAGTCTCTGCTGTGTACTGTTGAGAAAGTTTATAAATTCTCGTCCCTAGAGACTCGGCGAAGTAAGCTACATAAAGTAAACATTGCTTGATTTTCACAAGACAATTCATTGTCTTGCGCTCAAGATTATTGATTAATTATTCTTTAATATTGCATATATGTTTAAAAACCCCGTGACAAACCTACATTTCTGCAATCAGTTGATGTCATTTTCATTTCGTTCTTGATACCTCCAAATGGAGAGAATTTTTGAACTGTCAGTGTTAGGTGCTGCTGCGATATTCCTTGCTCTGCTAAGGTGCCTTCCAGTGATATATGAAATCTTCTATTAAAATCGTCAAGTAGCAGGAGAATAAAATAAAGACCGACGACCCCTGGCTGAAGGTGTAAACACTAAAATATGAGGAAAAACCTGTGGATGTTGCATGTTTCAGAGTTGAATGTGTGTGTGTGTGTGTGTGTGTGTTCTTACCTAATTGTATGTTTACAGGAATGAGTCAAGCTCGTACTGTCCCGTGTCATAAACCATATTTATCGTACATATCCTTAAACTTGTGAATTGTTTTGGCACACACTGTTTCATTCGGTAGTGCATTCCATTGATCAATCGCTCTGTTTGGGAAACTGAATTTCCTTACGTCTTTATCACCTCTCTTCTTATGCAGTTTTTTGCAGTGTCCTCTTGCTGATGCTTCTCCATATGTTAAGTAATCATTTATGTCTATTTTCTCCTTTCCTGATATGCAATTATATAGCATTATCATGTCACCTCTTTTCCTTCTCTCCTGTAAAGTTGGTAGATTCAGTTTATTTAGTCTTTCTTCGTAGCTTAGGTCCCTTAAGCTTGGCATCCATCTTGTAGCGGCCCTTTGAACTTTTTCAATCTTGTCTATATGCTTTTTGAGATGACTCCAAACTACTGATGCATATTCCAGGGTTGGTCTAATGAATGATGTTATTATCCTTCTTAGCATGTCTTCATTTATGTATGTGAATGCTATTCTCATATTTGCAAGCAGTGTATATACATGTTCCGTACCTTCTCGCTGATGTGGTCAACCGGAGATAGTCTGTTATTGATAATCACACCTAGGTCTTTCTCTCTTTCTGATGTGTACAGGGTTTTATTTCCTAACTTATAATCCCAATCAGGTCTTTTTCCACTTTTACCAAACTTGATTACATGACACTTGTCCACACTGAATTCCATTTGCCATGTACTACTCCATTCATGAAGTTTATTTAATTCTTCTTGTAGCTCTTTACAAGAGTCTGTGTTAGTAATTCTCCTTTGTATTTTTGCATCATCTGCAAACATATTCAGATAGCTCTCATTTCCAGTGTTACTGTTTATATCATTTATATACACTAAAAACATGATTGGTGCCAGCACTGAACCCTGTGGTACTCCACTAGCCACTTCTTTCCATGATGAGTAGTTTCCTCTTAGTACTGTCCTCATTTCTCTTTTTATGAGAAAGTCTTGCATCCAACAAAACAGTTTGCCTCGAATTCCTCCTTGATGGTACAGTTTCCATAAAAGTCTTTGGTGTGGTACTGTGTCAAAAGCTTTCTTGAAATCTAAATAGATACTGTCCACCCATCCTTCCCTTTCCTGTATTGTGATTGTTACTCTGTCATAGTAGCTCAACAGATTAGTAACACATGATTTTCCTTTTCTGAAACCAAACTGTTTTTCTGTTATCATACTGTGTTCTTCTAGATGATTTACCCAAGCTTTTCTTATAAGTTTTTCTAATACCTTGCTTACAACACTGGTCAGTGATACTGGTCGGTAGTTGAGTGGATTTTGTCTATTTCCTTTCTTGAATAAGGGGACAATATTTGCTTTTTTCCAAATATTAGGTAGTTTACCTTGACTCAAGGATTTCATGAAAATTAAAAATAATGGTTTACTTAACTCCTTTGCACATTCTTGTAGTACCCAACATGAAATTTCATCAGGACCACTTGCTTTTCCTCTGTCTAATCTACTTAACTCCTCCTGTATTACTTTTTCTTCTATTTGTATATCTGGCAGTATGTGTGGACATGCGTGTTCCACATAGTCCCTCTAAAAATTTTTTTCTTCTGTAAAAACTAATTGGAAATTCTTATTTAGTGCTTCATAAATATCTTTCTCTTGTGTATAAGTGATTCCCTCGTCCGTAATGGATTGTATTATATCTTTTACTTTGGTTTTGCTTCTGATATAGCTGTAAAACAGCTTTGGTTGATCACTACTTTTATTTATTATATCCTTCTCAAACTGTTTTTGGGTTTCCCTCCTTATTCTTGTATAGTCGTTTCTTATCTGTTTGTAATTATTATACGCCCTTTCACTATTGTGTCTCCTGTATCTATTCCACAACAAATCTCTTCTTTCTTTTGATTTTTTACATTCTGTATTGAACCATTTCTGTATTTTCTTATCTGCTTCTTTGTGCTGTGGGATGTACTTCTGGACTCCTATTTCATAAAATTCACAATTTTTTATATGCAGCATTTAAATCTTGTCCTCTAAGCTCATTTTCCCAATCAACTTCTAAGAAATACTTCTTTAGGTCTTGATAATTTCCCTTTTTATAGTTTAGGCTCTTTTTGTAACTGTCATTGCTGTTTACTATGTCATATGCTATCCTGAAGTTATAATTTAGTACTGCATGGTCGCTTTTGCCGAGTGGAGGATGATATATTAAACTGTCAATATCATTTTCTTGCCTAGTAAATATTAGATCTAGCACTGGAGGTACATCAAGTCCTCTTTTTCTGGTGGTTTCCCTCACATGTTGCGTTAAGAAAAACTTTTGTACGAGATCCAGGAGCTTTTGGTCCCAACAGCTTTCTTGGCTATTTATATCTAGAGTATTCCAATTTATATTTGTATTGAAGTCCCCAGTTAGTATAATTCTTTCCGATTTCTCTTCCATTTTATGTAGCAATGATCTTATACTCTGAATTGTACTCTCTGCCAGGTCCTCATATTCGTCTCTTTCCCATGTGTTTGATCTGGGTGGCATGTACAAATTGGCTACAATTACTTTACCTTCAGATGTGTCGATCTCTACTGCAATCAGTTCTACTTGTGATGGTATATCTAGTTTTATTTCATTGACTTTTAGATTTTTCTTAGTTAATATTATAATTCCTCCTCCTTTTTTTAAATTTCTGTCTCTTCTCCATATATTGTATTCCTCTAAGTTTAGTATGTCATTGGATATCCTTGGTGTTAATTTTGTTTCAGTTAGGCATATTATTTGTGGTTCTTTTTCTCTGACATAATCATTCATCTCTAGTAATTTAGATACCATTCCATCCACATTTGAGTACATCAACTTTATCATCTTGTTTATATACTTGACATGGTTCTACTACCTTCCTCCTTTTTCTTCCATCCTGTTTGTGTACCACTTTCGTACCTGCAATCCTATTACTTTGTAAAAAAATTTCTTCTTCTCCTCTTGTGATCTTCCCTCATTTTTTGTTTTTGCTTCCTCCCTTTTCTCTTTCAGTAATTCCAGTTCCTCTTGTGTTAGGCATCTTTTTATCCATACATTTTTGAACTCCTCTTTTTCCATAAGATTCTTTGCATTTTTTTAGTATCTCTTCCACAGTGTATACACTCTGGAAAGTCACTTTTAGAGATCTTGTCTTGCTTTTCTCGTATTTCCCTAACCTTTTGTGTTCCTCTATGTCTTTACTACAGAGTTCCTCTGATACTTCTTTCAGTAAGTTCATTACATTTGTCATCTTTTTGTCTCTTGTGATCTTGTTTTTAACTTCTTCTTCTTCTATACCAGTGATTACTATTGGTTTGTTTATCTCTACTGAATCTCTGACTAACTTTGGATTGTTTTGGATTATTCTTTTCACCTCCTTTTTAATGCTTTTTTCCTCCACCCTTGTTTCTAAATCTTTCTTTACATTCACCATTTCAACATACGTGGTTTCTACATCATTTTTGTAGATTTGCACAGCTTCATTCACTTGTGTTATCTTCTCCTCAATATCACTGCTCTGGTCAATAAGACTGCTAACTTGCCTAATTGTCTCTGTGTCATTTTTGAACTCTTCCATAACACTCTCGTGATTGACTACTGTACTTGCCATTTCACTCATTTTCTTCCTAAGTGTACTCATTTCCACTGTTCACTGATGGTTGTGTCTTTCTTATTGGCCTCCCTTCCTAGTTTTCTATTTCTTCCTTTTGCAAGTGCATCTGCTTCTTTATTTCATCAATTTCATTTTTGAAAGCCATTTCTAGTGTGTTTACACGTTCAACCAGTCTATTGTGAGTCTCTATTTCAACCAGTTCTTGATAGAAATCATCATTTTGCTTTTTACCTATATCCCTTTTCTTTTCCAAATTTGCTTTACTAAAGTATGTATCCATTTTGCAATACTTAAAGTGCAGAGCATGTACTTACAATCTCCGTGTTGTTGTAGTCTAAACAAACCTCAGAGATGGCTCAGTGTATTCTTTCGTCTTGGTTCTATTTCATGTTTGAACAAGTCTTGTTTAAACTTATTATTTTTTTCCTTTTAATATGAACAATCATTTAGTCTAACCTGGTACTGAGCTTGACTCATACAAAGATACTAATTTAGGTAATGCCACTGGCCGTGATGATTCGGTACAGAGCGCCGGTGTCGCACGTCCGCCTAGATTGAATGTGTGTGTGTGTGTGTGTGCTTTACTCTGTTAACATAGATTTTGTCTAACGTTTTATTTTAGTTTTAATTCATTTCCTTTATTTTTTTTCATAGGTTAGTTTCTGTTTAATATAATATTTATCCCTATTATTATTTTTGTAATATGGTTTGATATTACAATTTTTTTTTAATATCCATATAGGACTATAATTTTTTGCCTTTGCTTTGGCATATTTTCTTCACTTTCCACCATTTGATTTTTTTTTTCCGGACTACATTTTTTTGCCCTTATATACTCGTATTATTTTTCACAACTGTAACTTTCAGTATATGCCTTCCGTCGCATTCCTCCCCTTTCCACCCATGCTAGTTTTTCCATCTGCACTTTTATATGACTGGATGTTCCCCGTATTGCGGCAATATTTCTCCAACTTTTGTTTCTACGACTTTTATTGAAACTTTCTTTCCTCCTTGGGTTTTCCTTTCACATTTTCTAATTCTTTCAGTGCGATGACACTTTTTCTTCTACTTTAACCTTGCTGCCATCAAAAGATTTTTTTTTTTTTCATATTTATCACCTTTATTCCAGAAATGTACCTTTTTTTTCATTTAGCTTTTGCCTTCCTTAGACGATTTCATCAGCTTAGGAAAAGAAATAATGTAGTTTGGAGGTTGTTTATGGCTCTGTGTAATCCCGTGGCTATAAAAAGTTGTTTCTAAATCATTAATCAAACTGTCTAGTGAGGTTAGGAACACGGTAAAAATAAGTAGTCAGATTAAGGAGACTAAGAAGGATTTTTGACAGCAATTAGAAATGTTTCTTGTTTACCACTTTGAAGATATTTATTATCTTTTTTTATTTTTGGGCCTAACACCAAGGGAATGCATGAAATTTTGCACTGACTATTGTAGCAGTGGAACCGGCAAAATAAATTACAGTGTCATTAATCCTTTCAGAATGTCGACATCTTTTGTATTGTAGCCTTGATAATACCAGCCTTTTTTTTTTCTTTTTTTTCTGGGAGAGTGGCCAAGTACTGGAGAAGTTTTTGAATTGAAGTTGCTGTTGTTACTACAGAGTGGCTCGTAAGTTGCTTTAATGAGATGTAAATATTTACTGGAAGTAGATCTGCATCCTTTTGAGAATTTAAATGTCGGCAGTTTGTAGGCATGTACTTTTCGGAAGTGTCATACGCCTAATTGTATGTATGTATGTATGTACACTTTCGGGACAAAAGAAAATATTTCACAGCATCATCTCACCTTCAATTTCTAGTTGATATTCCAAAGTTGTGAAATGCTTGTTATGTTCCTCTGCCAACAAATGATTTTTACACCTGCAATCATGAAGCGAGAGTGGACACTATGTTATGCCTGATGTGTGTGTGTGTGTGTTAACAAAGTAAACAGTTTATAGCTGAGTTTAACCTGAGGCATCCCATTGACGTATGGGTATGTCGCAGCATTTTGTCACAGCTAGTCCTGTCGACGCACTGGTACGTCGTGCAATTGCAAGGTTCATAATTTGCACAATTTTCAATTTTTGCGCGTGATTTTTCGTACGGATACACGGGACACCTTCCTCTATTCCTCTGCAAGATGCCAGGCAGGGACAATGCCTTACACCGCATAACCTCCCTTCCCCCCTGCACGCCATTGTCTCGGCAATTCACCTGTTACCAGTGACCTGGCCAATAAAGACATTCAGAGCCAGAGTGATTCCCCAATCGATGACAATGTGGAGGTCAAAGTTTACATAGCATTTTAGAGGAAGAAACAGTCAGAAATGATGATCAGGTAATGTCTTCAAAAAGGGTCAGGCATGTCGATGAGTTAGTGAGTGAAACAATGCTTATAATGCCTATATTACTGTTTGAAAACCAATATACTCTCATACTACATATAAATTCGTACCAAATAAATAAATAAATTAATACCATTTATGAATGGTGTGGAACAGTCACCCTCCCATAGAACTCGTTTTCTTTGGAGCCAGCCTGATAGAAAACACAGTAAGGTAAGGAGGTACTGCTACCTGGATTGAGTATTTTAAACGTCAGGTGAGTGATTTCTCTATGAATTTTCGATGTTTCTCATCAAAAGCGGGGGTTTTACCCAAAAGAAAAAAAAATCCAAAATAGCTCGGGATTGGGGGGTGTCAGACGTGCAAAATAGCTCGGGATGTGACGAGTTAACGAAGCTGGTGGAGTGTTGAGGATCTGTCAAAAGACTAACCTTGTGTTTCTGAAAACAATTAGTCCTTGAACTTAAAATGGCTGGAAAACAGTGACGATGGTATAAACATAATAGTGCAGGCGCATATGTGCAGATATGAAATCCTGTGGGCATCTTTTTGAAGAAAGCATGGCACCTGTTTAGATGTCTTAGGGACATAGCTACAAGAAAAACCAAGGTGGTAATCTGAAATATTGTTAGATTCAAAATGGCGGCCAATTTCGAAAGTTGTCGCCAAGCGATATTGATATTTCTTAATATACGGATAGAATCGGATAGGATAGTCCGATTCTCATAATCTTTTCATCAAGTTGCATGTTTCTGACTATGCTGTAATGAAGTATTACACTGTTTTTAAGAAATTATTGAGGATTCTGGACCAAAATCTAAAAATAAAGGTAGAAATATGGGAAAAAAAATGTCAGTTTCCTTGAATTTTTCTTAGCAACTCTTTCTGCAACTGTATTGGAACGCCATGAAAACAGTGTTCTGAAGCTTGTAGCTACTTGAAGAGGCTTTACAAATCCCTGTTCAACTTGGTTATCAAATCAGTCATTCCTGAAAATGTCAAACAGGATCTTTGCAAACTAGATGAGATTGGACAAGAATTGTTTGAGACATGTTGCTAAACGAATCAAAAGTGTATCTGAAAACCTCTGGGCCCCAATGAAGAAACAGAAGCTGGCTACAAGGAAGAGTACAGTAAAGAAAATAAGAATAACTACTCATGACAATGTGGTTGAACTGAAACAGGATCGTTCATTGATTGCAAGACTATTGGTTGACTGCAAGGCTAGGCCCGACATAAACTTAGATGCTGTGGGGAAATATGAATTTTCTATTGTCCCAAGATCTCTGTTTGCACCCGATGGTACAAAACTTCTTTGTTCAATGAAGATCAGTTTTATGGACATCCTAGAGAAGCATCCTGGAAATAATGAAATTATGACCAATGCAACCAGCACGAATGATGGCACAGCTGAAGGACCAATGAAAACAGTAGGCTAGTCATTGTTGATGTAATGGCAGAGGTCCATGTTTTTGCAAAGCCAAAGGACGTGAGGCACTGTTAAGAGCTTGCATAAAGATTTACGGAACACATCTTGCAGAAATACAGTGATTGTGATGAGTTGCGCCTAATATTTGACAGATATGATATAGAAAATTCAATGAAACAGGCCATTAGAGTAAGATGACATGGAGGGCAACCACCAGTCGCAAATCACATGACAGACACAACAGACATTGCCAGCATATCCTTGAAGAAACCATTGTCTCATACACAAAGCATGAATTAAGAGCATACGTGGCAGAGAAACTACTGACAGCAGCTGCTGAAAATCACCAAAATGTAATTAGCTAGTGGTAGCAAGCGTCAAGGCACATACAGGGATATGAGCTTCATTGACAGCAGCCAACATGAGGCAGACACCAAACTTCTGCTGCATGCTTTGGATACAATATCCTCAGTTGCAACAACTCTGCAGATTCATTCCCCAGTTACTGACGTGTTTATTCTCGCTACCAGGTGGTATCCAGATTTGTGTCATGACATCATTTGTGACAGGAATGGGACAGCGGCATAGAGTGATCCCTCTGAGACCAATTGTTGAGGCACTTGGTCCAAATAGAACTGCTGCCCTTCCAGCATTTCATACACTCAGTGGTACAGATAACACAGGTAGCCTTGCTGGCAAGGGGAAAATTAGCTGTTGGAAAGCTTTTCAGGATGCAGAGGATGATGTTCTATCAGCACTGACAAGTCCAGGCACTAGTGACCGAACAACAGATGAAATACTTACCTCCATCGAGATATTTGTTTGTCAGATTTACCTTCCAAAGACTCATATTTCCTGGCTGAAAAACTTAAGATGGTGGTTTTCCAAGAAGAAGCAGGCTGAGTCAGAAAAACTCCCACCAACCTCTGAGGCATATCCTGGAGGCCATATTGTGCACTCATTACCAGTTACTGGTATGGAACCAAGATCGAATTGCAAATCCCAGACTACCATCACCTGAGGGTTATGGGTGGAAGTTTGATGGAAAAGAATGGGAACCAGTTATGACTAAACAACCACCAGCACCACATGCAATGATTGACTTGGTTAAGTGTGGCTGTAAAAAGTCTGTTACATTGGCCATTGTTCTTGTCAAAGTGCAGACTTGAGGTGTACAGATTTATGCAGTTGCTCTGATAGTAAGGTAGAATGTAAAAATACAGAGTCCATAGAGTTAGATGAAAGTGATGATGAAAATTGAGATGCTATTTAGCGATGAAAATATACATAGGCACAGCACATAATACCATGTTGGTTTTTGTTGTTCTAATGCTCCGTTTCATAGATTATACTTTTTTATTCATGAACATAATTTGTCAGCAAAGGACTCATATTGGAACTATTGTTCACTATAGCTCTCTGGTTGAATCTTTTGAGTCAACTTGAACAGTAAAACCATTAACAGCATAATTATTCGCTGTACATTCAAAGGTAATAGTTGATCAGGCATGTATGAATCGCTAGTTATTTGATAAATGTATGCATGGTAAATGTGTGTAACATCTTATTCCAGGTCATTAATCTAATAGCACATTTAAGTGACACTTCAACCAATTTTACTTACACTTTTTAATTGTCAGAAAAAGCTAAATGATGTTAGAGAAACTAAATGATCAGCA
This sequence comes from Coenobita brevimanus, assembly GCF_032717465.1. NCBI lineage: Eukaryota > Metazoa > Arthropoda > Malacostraca > Decapoda > Coenobitidae > Coenobita > Coenobita brevimanus. Next base: position 29,672,829 of record NC_137053.1, on the reverse strand, counting down.
TATTGGGCAATAGTCTGTTTAGGTAAACTTCATCACCTATTCCTGCTATTGTATGATTACTTTTTATATATTCTGACTTAAACACCAAACAGTATAGAAAATCATCGTTCTCTGTTGTCTTCAAATTCATGATTAAAGAAGGTTTTTGTGTCAAATATTGAAATATATGCCTTATTATTTAATATTTTGGGCCTTTTCAACTGAGTTACATGTATACAGGTGCAATTATTTGCTGCGATATTAGAGAAATAAGCAAATAAATGAGCACATGTCATATCAATGCATTTTTAAGGTCAGAATCAGATTTGCCATCACCAAAAACATATAATTTGATGTATAGATCATTATAATCGAGCAATCCTGTGATATTTAGCTGCAAGAATAAGAATCATTATTATTGCTAAGCGGCAATCTTTGAAACTGGCGGCCATTTTGAATCTAGCAAAATCTCAAACTGCCACCTATGTTTTTATTTATACTGAGGTTGTATTTTAGACATCTGAAGAGGTGCCATGCTTTCTTCAAAAAATGCCCACGGGATTGCACATGCTCCTGCACTATAACCCTCAAGGATATCTGTGGATGGCATTCTGAATGTAATTTACTCTTTCTGTCTTTTATACCATAGTAGCATTGTCCTAAAAAGAGGACCAAAAAACATACACTAGATTTAGGAGCAGTCTGGACTCGTTGAGGAAGGGACATTACTTTGATGAAAAATTTCACCGATCTGTATATTTGTGAACTGCAATAAAATTTAATATCAATGTGCTTGGCAAGTCATTTAACTGGAGATTTCCATAAGCCGAACAAATCTCTAGTTATTATGATGAATATAACCTTCTTCCCAATGGCATGCTGAGGTGACGAGAAAATCACAGTGAAGTAAAAATTAAGGAACCCAGATCAGTCTTCTAATTCCTATGGTGTGAGATCTGTAAATCTGCTTGTGCCACAAATGGTTGGCAGTACGGCTGACATGTGCCCATGCAACTGTAAAATTTAACACAGAACAGCCAAATCAGTGTCTTAGCGTATGTAACTGTAATATTAATACCCAATACAGTATAAAACAGTTTAACCCAAATTCGAAGTACTTTACCTTAACCTAAGTCAATTTATTCTATTCTCTTTTGTCCTAACCTGGTAAAACTTGATTTAACCTAAATTAGCTTAACGCGGTCAAAATTAGATCAGACTAATTGCAACATCTCTTCGCAATCACCATATTCGGTAAAGAACGTGGGGTGAAAAATTACTTGCAGCTATGATTTTTAAAAATAATTTTGATAAAACGAGTTGGAAGTGGTGACCCGTAAAAGAATGTCTTCCGCTTTATACTTGGATTACCTTCGTGGAGAGTTATTACCGTAGGCAGCGGAAGTATTAAACAACAATTCTCTCTCTCTCTCTCTCTCTCTCTCTCTCTCTCTCTCTCTCTCTCTCTCTCTCTCTCTCTCACAACCCGAACCCTTAGGCCCGAATTCAGGACGACGGATTAAACTGAGGATGGTTCAAACCAGGGACTGGGGATAACTCTATCTATCTATTGCCAGGCGTCTTAATCCCATAAGGCGTGACTACAAACAAATCACCTCCATGTCGCCCTGTCCCCCGCCATTTCACTGCCCTCCCCCCAGGACACATGCCCCTCTCTTATATACTGATACACTTCTTCACTCCATCTCTCCATCTCATCCTCCACCTCCCTCTGCCCCCCTCCACCTTACTCACTCTCCTCGTTAGTCTCTCGCTCTCCATCTTCTCCACATGGCCAAGCCACCTCAGTGTACTTCTCCTAACGCTTTCTATCTCATCCACGTCCACACCACAATGCTCCTTCACTTCCTCATTCGCCAGCCTGTCTCTCCACATGCTGTCCACATGCTCATCTCAAAAAGCTCATTTCCACCGCTCTCACTCTTGACTTGTGTTCTTCAAACAAGGTCGAAGCTTCACTTCCATATGATAGAGTTGGTATCACAGTATAATTATGCAGTGACTTTTTTTGTTCCCATGCTCGTTTCCCTCTTTCTTATCACTGCTTTCAAAGAACCAGCAACCTTTCTTCCTTGTTGTACCCTTTCAAGCACTGCATTGTCCAAGCTTCCATCCTTACTCATCATACTACCCAAATAAACGCACTCAAATTATCCATTTCGTCATCATCCAAGCTCACTGTGCATTCAGAGACTTCATTTCTCTCAAAGACCATGACTTTACTCTTGCCTACATTCACCTTTAGATTCCGTTTCTTACACACTCTTCCAAACTCATTCACCAAATAATGCAGTTCCCCCTCGTCCTCACTTAACAATACAGTATCATCTGCAAACAACAATACTGGAAGTTTCCAAACTGTGCCCTCTCTCATTAGGGCTGCTCCAACATCGACTGCTCTACCTAGTATCTCTTTTGTAACTCCATCCATATTCAGATTGAACAAACATATAGACATGACATATCCCTATTTCATTCCAACATTCAGATTTTAAAATTCACTCAATTCACTATCCTCACACACTGCAGCCTTAGCCCCCTCATACATACTCTTCACGGCATTGAACAACTTCTCGTTTATTCAATATAATCTTAGTATTTTCCATATTCCTTATCTACCCACTCTGTCATATGGTTTCTCCTAAATCCATCAAGACCGCATAGAACGTCTTTCCCGCTTCAAAAAACTTTTCTACTAAATATTTAACGATGAGTATCTGATCTACACAACCTCTTCCCTTCCTAAAACCTCCCTGTTCTTCTCCAATTAATTCCTGTTATTTCCTTAACTTTGTCAATAAGTATCCTACCATATTATTTGCCTATTACACTAAGAAGACAAATGCCCCTATGATTATCACAAACTCCTTTTTTTCCTTTTCCTTTGTTCAGGGGAATAATAATACCTGACTTCCAATCCTCCGGGACTCTACTTTCCTCCCAGGCCAATCAGCTCATCTTTCAGATCCATTCTACTACTATCTCTCCCCCATGCTTCATCATTTCACCTCAAACTCCATCAATCGCTGTGACTTTCCCCGTTTTAACTTTCTTCATTGCTTCCACTACTTTCATCTTACTGATCTCTTCCTCCCGTCTCACCACTCTCCTACTCCTAGCCCAGAGGTCAGCATCCCTTAAAGCTAGAAGAGCCATTTATGTTCAAGATTCGTAACAATGTAGTACTCTCGGAGCCACAATACAAAAAAATGTCTCATAAACCGAAATCTACAGCACTTCTAAATATATACAAAACATTACGGTGATATTGTTCGATCTACTTATACTCACAAAGTGAATCAAAATATAATAATGTGATCTGTAATTTATTCAGTGTGCTTGAATATAGCAATATGATTCCTTCGATCTGAAAGAATAAATTATTATTTAAGAAGCTCCTGGAGCCGCAAAATTGTCCTAAAGAGCCGCATGCGGCTCCTGAGCCGCAGGTTGCCGACCTCTGTCTTAGCCATTCCCCAGCCACTTATACACATTGCTTTCATTCTCTATGTTTAACTGTTCGTTACATTGTTCTCTTCATTTGCTCACTTCTTCTCTATCATCAATCTACCATTTTTATCTTTCACTCCTTGACTAACTTCTTTATCACCCTGTCTATCTCTCTGTACCTCCTTCGAGAAGATTATCGTACATTCTCTCCATTTTACAGTCAAATTCCTTCCAAATTCCTTATCCACTCTCTTTATACTTCCTATTCCTCTCCGCATATAACTCTCTCTTCCATCTCTCAACCTTCTCCATGTTTCTGCTTCCCGTCCACTCAGTATACGCTTCTTTTGTGCCACAGCTTGCCTCACCTGCTCATACCACAATGGTGTTCCTTGCACCCTCCTTCGTCTTCTCGTCACCCAGCACACCACCTCACATTCTGCACAGATTTCTTCTATCAAAATCTTGGACACACTTTCCACCTCCTCCATCTGTTCTTAATCATATTGACCCAATCGCTCCTCCACTTCTTTCTTATATTCTGCCTTTTTCTCCTCCTCGTGCAACCCCTCTATACTTCTTGTATGGACTTAATACTCCTGTCCTTCCCTCCTTTTATTCTTCCATTGCATTTGAACCTTGACTTTCACCACTACCAAGTGGTGGTCAGAAAGTCCACTTCCTCAACCTCTGCATACTTTTGCATCCATCATATACCTCCACACACACATAATAAATCATTGCCTTCCGTTCACTGAGTTCACCACCCACCTTTCTCATCACTCGCCAAGTATACCTGTGGATCATTTTGTGCCTAAAGAGGGCACTGGCTATCACCAACCCCCTCCCAGTACAAATGTACACAAGAGTACTGCCATTCTCATCCACTTCAGCAGGCACACCCCAGTCACCAAATACTCTATCCACCTTCACATTCCCTACTTGTCCATTCATGTCCCCAATCAAAAATACCCTCTCACTGCTCTCAAACTTTTCCATCCACGATTTCTCTTTTGCCCAGAACTCTTCTTTCACTCTGCTTACATGATCTTGCGTTGGCGTGCGCAAGCACGCACACACACACACACACACACACACACACACACACACACACACACACACATACAGAGAGAGAGAGAGAGAGAGAGAGAGAGATAGAGTCGCCCGCGTTTGTATTCCCACTTTCAATCTTACCCATACAATCCTTGAACCAACTGATCCATACTCTCTTATATTCTGCTTCCATCTCTTGCAAACAACAATACATACACCCGCTTTTGCCCTCATTGTCACCTACTCCCGTGCATATACCCGACCCATACTCCCACTCTCTCACCCTTGCACCTCCCCATTTAGTGTTAGTTCTCGTACGTGCACTTTTCCACCCTGAAGTACCTGGAGTCTCTCTCTCTCTCTCTCTCTCTCTCTCTCTCTCTCTCTCTCTCTTTTGCACCTCATCATTCGCATCTGTTATATTCCATGTTGCAAACTGTCCAGCCTTTAGTCGTCACCTGTTGGTCCGTCATGATCCGAGGCTTCTGTTTGTGTTTTTACCCGTCCCCGTCCCGGAGGGGCTCAGGGACGGGTATTGTTTTCACTTGGTTTGTCTGTTTGTTAGTATGTCTGTCTGTTAACAGCTTTAACCGAAAACTACTGGGGCGATTTTGACTAAAATTACAGGGACGATGGGCTATGACGTTCTCATCACCAAATTAAGTTTTGGGCCAAACTGGGCTAAGGCTCAGGCTGTAGGCTAAAAAAAGTAAAAAAAAAAAATATATATATATCACTTTTTCCTCATAACTCTTTTCAAATTCGTCATATCGACATGAAACCAAAACCTAAAGGTGTATCTTTCTTTCCTATTAACATCCTGTAACATGCCTCATTACATCAGCGGGGTCACCCCCAACCCTAGTTAACGACAGAGGGTTCAGTGTCTGGTCGGTTGGTCCTAAAATTTCAGTTTTTTTTTTTTTTTTTTTTAATGTGTCCGACTCTGGGCATATGCTTCACAGCCTGCTATCAAGGCCCAGCAGTCCTCCTACGTATCATACACCTCTTCATGTCACCACTTCGGCGCTAACACCCAGCGTCCATATTGAATACATGCTAGGGCTGTCTCATACAGGACTGGTGTATTGGTATTAGAGGGGGTATTTTTACGACATGTCGGCGGGTCTTCTGGTAGATCAGTAAAGCCTGATTTTAATGAAATTCAAATCCTTAAACTGTTCCTTGCTCCAGCGGGGATTTGAACCTGGGTCCGTTAGAACGGCAGGCCACCTCTCTACCGATTGAGCCACGCCTCCCCCTGGGCATATTAGCATCAGTTTTCACTCGATTTAGCCCAAATTTGATACGTGACATCTTTGACTTGATATCCTGTTGCGTTTATACGTCAGCACTAAAATGACTACCAGGGACGGGTTTGTTGTGCCTTGGCACCGCATCTTGTTAGTTGTTTTTCGGGGAGGGACACTTACCCTCCACCAACCCACTGGTTGACACGTAAGGAACAGGTGTTGGTTGGTTATAAGGTTATCACCCATCATATTATATGATTTCCTGGTTTACAGGATATCATTTAGCTTGTCACTCAGTGTAGAGTTACCTGAAATAGAGTACCACTACACTGAGAGCATGGATGATGGACGCCCCCATCCACCATTAGGATTACTTGATTCAGTTTAATAGCTTAGAGATCAGCCATATTCAAGTCGCTGTATTTTATCAGATAATTATCTCGAATTACTATTCGTGATTGAGTAATCTGGGACCTACACCTCGATGTGAAACACGCATTCGGACAAGGTGATCACAGCCAATCAGCACGCATTCTTAGCCTAATTGGAATTTGAATGAAGCGGGAAAACCAGCCTCTAAAGAAAAATAATAGTCGCTCCCTGCCCAGTTGGTGCATTATTGAGACAAAAAATATTCCAGGATATAATGCAATATTGCTATAGCACAAGCAAACTGAAAACAATCCATGACTATTCCTGAATAATACAGTACTGTTAAGTTGGTAAGCTTTAGTAGGGTGCATAAACACTTTACATTTGCAGTTCATTAGTTCTGTACCAACACCTCAGCTATCACTGTATTTACCACATGCGGATTTTATTATACAAGTTTTAATGCGATATTATCATTTGCTCATTACTGACACGATGTAAAAGTATCACAAGTTGAAACAAATTATGTCAGACAACATCGGTGTACTATTACAGTTGGGAGGGGGGGGGGGTAGGAAATTTATGAACAGCCTGTTTAAATGATGTGGTCTACCATTGCACATGCTTCTTTGAAACAAATCTAAATTCATGATAATGCAAATGTACTTTGAGCACTAGAAAAAATATATTAATTGATGAAAGCGTTTATGTCACAAAAATATGATTGGCTACCGGTTGTACAACTGACGGTTTTGTGATACTGACATACGATGATATAATATGGGTTACTGGTTACACAGCTGACACAGTTTTGTTTTTGTTATACAGAAGTAGTCGGTTACTGTCGCACATATGAAATAAAATTCATCAGTACGGTATTAACAGGCTGTTCTTCTCACAAATGACAAAATTCTATGATAGAGGAAGTAAGACAATTATAATGCAATTATCACGCACGTCAACCAATAGTCTCCTCTCCACAAACTCTTCAATCTGTAACAATGTTTGGAAAGAATAATCTCGTATTTATGTTGATACTTGCCAGCCTCAGTCTCTAGTCAATCCATCCCCTAGAGGCGGTTTAAACAACGAATGAATTACACCTCGGATTATGTGCTCAGAGGCTCAAAACCTCTTTCTGATACCTATGATCTGGAATTATGCATTAATCCATGTTTAAAACCGGAGATCGGTTTCAAAACCGGGATATGAATTTGGGCCAAAGAGCCTGACACATGAATCCAATGAAATGGAAAGTGTGTTTGGGACAACTTAATTGTTAGAGGCTGGGTCATTTTTAAAGTTTGGTGCCAGTCCTGTGGTGCTAAGAGGTGGGGAGAAATAAGAGGATGGTGCTGTGATGTTGTTTCAGTGAAAAAGTGGTAAGTGTGAGTTGATGCGATGCTTTTGGGATGAGTATGGTATGCTGTGATGTGGATCTAGGTGTGGTATGCTTTCATGTGGATCTGGCTGTGGTGTGATTTAGTGTGATGGTGTGGAGATTAGTATGGTGTCGTATAATGGTGTAAGGGAGAGGGTGATGTATGGTGTGGTGTTATGATGAGACACTGAATGCGGTATGGTGTGATGGTGGTAAGCCAAGTGTGATGTGTTGTGGTGTGGTGTAATTGTATGGGGTAAGTGTAATGTGCTGTGATGTTGCCGATGAGTAGACTGTGATGTGGTATGGAGTGGTGTGAAGGTATGTAAATACTTTGGTGTAATGAAATGGTGTATGGCTTAGTTTTGTGTGTTGTGAAGGTATGGGGCTGGATGTGGTGTGGTGTGACTGTTCTGGGCTACATGTATTATGGTGTGTGTAATGCTAGGTGAAAAAGACCCGACTCCTCGGTCCTAAAACATCTAACGTGTAGCGGGGTCCTCTTTCGTGACCGGAGCTTAGTGCAATGAGAGAGGTAGGACAAAAACTCTAGGCAATAACCTTTTACACGTATATTCTCACAGTCAGACACAGGACAAAATACAGATATTACAACACGAATAGTGACACAGAAATAAAACCTTACTTAGGATAATAGTATCTCACAGGATACTGACGTAACCACTGTGGTTGCCAATACAGAAAGTCTAGTGAACAGGTATACAGGGAACACTGGTGTGCGTGGGAGCGCGGAAGGGGAAGTTCACACGGAGGGGGAGGGGAAGGACTCGTGACGAGCCGGAACAGAGTTATTGTAATATTGGGAAAGGATACGTCTTTCTAATTCACTCTTAGTATCACTCGATAAAAAAAGGGTTTTGTTATTTAATCTATCTCTTGTTTATATTACGTTAGTTATGGGGAGGGGATGTTGTAGGGAGAGAGAGGGAATAGCGGGACACTGGATATTCACTGCTTTACAGTAATACAAAGGGACGGATATTCTCACTTTTCTATAGTTTTCTGACAATAAGGGACATTTGTATATTTTCACTACAGAGGCTTCCTCAGGGGAAGAGTTCTTACTGGTTTCTTACGAGGGCATGACTTATGAGTCAGTTCTCAGGATTCACTTGTTCTCATCCTTACTCACTCTCCCGTGATTTCACTCGCCCTGCTACTGGACATATATTTAGTCAGTATATCACTGTAACCTGTTTTCTAGGGCAACGTCACACTTAATATAATTCCTTCACTAGTCTTGGGGCAATACCACACTTGACATATATTCACTCGTGTCGTGGGGGCGGCGGGGAGACACGCCGGGGTCTATTTAACCGGGCTAGGGGGCACCGCCAGGGAAAGGCGTGCCGAGAGGGCACGGGACGGCTCACAGGGGCGTCTTCTCTCGTCCAGGGCTGCACGTGGCACACAGGCCCGTAGTCTCCGGGTTGGGATTAGGGGTGTGGACCTCAGGGCTGGGGCCAAACAGGTCTAGGAGTCTCTGTGTCTCGGCCAGAGGTGGAGGTCCGTCGCCGTCTCTTGGGAGTGGAGAGGTTGCGCCCGGGAGTCCTGGGGAGGGCCTGAGGAGGCTGAGGGCTGCGGTCCCCAGATTCAAGGGGCTGTGGTGACAGGTGAGTCTTCTCTAGGGCCAGGCGTAAGGACCGGAGGCCAGGGGAGGCTGTTAGGCCTCGTGGGGTCCCTCTGGTGCTGGGGAGCCGGGCGTCTGTCTCATGCAGGGGCGGTCGGCACCTCTGCCTGGCCGTAGGGCCCGGCAATAGGCCATGGCTGTGTGGGGGAGTCAGCACACCTCTGGTCGTCTCTCCAGAGGCCGTGGGCTCGTCTCTTCTGCAGGTGGGGGGAGCGGCAATCGGTCGTCTCAGGGGCAGCGCCTCTGGAGCGGCAATCGGCCGTCTCCTTCGGCAGGAGGAGTGAGCGGCAATCGGCTGTCTTGGGGGCAGCACCTCCAGATTGGCAATCGGCCGTCTCCTTCGGCAGGAGGAGTGAGCGGTAATCGGCTGTCTCAGGAGCAGCGCTTCCAGAGCGGCAATCAGCCGTCTCCTTCGGCAGGAGGAAGGAGCTGCAATCGGCCGTCTCAAGGGCAGCGCCTCTGGAGCGGCAATCGGCCATCTCCTTCAGCAGGAGGAGTGGGCGGCAATCGGCCGTCTCAGGGGCAGCACTTCCAGAGCGGCAATCGGCCGTCTCCTTCAGCAGAAGTGAGCGGCAATCGGCCGTCTCCTTCAGCAGGAGAAGTGAGCGGCAATCGGCCATCTCAGGAGCAGCGCCTCTCGAGCAGGAATCAGCCGTCTCCTTCGGCAGGAAGGTTGAGTGGCAATCAACCGTCTCAGGGGCAGGGCCTCTAGAATGTCAACTGGCCGTCTTCGTCGGCAGGAGGGTTAAGCGGCAATCGGCCATCGTCTTCAGCAGGAGTGAGCGGCAATCGGCCGTCTCAGGGGTAGCACTTCCAGAGCGGCAATCAGCCGTCTCCTTCAGCAGATGTGAGCGGCAATCGGCCGTCTCAGGGGCAGCGCCTCTCGAGTGGGAATCAGCCATCTCCTTCGGCAGGAGGGTTGAGCGGCAATCAGCCATCTCTGGCAGCGCCTCTAGACCGGCAATCGGCATCTCCTTCGGCAGGAGGGTTGAGCAGCAATCGGCCGTCTCCTTCAGCAGGAGGGTTGAGCAGTAATCGTCCGTCTCAGGGGCAGCGCCTCTAGAGTGGCAATCGGCCGTCTCCTTCAGCAGGAGGGTTGAGAGGCAATCGGCCGTCTCCTTTGGCAGGAGGGTGGAGTGGCAATCGGCCACCTCCTGGGGCAGAAGAGATGAGCGGCAATCAGCCGTCTCGGTAGAAACACCTTCAGTACGGCGCTTGGCCAACTGACGAAGGTGGGAGCGGCAATCGGCCGTCTCCAGAGGGGCGCTGACGGAAACTGAAATATCAGTTCCACCCCAGTCTGATTCGGCAGTCCCGCTTTCCGAAGGTAGTGTTCTCCGTCTGCTATGGTGGCGGTGCGACGGCTGAGTGTGATAAGGGTGCATGGCCCGGGCTGGTTTATGCCGTTGTCGCATTGGATTCCCTAGTGTGGGTGTGGCTACTCCGTGGGGTCCGGGTAGGGGTGTCGGGGTGTTTCTGGGGGCACTACACTGTTTCTTTCTCACTGTGTTTCTGGGGGCACTACACTGTTTCTTTCTCACTGTGTTTCTGGGGGCACTACGTTGTTCTTCTGTATTTCTGGGGGCACTATGTTGTTCTTCTCTCACATCGTCTCCAGGGGCACTGATTTGCAAGCCACGCATTGTACCACTCTCCCCTTGGAAAAAGTCACGTCCCCATGGCTGGAGGTGGTATACTTGAGTGTCGTGGGTGGTGTATGCAGGCTGGAGATGCTGGAGCAGGGCTTGCCAAGAGGTGGTGTGGACATTTTCTTCTTGCTTGGCGTCGCAGGTGAGGAAGAGTGTGGAGTTGGTGTGGATTGATCGGAGGAGGGTCGGTAGGTGGTATGGTCCTCTATGCCGCTGATTCATGCCTGTGGTTGGCACCCATATGGCTCGTCGGATCTTCATTTTGGTCGGTGTTGTCGTTGGTGTGGTAGGGGGCTGTATGCTGGCTGCTGAGGGTCCAGGCCTGGTTTTGTGCCATGGTAATGTGGCATTGAGTCTCTAGGGAATGTAGGTGGAGGGGATTTGGGCTTGATGTATCATGATGGTGTGAAGTGAAGGGGAGGCAGGAGGTGTAGGGGTATGGGTGTATCAGGTGGGTGGGCGTGAGAGTCGGCCGGAGCAGGTGGTGGTGGTCCTGAGGGTGGGGGTGGGTGGGGAAGTGGGCGGGCGGGCTTGGCGGGGTTGATTAGGACATGCTGTTGCACGTGTTGGGGCTGCGGCGGAAGGTGAGGTTGTCAGAGTGGGTGTGCGCAGGTGTGGAGGGGAGGGGGAGGTGGTAGTAGGGTGTTCTGTGGTGTGGGCCGGGCACGTGGGTGCGGGTGGAAAATGTGAGGCGGCGGAGGGAAGGGGTGAGGGTGAGCGTGGGGAGGTTGGTGTGGCAGGTGAGATGCAGGGGGTGGTGGCGGCGGGGGAGGCTTAGGTGGTAGGGGGGGTGGAGGGGGATGGCGAGGAGGAAACATAGCACTCGTATGTAGAAGTGACCGGCGGTGTGGGAGCAGGGGCAGGTGGGGGGTGGTGGGTCTGGGTGGCAGGGGTGGGCGTGCAGAAAGGGCGCACGTGGCGGTTTCGGAGGGTGCGTGGGGTGCCATGGTAATCCACGACAACCTGGTAGGGGTTTGGAAGATGGGTGATCTTGTGGGGTCCTGTCAAGCGGGGGGCGAGTTTGTGGGGGGTGGGAAGTTGGGCGATGACGACAGTATCGCCCAGGCTGAAGGGGTTGGAGGCAGTGTCGGGGCCAAGGTCCAGTGTTTTCTGTAAATGGTGCAGCCGACTTTTCAAAAGGTGCAAGGGATCAGTGGTGGGGGTGGCGGCAAGTGGTTGCAGATGTTGGCGTAGTGGTAGCAGGAGAGAGGATTCACCAAAGATTCTTTCATGTGGGGAAACTCCGTCCTTCCAGGGACAGGAATTCATGCCCCATTGAATGATCTTTACATGGGCTGGCCAGTTGTCATATTTCGTAGCTTCGATGCGTGTACGTAGTTGGTTCATCAGGGTATGATGACTACGTTCACATACGGCGTTTCCCTGTGGCCAATAAGGCAAGGAATGGGAGATCTTATATCCAAATATCTTGGCAAGTTCCCCCCAGATTTTACCAGAAAACTCTGGGGCATTGTCAGAATGGATGGCTTGAGAGATGCCAAAATAAGGGAATGCGTGTCGGAGAGGAGCATCGGCGACAGCGACGGCATGATGTTCTCTCGCTGGGCAGGCTACTACAAATTTTGAATATGTGTCGACAAGCGTGATGACATTTTTATACCCAGATTTGGAAGGGAGGGGGCCCACTACATCTATTGCCAGGAGTTGCCATGGTTTATGGGCAGTGATGTGGCCCGAGGGTCCGGCGGTCCGGGTGACATCCTTCCCTAGCGCACATGCGCGGCAAGTTTGAACTATCTCCTTGGCGAGGGTGGAAGGGTTTGACACCCAGTAAGTGTCGCTGAACACTTGAACTAGCTTCTTGGTACCCAGATGGATGCCGTTATGGACATGGAGGTGGCGTAGGGTGTCGTGTGCCGCATCAGGGGTTAGTAGAATGTGCCCGGATGGAGTTAGAAGGTGATCGCCCTGTCGGCATAGTTTGGTGAATAGGTGGGTGGGAATCCAGGGTGGCCGTTCCTTTCGGTGCCATAGGTGCAAGAGGTCCGAATCTGGCTGTACCGCGTGAATGGGAAGGTGGGAGAGGGCATCGGCGTTGGTATGCAGTTTCCCAGGTCTTTAGGAGATTTCGTGCTGAAACTCTTCTAGGGTTTCGCACCACCTGACGAGTTGGGCGTTATGCGAGTCCGACTGACGCAACCATTGGAGAGACTGATGGTCAGTGATGATTGTGACCTGGGTTCCAGAAAGGTAGGCCCTAAAATGTTGGAGGGACCAGATTATGCCGAGGCATTCTCGTTTGGTTGCGGCATAATTTTTCTCAGCTGGGTTTAAAGTGCGGCTGGCGCAAGGAATAATGAGTTCTCGGCTGGCTTGTACCTGGGTGAGCACGGCGCCTATTGCATTGAGAGAAACGTTGGTGTAGAGGCGGAACGGATGAGTATAAACGGGAAAAGCCACGATGGGAGCAGAGACGAGTTTGTTTTTCAGTTGTTGGAAGGCCTCTTGTCTTGCTTCAGTCCATACGAATGGTTCCCCCTTCTTGGTCAGATTATGAAGAGGTTTTGCAATTTGAGCGAAACCCTTCATGAAACAATGATAGTAGGACATGAGTCCTAGGAAGGCGCGGATGCCGTGGATGTCTTGTGGTGGCGGTATGTCCGCTATGGCGCAGAGTTTGTCAGGGTCGGGGGAGATTCCTGCCTGGGAAATAAAGTGTCCCAGGAATGAGACAGTCCTGGCGGCCAGGACACACTTAGAGGGGTGGAGTTTGAGGCCTGCCTGGCGGATCGTAGTAAAGACCTGACGAAGGCGCTGCAAATGGTCGGCCCAGGTCTGGCTAAAAATGATGACGTCGTCCAGATAGGCCAGACATATCTCCCAAGTGAGGCCGCTCAAGACAGATTCCATTAGCCGGGAAAAGGTGGCAGGGGCATTGCAAAGGCCAAACGGCAGGACATTGAATTCGAAGTGCCACCCGTTGCGCATGGAGAAAGTGGTTTTGCCTTGGTGTTCTGGGTGTACCAGGACCTGCCAGTACCCGGACTGGAGATTGACGGTAGAGAACCACGATGCCCCATGAAGGGAATCTAAGGAGTCATCGATCTGTGGGAGGGGAGTGGCATCTTTGACGGTCACGTCGTTTAGGCGGCGGTAATCAATGCAAAACCGCATCGTACCGTCCTTCTCTCTTACTAGAACGACAGGGGAGGACCAAGGGCTGGTGGAGGGGGAAATGACACCAGCTTCGATCATTTCGCGCACTTAGCGGTCTCTTCCTTCCTTTGTTAGGGGTTCTTGCATCGGGAAGGCTGTCTAATCGGTGGGCCTGTCGTATAGATCTTGTGAGACAGGTATGTGGTATGTCCTATATCTGCTGGTCCGGTCGCAAACAGGTCCTGGAAATCCAGGAGAAGGCAGCGTAGGGTATCTGACAGCTGGGCGGCGAGATGGTCGGGAATAGGGGGGCGGGGGAGTGAGAGGAGGTTGGGGCACAGGGCTCAGCTTCCTCCATCTCTTTGATAATGAGCCCTCTGGGGAGGGTAAGGGGGGAAGGGGCGAGGTTGGCTATGCAGACAGAGGTGTGGTGGGGGGGGAGAAAGGTGGGAGATAAAAGGCAGGTGGAGAGGGCTCCCGACGGGAGGAGGGGGAAAATAGTACAGAGGGGCCGGAGGGCCAGTTCAGTGGCACCCAAGCCTCATGGTGAGAGGGAATGGTAACAGTGGCGGAGACGGTAGCGGGGAAGGAAGGGGCTGGGGCGGTGGGGGGAAGCACTGGGAAAGGAGGGGAGGGGGGTGGGGGAGGGATGGAGGAGGGGGGGCGGGGGAGGGAGGGGACGAATCCTCTGGCCGGGGCCGTGGCGTGCAGGTGCAAACGGCCTGGGTAGGGCGGGGTGGGGGGCAGAACTGGAGCTGTCGATAGCGGCAGTCAATGGTAGCTCCGAGTTTTTGGAGCAAGCCCAGTCCTAAATACCCATTGTAACTCCGGCAGGAGGAGTAAAAAACAATAAACTGATGCTGGGTGGACACTGGCTGATGGGTGTCGACCCATAGGGCCTGAGTCTCCCCACGGACGGGCAGGAGACCATCCCCTGCATCCACAAGGTGAGTGGTGGTGGGGCGGAGCGGGCTAAAGGTCGGTTTATGATGGGAGAAATAGTGGCTGTATAAACAGGACCTGGCTGCTCTCGTGTTGACTAGCAGTCTGGCCTTCACGCCGTTTAATTTCATCTTGTGATACACTGGGGGGCGATACTTAGGGGTAGTGGCCCCTGCCACCGTGGGTTGGTGCGGGGGCGGGCCTAAAAATCCAGCTGTCTGGGGCTTTCACTCTCCTGTTCCTGCTCCTGTTCTCCCGCATAGGGCTCATCCACGGGTGCCAGCTCGTCCTCTGGAGCCTCACCCTCCAAAGAGGACACCTTACGTGAACCCGGGGCTGTGGGTCTGCAGCGGGCAGCTTTGAGTTGGTCCCGTATATCGTGTAGGGGACAGCAAGAACTGCAGGCTGTGAATTCCCACGGGTTGACCAAAATCAGGTTTGGATTTTCCCGTGGGGTGGGTCACCGGCGAGAGGGGTGTGCCCTGGGTGGGCTAGGTGCCAGGGTAGGGCTGGTGTGAGGCATGGGCGGTCGTGACATGGTTGGAGGGGCCGGGGATTGGGTGGGAAATCTCTTCACCACATTGATCGGCTGAGGAGTAGGGGAGGCAGTCAGGAGGTGCCGTATTAGCTGGATGTCCCTATCCATGTCTCCAGTTGGGTCATGGATGGTAAATTGTTGTCTAATGGCATTCGGGAGCACTCTAAGTAGAGTGTTAAACAAGTGTTGGTCCCGGGTTTCTTCATCTGCCTTTGGGTAGGCAGCGGTGACCAGGCATCTTGCCTGTATCAGGGTATTGTCTACATCTCTGTCAAATTAAAAACTATTCAATTTGGACAGAGCCACCACTCTCCCTAATGATGGGGTGATGGCTTGGACAGCAAACTTTGTAAAGTTCTGCCAGGTGAGCTCCGGGACGATTTTCGGTGCTATGTTCGCCGCCACTTTGCCCAATAGTGGAAGTGTGACTGCAATTTTCTGTTGGTCGTTCTCAAAGCCAGTATCCAGTAAGGGTTTAATTATCGTCAGATATGTGTGTATATTGTACTGGTCAGGGTCAAACCTGGGTAATTGTACGTGCAGTTTAGTTGCCATGTTGCCAAATATTTCTCACTACCTCTCTTCTACGCCCGGGTCAAGAACCACTGCTGGCCACCAGTGTAATGCTAGGTGAAAAAGGCCCGACTCCTCGGTCCTAAAACACCTAACGTGTAGCGGGGTCCTCTTTCATGACCGGAGCTTAGTGCAATGAAAGAGAGGTAGGACACAAAAACTCTAGGCAATAACCTTTTACACGTATATTCCCACAGTTAGATACAGGACAAAATACAGATATTACAACACGAATAGTGACACAGAAATAAAACCTTACTTAGGATATTAGTATCTCACAGGATACCGATGTAACCACTATGGTTGCCAATACAGAAAGTCTAGTGAACAGGTGTTCAGGGAACACTGGTGTGCGTGGGAGCGCGGGAGGGGAAGTTCACACGGGGGGGGGAGGGAAAGGACTCGTGACGAGCCGGAACAGAGTTATAGTAATATTGGGAAAGGATACGTCTTTCTAATTCACTCTTAGTATGACTCTATACAAAAAGGGTTTTGTTATTTAATCTATCTCTTGTTTATATTACGTTAGTTATGGGGAGGGGATGTTGTAGGGAGAGAGAGGGAATAGCGGAACACTGGATAGTCACTGCTTTACAGTAATACAAAGGGACGGATATTATTCTCACTTTTCTATGGTTTTCTGACAGTAAGGGACATTTGTATATTTTCACTACAGAGGCTTCCTCAGGGGAAGAGTTCTTACTGGTTTCTTACGAGGGCATGACTTATGAGTCAGAGTTCTCGGGATTTACTCACTGTTCTCATCCTTACTCGCTCGCCCATGATTTCACTCACCCTGCTACTGGACATATATTTAGTCATTATATCACTGTAACCTGTTTTCTAGGGCAACGTCACACTTATTATAATTTCCGTCACTAGTCTTGGGGCAATACCACACTTGACATATATTCACTCGTGTCGTGGGGGTGGTGGGGAGCCACGCCGGGGTCTATTTAACCGGGCTAGGGGGCACCGCCAGGGAAAGGCGTGCCGAGAGGGCACGGGACGGCTCGCAGGGGTGTCTTCTCTCGTCCAGGGCTGCACGTGGCACACAGGCCCGTAGTCTCCTGGTTGGGATTAGGGGTGTGGCCCTCAGGGCTGGGGCCAAACAGGTCTAGGAGTCTCTGGCTCCTGTCTCGGCCAGAGGTGGAGGTCCGTCGCTGTCTCCTGGGCGTGGAGAGAGTGCGCCCGGGAGTCCTGGGGAGGGCCCGAGGAGGCTGAGGGCTGCGGTCCCCAGAATCAAGGGGTGCCATTAGGTGGGGGCTGCGGCACCGTCTCATGCTGGGGCCCGACAGGTGAGTCTTCTCTAGGGCCAGGCATAAGGACCGAAGGCCAGGGGAGGCTGTTAGGCCTTGCGGGGTCCCTCTGGTGCTGGGGAGCCGGGCGTCTGTCTCACGCAGGGGCGATGTCGGCACCCCTGTCTGGCCGTAGGGCCTGGCAATAGGCCGTGGCTGTGTGGGGGAGTCAGCACATCTCTGGTCGTCTCTCCAGAGGCCGTGGACTCGTCTCTTCTGCAGGAGGGGGGAGCGGCAATCGGCCGTCTCAGGGACAGCGCCTATGGAGCAGCAATTGGCCGTCTCAGGGACAGCGCCTATGGAGCAGCAATCGGCCGTCTCAGGGACAGCGCCTATGGAGCAGCAATCGGCCGTCTCAGGGACAGCACCTATGGAGCAGCAATTGGCCGTCTCAGGGACAGCGCCTATGGAGCAGCAATCGGCCGTCTCCTTCGGCAGGAGGAGTGAGCGGCAATCGGCCATCTCGGGGGCAGCACTTCCAGAGCGGCAATTGGCCGTCTCCTTCGGCAGGAGTGAGCAGCAATCGGCCATCTCGGGGGCAGCGCCTCTAGAGCGGCAATTGGCCGTCTCCTTTGGCAGGAGGAGTGAGTGGCAATCGGCCTTTTCGGGGGCAGCGCTTCCAGAACGGCAATTGGCCGTCTCCTTTGGCAGGAGGAAGGAGCGGCAATCAGCCGTCTCCTTCAGCAAGAGGAGTGAGCGGCAATCGGCCATCTCAGGGGCAGCACTTCCAGAGCGGCAATCGGCCATCTCCTTCGGCAGGAGGAGTGAGCGGCAATCAGCCATCTCCTTTGGCAGGAGGAGTGAGCGGCAATCGGCCGTCTCAGGGGCAGCGCCTCTAGAGCGGCAATCGGCCGTCTCCTTCGGCAGGAGGGTTGAGTGGCAATCGGCTGTCTCAGAGGCAGCGCCTCTAGAGCAGCAATCGGCCGTCTCCTTCGGCAGGAGGGTTGAGTGGCAATCGGCCATCTCAGGGGCAGCGCCTCTAGAGCAGCAATCGGCCGTCTCCTTCGGCAGGAGGGTGGAGCGGCAATCGGCCGTCTCGGTAGAAACACCTTCAGTGCGACGCTTGGCCAACTGACGAAGGCGGGAGTGGCAATCGGCCGTCTCCAGAGGGGCGCTAACGGAAACAGAAATATCAGTTCCACCTCAGTCTGATTCGGCAGTCCCGCTTTCTGAAGGTAGTGTCCTCCGTCTGCTATGGTGGCGGTGCGACGGCTGAGTGTGATAATTGCGCACGGCCAGGGCTGGCTTATGCCGTTGTCGTATTGGATCCCTAGTGTGGGTGTGGCTACTCCGTGGGGTCCGGGTAGGGGTGTCGGGGTGTTTCTGGGGGCACTACACTGTTTCTTTCTCACAGTGTGTCTGGGGGCACTACGTTGTTCTTCCGTATTTCTGGGGGCACTATGTTGTTGTTCTCTCACATCGTCTCCAGAGGCACTGATTTGAAAGCCACGCATTTTAGTGTGACTTTGCTATGATGGTGTTATGGTAGTGTAAATGTAGTCAGTATGGTATGGACAGTGGTGTTACGGTGTTGGGCCAAGTTTGGTATAGTGGTATGGTTTGGGGAAGAGAATGGAGTGGCGTGATGGCTTGAGTTGAGTGTGGTGAGGTATAATGATGTGGGGATGAGTGTGTCGTGATGTGATGATGTAGATGAGTGTTGGTGGTGTGATGGTGTGGGACTGAGTGAGATGTTGTGTAATGGTGTGGAGATGACTGTAGTGTGGCACGATGATTTAGGGCTGAGTGGTTTGTGGTATGATGGCGTGGGGACAAGTGTGGTGTGGTGTGATGGTGTGGGGATAAGTGTGGTGTGGTGTGATGGTATGGGGATATGCGTGGTGTGGTGTGATGTTCTGGGGATAAGTGTGGTGTGGTGTGATGGTGTGGGGATAAGTGTGGTGTGGTATGATGGTGTGGAGAACCGATAAGTGTGGTGTGGTGTGGAGAACAAATGAGGGCGGTGTGGTGTGATGGTTTTGGTCTGAGTGCGGTGTACTGTGATGGTGTTGTATGGTGTTATGGAAGCTATGAGTGGTGTGTGTGTGTGTGTGTGTGTGTGTGTGTGTGTGTGTGTGTGTGACTAAGCTGTAATGGTGTTTCATGACGGAGATGAAAAACTGTGTTGATAATTTACTGTAGCGGTGCTCGTATTAGAATGATGTGGCGAAGGTTTGGTGTGAGATAAGGAGTTAGTATTAATATGATGCAGACAACGTACATAACAGTGTGGTCGTGCAGTAGTGATGTGTAATGGTAAAGCAGTGTGGTGGTTGAAAAGTGATTGTAGTGATAGCAATGTAAAGAGATAAGAGTTACAGGTGAGGTGAGGTGATGAAGTGGAATGATACATGGCATTAGTGTGGTGCGGTGTTGTGAAATGTGGGGAAGATGTGACGTTGTACTGGTGTGATGTGATGAGCTAGCGTGCAGTGGTGGTGCGGTGAGGTATTTTAGTAACTGGGCGTTGGAAATGACTGAAGGCTGTGGTGTTAAAATTATATAATGGCAATGCTGTGTAGTACTAAGATACAGGTGGTGCTTTTAAATGACTGTACTGTAGATGCTGTGGTTGTGTGGTGAGACTGTAGACATGGGGAAAGGATGAGAAGTTGTAGGTTGGTGAGTGAAGAGCTAAGGGGTGCGGTATGATTAGTGCCTTATTGTGTTAGTATGATTGGACTGTTGTGATGGTGTTGTCAGGTTCTGTGGTGATGGTGTTGAGAAGTCGTGCGGTGATGCAGTGGTGAGGTATTAGGATGATGGTGTGGTCAGGTGTTGTTTTGAAGGTGTGGTGAAGTACTGTGGTGATGCTATGGTGAGGTACTGTTGTGATGATACGGTCAAGTATTGTGGTGAGGGTGTGGAGAAGGTGAAGCGTAGTGTTGGTGGCGTGGTGAGATATTGCAGTGATGGTGTGGTGAAGTATTGTGGTAGTGATGTGAAGTAATGTGATGGTGGTGTGGTGAGGTACTCTGGTGATGGTGTGGCTGGAGTGTGATAATTGTGTGGTCAGATTTTGTGGTGTTGATGAGGTATTGGAGTGATGGTTCGGTGAAGTTACTGCAGTAGTGGTGTGGTGAGGTACTGTGGTGATGGAGTGGTGAAGTAAAGTGATGGTGGTATGGTGAGGTGGTGTGTTGATGGTATGATTGAGATTTTGTGGCGTTGATGTGGTTGGACTGCAAATGGTGGTGTGGTGAGGTGCTGGTTTGATGTGGGAAATGCAGCATGGTGTGGAAGAATGGTCTGGTTAGGGTAAAACTGTACGGATGTGGTGGGACGAGGACAGTGTGGTAGATATACAGTGATGTACTGTGATGATAAAGGTAACTTGGTTGTCAGGTTACTGTGCTGCTATTGCGGTAGTGTGGTAGTAGAATGATAACGTATTTTACTGATTTCCGAACAGTATTGCGGTGCGGTAGAATGATGCGATAAGAATGATGCATTGGTGCTGTAAGAGGACCTGGTTTGGTTAGGATATTGTGAGATGATAAAGTCAGGCATTGCAGTTGTGATAGAGGTGGTGGCTGTGAAACAATGAGACTTCGGGTGATTGTGGTGATGTTGCAGCGGTGAGGCACTGTGATGGTAATGATGGAGTAATGCGGCATTATGACTGTGGTGGTGGTCGAGTAGTAAGGCATTTTGGCAGTAATGGAACAGTGAGGCATTGTTTTGGTGGTGGTCGTGGTGGTAGTGTAGTGAGGCACTGTGTCTGTGGTGATTGTGGTGGTAGTGTTGTGAGCCACTGTGTTTGTGATGGCGATGGAGTAGGGAAACACTGAGGTATGGTGATGGCGTAGTAGTGAGACACTTAGCTGTCGCGGTGGTGGAGCAGCTGCGAAGTACACTGGTTTGATTGTCAAGAAATCTAATACCTGTAGGCAAATGCAGGCAAAGTTGGCAAATGTGTTTTGGTAAAGGATTAGGATGTGTTGAATCCATTTAAAGTATGTACAAAGCTCTATCTTGGCTCTTTCAAATGGAAACCTCAAAAACAACATGGCCAACTGATGAACTGGAAATTAATTGAATGTACTCTTCTATTAATATTAATCAGCATAGATCTTCAGAAAATAATTTTTTTTTTGTGTTAGTGTTACATTAATTATAGTGCTTTTTAATGCTGTTACATATATATGTACTTAGAAAGTCATTCGCTGTAATATTATCAGTACACGGGAGTGTGCACAAGCTGGATAGCATGTGTACATATACAGTATATAACAATCTGTATCTGTATCTGTACTGTATCAATACCGTATGTGTACATATCTCTAAAGATGATTCTTTTCTTCTGCTGAAGATATTTAAAGCTTAAGTCATCTTTGCAGTTCGCATAATTAAAATGGATCGCATAATTAAAATGAATCAGGTTTCCGGAACGGAAGAGACCATGTTTTCCTCGTTAACGACAAATCCCTTACAGATAGGATGTGATAGCATGTCATATCTGAGTTTCAGTGCCACGTGTGTCATCTCAAGGAATTCCTCGCTAGCCTGGTGTGGCGTATGTGTAAGGGTTCTTGTTGAGACACAAATTTCGAATATGGAATGTTTCCTTATTCCGTGGGAAGAAGCAGAACCTGTCTGTCTGGTGGTTGCAGTATGACGCAATCATAAAAGTCACCAATCCGATGCTGAAGCTTGACTTTGAAAGTGCATCTCCAGTTGAGATATGACTAGGGGTATTTCCTCATCTGCTTTTGCTGCCAGTTCGCAAGAGTAGTGCCATACCTTTGACAGATCAAGACCTAGTGCTATTTTTGGCTGTTTCTTTGAGGTCCATAACCAACCATTTGGAAGCATTCTCTGGTTTTGATATCATTCTTCTGTACCCCCGCCACAATATGTCTACCCCCGATGTATATATGTCCCCCCCAATGCATACATGCCCCCACTAAAATTGCTGACCTAGCACGCTTTCCCACGCCTGAACGAAGGCGTTATTGCATCAGTTGATAGCAGGCAGCCAAGACGGCCAGACTATTTTACTGTGAGCTTGTAATAAACTCCTTATCTAGCTGTTTGTACACGGAGTTTCTATCACCAAAGTATTGCAAGTTACATTTGGTAGCAGCGGTGTTTCGAACCATCAGATTCTGACCGCCTCCTTGGATTTTTAGTGACATCACAAGATATACGACGTCTCGCATCTCCCAGCCTCGCACCTCCTCAGTGCCTCTAGTGGTGTAGTACCTGGCTGTGCTTTCCGAGTGTACAATTTTTCTCACCAGTGCTCACCTCTCAAACAACCCCACCCACACGCCTTGTTCCTGACCGCCAGTGTCACCGTCGCCGACCTACGCACCTGTTGCACTTGTTCTCAGCACCTGTTCCGAACTCAACTCCTGCCCCCACGGTGCCACTTATCACTGTCTGCCCACTGCCTGCCCACCACCATTCTCTGCATTTGCAACTCAACCGCTCTACACCTGCCTTGCACCAACATCTGCCCTCACCACCCACCACCGGCCTCCGCCGCCGCCACATCTGGTCTGCATTACGGAGCCTCCTAAGACCGCCACTCCCTGCCGGTGAATCATCGCGGCGTCTCTTCTCTCCACCCAGCTGTCTCTCCACTGCCGCCCCGCCCCAGCCCAGCTACGCCCAGCTATGCCCAGCCACCCCTGCACGTCATACATCTCGACACTCCCGTCTCTCCTGTGTAACTATAGTATCTCTTCCCTTTCTCTAGAGCTTATCCTCGATTTTCTCTACAGATTGGATATTGTAAATATTCCATCTCATTTCCATTACCCCGTTTTCATCTTCACCTACGTTATTTATACTCCATCTCATCCTTCGCCTTTTATTTAAACCATCCATCCCCGCACCTTCATTCATTTTCACACCTACTCGTGTATTCCATTCTCTCATTGTTATATTATACATTTCCACCTACGTATCCATCTTCATCCTTTCATCTTACATTGCCGCATTAAATGTCATACTTTCCACGTCGCCCGCGTAACACCAGCCCTCTCGACCCGGAAACATCGCCTGATCATACCCCGTCTGCTGACTCTAACACAATCACTCATTTACGAAGTGGCAAAGAGTACCACCGCCCTGTACCTGAGACTCTCATTTCACTTCCTGCAGAATCACTTACTACCCATCCTACACTCGTAAATCCAGATACCTCCTCCTCTACTCCTGCCTCTACACTCCCTTCTTCTTCCTCTACTCCTTCCCCTGTCGTTCCCTCTCCTGCCTCCCTTCATACCCCATCTTGCTCGCCCTTAACTGCCACTACCTTCTCTCTCTCCCACACCTCTCCTGCCGCCACTTCTGCACTTCCAGCCATGGCCAACCCTCCACAGTCTATCTATCTCGACGATGCCAATCGTCCCAAATTTACCGGCCAGGACCCAACTTGGTCTGTCTATGATTTCCTCAGAGAAGTCGAAACAGAAATCCACAATAGACAAATAACCAATGAATCACTCAAAGTAGCCTACCTCCTAGGTTGCTTGCACCACGGCAAATCGGACATCGGATCCGCGATCCGTGCAGGACATTTCGATAGCATTTGTACCTTTGCTGATTTTCGTACGGAATTCATCAGCCTTTGTTGCCAGCATTCAAATACCGCGTCTATCATGGGATTCATTAATCTCCTAAACCAACTAGATGAGGACTTGCGAGTCCCAGCGCAATATGCCAAGCTCCGCGAAGCTGCCGCCGCCATGAAAGCAACTAGTAGTGAGATGCTCCAATTACTGGTAGGCACGAAATGGTTAGAAGACAAGAATGGCGTTCCAATGTTTTCACTCACCAACTTTGCTGACTTAATTGGTTACCTGAGATTCCTTCACTGGCTTACTCCTAAACAGCGAGAGCTAGCCCTGGAAATCGGTTTCAATCCAGGGGATAAAATTATTCAGGTCACTAAAGCCATTCATGAAAGAACAGGTTCGAACTACACACGTCAGGGCACCACCCAACCCTTGGCCTCCTCAGTCTGTCACACCTCCACTACCCCAGACCAATCTCGCTCCCGTCCCACCACACGCAGCAGACCTGCCACACTTCGTTCTCTTACCGCAGGTCGTGATCAATCTAGCGCCCGACGGAACAGACAATCTTCGATTCTTTGCTGGCACTGTGGTCATCCTGGACATCGAGCATCCAGTTGCGACCATACATACAGACGTCCTCACTCCCAAACCAGACAGCGTACGCCTTCCCACTCACGTCGTCCACAGTGCAAATACCACAAATCAAGCACGACTCACACCACAGAGGAATGTCGTTACCTCAACTGCCAACAGTCGGGGGAAGCGCCGCGCCCATATCAGACCAATATCACTTAGAACCAGACACCCAACTCCCCATCCGCCATGTAGGTCCCATAACATCCTCGGGTTTAGTCATTCTCGGAAGCAGTCATGACATACCAAAGTCATTCTTCTTGGACACAGGATCTGTAGTCAATCTCATCTCCGAAAATTCCTTACAAATTATTCATTGACATCACAACCACGTCAGTTTCCTAGAACCACGAGACATTCGCCTATGTGGTGTCGACGGCTCAGAGTTTAAGGTTAAGGGAAGAGTCACCCCTGAAGTCAAACTCCACAGAGATTTGCCCCCTATCCCCATTGAATTTCATGTCACTAATGACTTGCAGTATCCCGCAGATGCCCTTATTGGTTTCTCCACCATGGCACAACACTCCATTGCATTATTACCTGCTTGTGGTAGTATAGACATTTCTGGATTCCCGGTTTACACTATGGAATGTCCCCGTCCTGTTCTTACAATCAAATCAGTCCTTCAATTACCTCTGTCCCTGTCACTACCAAACCGTCCAACCCAGCCCAAACCACCACTATCATCATCTGAGAATACAGAGATCATTTCTTTACTGACTGCGAGCAAGGACGTAAATTCCTCAATGTCTCCTGATACATCATATCAGCCTTTGGACATGGCTCTTACCTCCTCTCCTGACAACACTGTCGCTGACTCAGACGTGTCTCAATTACCTACCTCACATAGTGTGAATGATCTTCTCCAACACGCAGAGACGAAACGTGCAGTAACGAATACGTGCACAATTTTGTTACCGCAAGAGTTCACCAAAGTCTCTGTTTGTGTTGCCGGTGTGAAAGAAGAAGTGGTTGTACTAACACTACCTGAGACGTGTTGTGTGAATGGCTTGACTTATGAGTCAGCATGGTGTACAGTCTTAGAGGACAGTTTATGCTACCTGTACTTGCTCAATGTCACAAATGCTCCACTAAAACTTAAAAGTGGTGTAAAGATTGGAGACTTCCTAGTATACCCAGCGGCCTTAAAGGTGTGCCAGGATTCCTCAATTCCTACTATTCAGACTGATGATAGTACGCCAATCGGTGTATGTACTATTAACTCTACGGGATCTGCGCCGACATATTCACCCGATATGCTCTCACATCGCACTTGCACAGATTTCCCAGAAAATACGCCTCAACTCCTCGACCTTCTGACCTCGTACAGAAACGTGGTTGCCTTACCCAGTGAACCGATGGGTAGAACAGACCTTGTCAAACATACGCTTGAACTACTACCAGGAACTCAGCCGATTTACATACCAGCGTATCGATTTCCTCACAGCCAGAGAAAGCAGACAGATCAAATGGTACAGAACATGTTAGACCAAGACATTATTGAACCCTCCGTCAGTCCATGGAATAGCCCACTTTTCTTAGTACCAAAGAAGGACGGCAACCTTAGACCGGTAGTCGACTATCGTAAGGTCAATTCTGTCACCGTTCCAGACCGTTTCCCATTCTCACTGATTTGCTAGAATCCCTTGGTGAAAATAACGTAGTCTTTTCATCTTTAGACCTCCTCAGCGGGTACTGGCAGGTCGAAATGGAAGAGTCCTCTCGCCCAGTTACAGCCTTTAGCACCCCTTCTGGACATTTTCAGTTTAAGAGACTCCCTTTTGGTCTGAGAAATGCTCCTTCCGTGTTCATGCGACTTATCCATTCAGTCTTCAGCGGTATGGTGGGACACTCTCTTTTTGCTTACCTAGATGATATCATTGTTGTGAGTAAATCCATCCCTGATCATTTTACCAAACTCCAGCAAGTCTTTGAACGCCTCCAGCTCGCAGGCCTGAAAATCAGTCTCAGTAAATGTGACTTCCTGCGAAAGAAAATCAAATTCCTAGGCCATGTCGTAGATGCACAAGGCATTCATACTAATGAGGATAAAACTAAGGCGATCATTAACTTCCCAGAACCTACCACTACCGAAGCTGTACGAAGTTTCCTGGGCCTCAGTGGCTATTATTGTCGATTCATACGGGATTATGCAAAGATCGCCGCTCCTCTGACCCACTTACTCAAGCAGAATGTGCCCTTTGGACTGACGACCAGTCACAGGCCTTCCAAAAGCTAAAGACAGCTCTTGTAAATGCCCCTGTTCTAGCGTTCCCTGATTATGCCACACCCTTCCTTCTCTGCACAGACGCCTCAGGCACTGGACTTGGTGCCGTTTTGATGCAACTCGATGAAGCATCAAGGAAGCGCATAATAGCGTATGCTAGTCGCACCCTTACAACTGCTGAAAGTAACTACAGTGTCACAGATCTCGAAGCGCTAGCAGTAGTCTGGTTCTTGAAACATTTCAGAGATATAGTCTATGGTTATCCAGTGCATATCCAAACAGACCACCTTCCACTATGTGATTTGTTCAAGAATCGCAACCTAACAGGTAGGCTAGCTAGATGGTCTGTCATCATCCAGGACTTTAATCCCACTTTTCAATATGTACCAGGCAAGTTGAATGTAGTCGCAGACGCACTCTCACGTCACGTAGCAGCAGCTATAACATCACTGCAGCCCGAAATAACTGAAAACACTACACTAACGTCAGAAGTTGTTCGAAACTTTCAGCGCCAAGACCCCGTGTGGTCCAAAGTCATTTATTTCCTAGAATTTGGCGATGCCTCGACCTTACCTACTCTGCCAGTATCACTAGATGAGTTCATGCTAGATGATGATCTCTTGTACAGGAAAACACTGCTAACAGGCAAAGATATGCCCAATTGCGAAGTATGCCAATTTGTTGTCCCCACTGCCCTGATACCAAAGGTTCTTCATATTGTTCATAATACTCCTCAAGTTTCCCATCCAGGTAAAGACCGATGCTTGTGCCAAGCACGTCTCAAATACTATTGGCCAACCATGCGCCACGATATCAATGCCCACTGTGACTCTTGCCTCTCCTGCCACCGCCACAAAGGATCAACCGGCTTACCAGCACCTCTCTTACAATACCCAATCCCGTCACGACCATGGGAAACTGTCTCAATCGATCTCTTAAAACTACCTCTCACAGAATCTGGCACTGAGTACTTGTTCGTAGCAGTCGACCACTTCTCCCACTACTGTGTCCTCGTACCCCTCTCCGACAAGACCGCGAAGAGCGTTGCACGTGCCCTTGTAGATTACGTAATTTGCCCGTTCAGTACCCCTCATACCATTCTTACTGACAACGGTACAGAGTTCAACAATAGCCTTCTACATGAGATCTGTCGCCGCTTTCATATCAGTAAGTGCAATATCGTGCCTAACCATCCGGCTTCCAATGGCCTTGTAGAATGCCACAACTGAAAAATCTTAAGAGTGCCTCAGAAATCTAGGCTCCCATAGTTCGTCCTGGGATGACTGGATTGCCCATGTGGCGTCCTCCATCAATAGCTCCATCAATGCATCCATTGCTGAATCTCCCTTCTTCATCCTCTTTGGTTTTGACAAGGACCTCCCATACTCTCTCTTATCCTCAAAGCCAGAACCCATCTACAACATGGATGATTATGTTAAACTAAAATTGGCCAACTTCCAGACAATCCACCAGTATGTCCAATCCACTTTGGCTTCCTCTCAGGAGGACATGCTGCAGCGCCAACATAAATCCGCCTCTCCTATCACCATCAATGTAGGCGATCTTGTCTTTGCTCATTCCCATACACGTTCCTCTAAGTTGGATGACAAATTTACAGGGCCCCACCGCATCCTCACTCAACAAGGCAACAAATTTCACCTCCAGGACCTGTCCACTAAGGACACCAGATGGGTCCACGTCGATGACTTAAAGCAAGCACCCCGTGGCCTCGTGTTGGAAGAATCACTTACACAACCTCCTGCCCCCTCTTCCCCTCCTCCCATCCCTCAGTCTACCTTGTCTCCACCTATCCCTCAGTCTCCTTCCTCTTCACCTCCACCTGCTCATTCATCAACCAATCAATATCGGTCCAAACTGCGCTCTGCCCATCAACCTCTTCACGACCTCCCCCATTAACTCTACCCTGATTTTCTAGGTACGATGTTAGCGATCTCCCTGCTGGCAGTGCTGACCCTCCTGGGGTCTGGGTCAGGTCAGGACGATGGTGGAGTACGTCCCGGGGCCTTGGTCGGCCCAGGAGGCGAGGTCTCCTTGCGCTACGATCTTGCGCCCCTTACCGACGTAGCCATTGCCCTACCTGCCTACGCGCACCAGCTCCACGGAATCAGGAACCATCTCACGGCCCTCATGGGGACACACAACCCAAATGAGTATCTCTATAAACTTTTCCTCCCATTCTCCTGGCAATTGCAATACATAAGTAACAGATGCACTGAGCTCAATGACACATTTTCCATTCAGACACCCGTGGGTCGTTCTCGTGTGAAACGAAGTCTCTTCGACTTCGGCGGTGAGATTCTGAGTGGCTTGTTTGGCGTTGCTACAGCTTGTGATATTTCTGGCTTCAAATCTGATCTCACTCATTTAGCTTCAGCCCTAGAATCACAACGCTGAGTCATTAAAATCCAACACACTATGTTACAGAAGCTCATGACCCAACTCAATGAAGTCACGTCCACTCTAAACAATTTCACCGATATCTTACACCGCCACCTTTCAGATCTCAACGTTATCTCTCAGTTCTTCTACCTCAAACTCAACATGGATAATCTCCAACTGGCCGTTGACTCTCTCCTGTCTCAAGTCTCTCCCATGGTTCGTATCCTGGTCGATGCTATCCATGGACGTGTCACTGCCGACTTAGTACCTGTCTCAGCTCTCCGTTCTGTCCTGGAATGGGCTCACTCCACCTTCGGTCTCTCCCCAGTCCTCCCTTACTCCTCCCTTGAATATTATTATCCTGTTCTTGAAGCCACTCTTCTCACCACATCCGTCGTCGTCCATATTCCTCTCTGTTCTGCCATAACCTTTACCCTTTTCCACATCATTCCCTTCCCTTTCCGCCTCAACAACTCCTTGTTACAAGTATCTGTTCCTTCAGAATGTTTCCTCCTCTCCCATGATCATCTTTCCGTTGCCTTCCTTTCTTCCACAGACCTCCAGCAATGTTCCTCCCTTACTCCGACCTCTCATCTCTGTGCTACCCACCTTTTCGCTATCTTCCCTAGCAGTGCTACACCCTGTGAGTCTGCTTTAGTTCGCAACCATTCCATCTACTCGGCCTGTTCTTTTGTCCCGGCTCCTGACCTCCCGGTCCACCATGCCCACCTAAACCATGTCCAGTACTTCTTCTTTGCTGTTCCCATCTCTGTCACAATCATGTGTTCTGGTTCTTCGGTTCGATCCGTCCCCGCTAGTGGTCTCTACAAAGCACCTGACTATTGTACCATCAAATCAGAGTCCGTCATCACTTACGCCACTCGCTATCACCAAGCTGTCCGTACACACTTCTATGACATCTTTCAACCAATCGACATGCCTTCAGCCCTACCATCTGCCAACATTACCATCACCTCCCCTAACTTGCGCATGCTAACCTTCCTCAATGACAGTGATTTCATTATGGATCAATTTTCTCTGGCCTTCAGCCGTTCATCGGTTCATCCAACAGTTGTGTTTCCCCCTGTGGTTATCGCTTTCATAGGTTTTCTACTCATCATATGTGCAGTGCATTGTTGTGTCAGAAAAATGGAACGTCGAATCCAGGAAATCAGAGTCGCTACAGGCATAGTACGCCCTACACACGACGTCGAAACTCCCCATACTTAGTGCCCTCGCATTCAGTGACTACCAATGCCATCTGCCAATTAACCAAACTGTGAACAGAACTCTGCCTACTAGAAAATGATGGTATTTCTTTAATGCATTTCTGAGTGACAGTGTATCCTACAGAACATACATAAGAAAAAAAAAAATTGAAGGAAGAACAACAATAGAACTCTCATATCTACTCCTTGTTTATCATGTATCAAACTATTATTGTGTAATTCCCATTATGTCTTACTCCTTGTATATCTTATATGTATATATCCTAATTCCCTCTCCTCAACATGGCCATGTCTCCCCTACTGCCACTGTATCATACTTATCCCTTGTACAAACCTCCCGGTCCTGCCTTACTACTATAATCAAACACCATTCAACTCCTGGTGTCAGGAGACACCATCTCAGCTACCCGGGGAGTAGTGTACCCCCTCCACAATATGTCTACCCCCGATGTATATATGTCCGCCCCCAATGCATACATGCCCTCACTAAAATTGCTGACCTAGCACGCTTTCCCACGCCTGAACGAAGGCGTTATTGCATCAGTTGATAGCAGGCAGCCAAGACGGGCAGACAATTTTACTGTGAGCTTGTAATAAACTTCCTATCTAGCTGTTTGTACACGGAGTTTCTATCACCAAAGTATTGCAAGTTACACATCTGAAGTTGTGGTAACATCTGTTACGATACTTCCATTCAACGGCAATGAGGTAAAGCACTCCAGATAGGTGCACATGAATGACTGGGCCATAGGTCGAGCTTCCAGAATTGAGCTACTCTTGGTGAACTTTGTCACAGATATGAGCTTTTCTTTTACAATCGTATCCTGGCAGAACATGCATTCTTTCCAATTCATACCAGTAACAGCACGTCGTAGCGCAGTTGCATACCTTGGTTCTTTGCTTGTATTTCTTGGAGGTTGGCTGGACGATGGCTTGTTTAATGAAGAAGCCTGCTGTAGTTTGTCCAGTCGTAATATGTGGAAACTACTGGTAAATGTGGAATAGCAAGTCCTATGGTAGAAGACCTCATTGTTAAAACCTGAAGCTTACATAGCATCATTACAGTCTATTGTGTTTCTGTTCTGATGATCACGTAGTTCTCTTTTTTGCTTTTGCAGCTTCTTGCATCGTTACCTTGCCTCTTGCACCGAGATTGTGAGTTTCGTTCACGTGTGTTTTCTTGACAAAGAATACAATATTTTGACCCCTCTAGCCTATCTCGTTTCAGACAACAGACTGGATCCATTTTAATTATGCGAACTGCAAAGATGACTTAAGCTTTAAATATCATCAGCAGAAGAAAAGAATCATCTTTAGAGATGAATACGTACACATACGGTATTGATACAGTACAGATACAGATACAGATGATGTTATATACTGTTTATGTACACATGCTATCCAGCTTGTGCACACTCTCGTGTACTGATAATATTACAGTGAATGACTTTCTAAGTACAGTCGTCAGCATAAATTCGCTGCAAGTCTACTCGTGTGATATGAGTCCATTTGTCTGGCAACAGTGTAAGGGGACTAGTTGCCACGTAGCCTTTTATACACTTTAACGACTGTTTTTTTTTTTTTTTAATGGTACTATGGTGGTACCAATCTTAAGTGCGGGAGGCGTGGCTGAATCGGTAGAGAGGCGGCCTGCAGTCCTGATGGACCCAGGTTCGAATCCCGGCTGGGGCAGGGAACAGTTTAAGGATTTGAATTTCATAGAAGGCAGACTTTCCTGATCTACCAGATGACCCGCCGACATGTCGTAAAAATACCCCCGCTAATACCAATACACCAGTCCTGTATGAGGCAGCCCTAGCATGTATTCAGTATGGACGGTGGGTGTTAGCGCCGAAGTGATGACATGTGGAGGTGTAGGAGGACTACTGGGCCTTGGGATAGGCTACTGCCCCTGAGATATAGGCCCTGAAGCCTTTGCCCAGAGTCGGACACATAAAAAAAAAAAAAAAAAAAAAGTGGCGGTTTGGATGGGGCACGAACCTCTATACAGTGATGCCACGTGTTCCATACCTGCTATGTGAACGGCTCTGATATATGTAATAGGCATCACAATAAGATAAACACATAAGAATATAATGGTAACGTGTGTATTATAATATATGAAAGAACAGTAAACTGATTATGCGTAAAATATTTATACGGCAATACAGAAACGTGGCATAATTATTTTACAGTGTTGCTTAAAAAAAAAGTAGTCACTTTTATTGGCTCTTACCGTATTTCTGGGGTTGGCAATAATGTCACAATTATGATTATAAGATAATGTGCAGGAATATAAGCAAAAATATGCCAGTTTCTTAGTAAAAAAATATATACATTAAACCCTCGTGAGCGGCAACACTCACACACACCCAGTCCGACCTGGTCATCTGTGAGGGATAGAGGAATAGGCCTGTTTGGGGACACCTCTTAAAAAAAACGCGCCAAGACTTTAACCTTCTGGGTGGTATGGAAATAAAGACAATATGTACATTATAACGTAAAAGAAAATAACCAAAATGTATCCTAAAATACCACAGACGAGAGAGAGAGAGGGGGGGGGGAGGCAGACCAGGGAAAGTGTTGAGTGCAGCTTAGTGAGAGATGAAGGAAGGGAGGGAAGGAAGGAGGGAGAGAGTGATTGAATGAAAACAAATCATGGCGCCACAACAACGAGGTCATCTGGCGCCATATGTAAAACAGTAATATTTTTAAACATAATTAGATATAATAAACACAAAATAAAGAAAGCACAAGTTTATAAGTCACTCATAAAAGAAACAAAATTCCCTAGGGTGACGCACATCTCCCCAAGGAGAGAGAGAGAGAGAGAGAGAAGGCAGGCAAGGGGCAGTGTTGAGTGCATTGTCAAGCTGAGGGAAAGATGAAGGGAGGGAAGGAAGGAGGGTGAGAATGATTGAATGAAAAGGCGCCGTAACACCGAGGTCATCTGGCGTCATATGTAAAACAATACTATAATAAAAAACAAAATAAAGAAATGAAAGCACAAGGTTATAAGACAAAAGAGACAAAATTCCCTAGGGTGATGCACATCCCCCCAGGAGAGAGAGAGAGAGAGAGAGAGAGAGAGAGAGAGAGAGAGAGAGAGAGAGAGAGAGGCATCGCGAGTATGGAAAACGTGGCAACACTGTACAGAGGTTCGTGCCCCACCCAAACCGCCACTTTAGAATGGTACGACCATAGTTCCTATACACTGTTGCCAGACAAAACAACCACATCACACGAGCAGGCTTGCAGCGAATTTGTGCTGACGACTGTACATATATATGTAACAGCATTAAAAAGCACTATAATTAACGTAACACTAACACACAAAAAAAATATTTTCTGAAGATCTATGCTGATTAATATTAATACAGAGTAAATTCAATTAATTTCCAGTTCATCAGTCGGCCAGGTTGTTTTTGAGGTTTCCATTTGAAAGAGCCAAGATAGAGCTTTGTACATGCTTTAAATGGATTCAACACATCCTAATCCTTTACCAAAACACATTTGCCAACTTTGCCTGCATTTGCCTACAGGTATTAGATTTCTTGACAATCAAACCAGTGTACAGTACTTCGCAGCTGCTCCACCACCGCGACAGCTAAGTGTCTCACTACTACGCCATCACCACACCTCAGTGTTTCCCTACTCCATCGCCATCACAAACACAGTGGCTCACAACACTACCACCACAATCACCACAGACACAGTGCCTCACTACACTACCACCACGACCACCACCAAAACAATGCCTCACTGTTCCATTACTGCCAGAATGCCTTACTGCTCGACCACCACCACAGTCATAATGCCGCATTACTCCATCATTACCATCACAGTGCCTCACCGCTGCAACATCACCACAATCACCCGAAGTCTCATTGTTTCACAGCCACCACCTCTATCACAACTGCAATGCCTGACTTTATCATCTCACAATATCCTAACCAAACCAGGTCCTCTTACAGCACCAATGCATCATTCTTATCGCATCATTCTACCGCACCGCAATACTGTTCGGAAATCAGTAAAATACGTTATCATTCTACTACCACACTACCGCAATAGCAGCACAGTAACCTGACAACCAAGTTACCTTTATCATCACAGTACATCACTGTATATCCACCACACTGTCCTCGTCCCACCACATCCGTACAGTTTTACCCTAACCAGACCATTCTTCCACACCATGCTGCATTTCCCACATCAAACCAGCACCTCACCACACCACCATTTGCAGTCCAACCACATCAACGCCACAAATTCTCAACCATACCATCAACACACCACCTCACCACACCACCATCACTTTACTTCACCACTCCATCACCACAGTACCTCACCACACCACTACTACAGTAACTTCACCGAACCATCACTCCAATACCTCATCAACACCACAAAATCTGACCACACAATTATCACACTCCAGCCACACCATCACCAGAGTACCTCACCACATCACCATCACATTACTTCACATCACTACCACAATACTTCACCACACCATCACTGCAATATCTCACCACGCCACCAACACTACGCTTCACCTTCTCCACACCCTCACCACAATACTTGACCGTATCATCACAACAGTACCTCACCATAGCATCACCACAGTACTTCACCACACCTTCAAAACAACACCTGACCACACCATCATCCTAATACCTCACCACTGCATCACCGCACGACTTCTCAACACCATCACCACAGAACCTGACAACACCATCACAACAGTCCAATCATACTAACACAATAAGGCACTAATCATACCGCACCCCTTAGCTCTTCACTCACCAACCTACAACTTCTCATCCATTCCCCATGTCTACAGTCTCACCACACAACCACAGCATCTACAGTACAGTCATTTAAAAGCACCACCTGTATCTTAGTACTACACAGCATTGCCATTATATAATTTTAACACCACAGCCTTCAGTCATTTCCAACGCCCAGTTACTAAAATACCTCACCGCACCACCACTGCACGCTAGCTCATCACATCACACCAGTACCACGTCACATCTTCCCCACATTTCACAACACCGCACCACACTAATGCCATGTATCATTCCACTTCATCACCTCACCTCACCTGTAACTCTTATCTCTTTACATTGCTATCACTACAATCACTTTTCAACCACCACACTGCTTTACCATTACACATCACTACTGCACGACCACACTGTTATGTACGTTGTCTGCATCATAACTCCTTATCTCACACCAAACCTTCGCCACATCATTCTAATACGAGCACCGCTACAGTATATTATCAACACAGTTTTTCATCTCCGTCATGAAACACCATTACAGCTTAGTCACACACACACACACACACACACACACACACACACACACACACACACACACACACACACACACACACACACACACACACACACACACACACACACACACACACACACACACGTTAGAGCTATCTGAATATGTTTGCAGATGATGCAAAAATACAAAGGAGAATTACTAACACAGACTCTTGTAAAGAGCTACAAGAAGAATTAATTAAACTTCATGAATGGAGTAGTACATGGCAAATGGAATTCAATGTGGACAAGTGTCATGTAATTGTTATGTCTTGTCATGCTATGTCTGTCATGCTATGTCTATGTCATGCTATGTCTGTTAAGTTGGTGCTGATCTTAGAGGTGGTAATAATGCCATTTGCCCTTTTTCCCATTTTATGTATATTTAAGAAAAGAATTCATCCTGTGTCGAACTTTGTGTTCGAATCTGTCAGTTATCAAACCGACCTGATGAAAGGGTTGGCTGTTTATTGACGAGTTAGTGAGAATAAAACCAGCAGTCGAAGAGGTTGTCTTCCTCCTTCCCTTGCCTGTGCCCAGACTTTATTACAAGCTATCTAGGCATTCTCTCGCAACTTATGATGGACGGAAGTGATAGTGGCAAACCGGCATCGTCAACCTCAGCCCGAGGAGACAGCCTTACGATGGAACTTCGTCTGATCCCGGAATTTGACTGTACTTCGCACTCGGTGGTAGAGTGGATCGAAAAGCTGGAGCTGGTTTGTCGGCTACGAGGGATCTCTGATCTACACACCATTGTGCCACTGCGACTCACAGGCGGGGCTTTCTCTGTTTATCAGCAGCTCGGCAGCCTAGACAAGGGGAACTTCGACACCATAAAGGATGCACTCACCTCGGCATTTGCTGCAGACAAGTTTGTTGCCTATGAGCAGTTTGTGGACCGTAGGCTGCGTGATGGCGAGTCTGTTGACTTGTACTTGGCTGACCTGCGCCACCTGGCTACACGATCTGGAGGAATGACCGACGCCGGTCTATGTTGTGCTTTTTTAGCTGTTCGCCACATTCTGAGAGCTGGTTCACGCATGGAAACTATGGATATTAACCAACTTCTGAACCGTGCTCGAGCTGTTCTAGCGGATAATTACCTCGATGATGGGGCATCAGCACAACCAGCCGGCTCCAGACAGCACACAGTGGCTCCTGCATTAGTTGGTGTTGGTGGTGTGCGCTGCCATTCCTGTAACCAGCCGAACCACTACGCTCGTGACTGCCAGGCTGGACGCAGTGTGCGCAGAGGTAGAGGTGGGCGAGGTAATGTGCGCTGCTTCAGATGCGGGGGACGAGGCCACATCGCTACCTCATGCCCTTCGGGAAATGGATCAGGAGAGGTGGGACCAGCGCCAGCCTCCTCTCCAGACCGTCAGTGAGAGGCGCTTTACCAGTGACTCGCTTGGTTGTTGATGGAAAGAACTGTGATGCCCTGGTAGACACCGGCTGTACTCAGAGTATTGCACACGTTTCCATGTGCTCTCGCTGGACCAAAGGAAATATCAGTGTGAGGACAGTAAGCGGTGAGCTTTATATGTGTATGGGAACAGGTGTGGTAATAGTCCAGCTACTGTCAGAAGTGTCCGTGTCTGTGAATGTGATTGTAGTGCCTTCCAAGCCGCTTAATTTTGACTTTATTCTGGGCATGAACGGTGTTGAAGCCCTGCAGGGAGTGACAGTGCATTCACCGGACAAAGTGCGATTTGGTATTGAGGAAGTGCAGGCTTCAGCCGTGACAGTACCTACCATACAACGAAATATTGTCGAGAGGGATTTTGAAGTAACATATGACAGTGCAGCTAAAAAGTGGACAGTGTTGTGGAACTGGCGTGATAACTCAGAGCCTCCACGACTACTGAATACTGTCTCTGAATACAGGGTGCCGAATGAAGCTCGAAAAGAATATGAAAATGAACTGTGTGAATGGATTAAGGACGGATGGCTGGTTCCATACAACGAGTGTATACATGGCCCTGTGAAAGGAACTATCCCTCTGATGGCTGTCGTGCAGCAAAACAAGAAAAAAGTACGCCCTGTCCTTGATTTTAGCGAGTTGAATGCCCATCTTAATTTGCACACAGCTGAAGCGGACGTCTGCACTGAGAAGATACGGGAGTGGCGCAGGCGTGGACAGAGGGTCGCTCTCATTGACTTGCGCAAGGCTTACCTACAGATACACGTTCACAGATCGCTATGGTCTTCCCAGACAGTGGTGTTCCGTGGGGGACGTTACTGTTTGACTAGACTGGGCTTTGGACTGAACATCGCACCACTAGTATTGAAGGAGGTCCTGAGTCGTGTGTTGAGCATGGACGAGAAGATAAACCGCGCCACTTCACCATACCTGGACGATATTCTGGTGGACGAAAGTGTGGCGAGTGCAGCAGAAGTGGAATGTCACCTTAGTCGTCACGGCCTGCTCTGCAAACCTCCCGAGATTGTGTCTGAAGGAGCTCTTGTGCTTGGCATTAGAGTCTGGGGGGAGCACGATCGTCTCGTCTGGAAGCGTGATAACGGCGTTGGCAAGCTACCTGAAAAGCTGACTAGGCGGACAGTGTTTTCACTCTGCGGGCAGCTAACGAGTCACCTTCCTGTTTGTGGCTGGTTGCGAGTGGCGGCGTCGTACATTAAAAGACGGGCCAATGAGGTCACGACTACGTGGGACGACGAGATTAATGACCTCAGTTTGCACTCGATGCTTGCGGACACGTTGGAGCGGGTGAAGAACTCAGACCCGGCCCGAGGACGATGGGATGTGGCGGGAGACGAAGCTATACTATGGGTAGATGCAAGTTCTCGCATTGGGAGCTGTGTTGGAGGTGAAAGGTGAAGTTATTGAAGACTCGTGTTGGTTATGACGGGACGAGTGCTCTCACATTAATCTTGCGGAGCTGGACGCTGTTATTAAGGGGATAAATCTTGCAATCTCCTGGAAGATGAAACAGCTGACTCTTATGACGACTCGAGAACTGTGTTCCACTGGATCGCGGATGCTCTCTCAGGAAAATCTCGTTTGAAGACTAGAGCTTCCAGTGAAATGTTGATCCGTAGGCGCCTAGAGACTTTTAAATCTATCATCGTCAAGTATAATCTGTGTCTGGAAGTAAAGTTTGTGTCTTCTACTGAAAACAAAGCAGATGCGCTAACACGAGTACCGAAGAGGTGGATGACACTAGCAAACGGGCAGACAAGCTGTGCAGCTGTTGCCAGTGTTTCAGACAGGGACATCGTTAACATTCATGAAACCAGCGGGCATCCCGGCATCAAGCGTACACTGTACTTCTGCAGAAGGCTCTATCCTACGGTTCAGAGGCAGCAGGTTCGCAGTGTTCTTCAGAGTTGTCAAGAATGTCAATCCTTTGATCCGGCACCAGAGAAGTGGAAGAAAGGGGAGTTGGGGGTTTCAGAGATCTGGAGCAGAGTTAGCATGGACGTCTGTCATGTCAGAAACCAGCACTATCTGACGCTCATCGACTGCGAGCCAACACGTTATGCCATCTGGAAAAGACTCAGGCGGCAAGATGTCATCAGTGTTGTTGAACAGCTAGAGTCTGTGTTTTATGAACGTGGAGCACCTAAGGAGCTATTAACTGACAATGCTGCCAGCTTCCGTAGCTCAACGATCAAAGAGTTCGCCAGGCGTTGGGGTATGGTCATCGGGTATCGGTGTTGAACAGCTAGAGTCTGTGTTTTATGAACGTGGAGCACCTAAGGAGCTATTAACTGACAATGCTGCCAGCTTCCGTAGCTCAGCGATCAAAGAGTTCGCCAGGCGTTGGGGTATGGTCATCGGGTATCGGTGTGCCAACGCTTCATCTGGTAATGGAATATCAGAGAGAAATCATCGAACCGTGAAAACTATACTGGCACGGAAAGGCTGTTCCGTAGCTGAAGCAGTGTACCGCTACAACGTTATGCCACGAGGCGATGATGCCTCATCTACCCCTGCCAACAAAATATTTAGATACGAGGTCAGACTGCTGGGTATCGACGGAGTAACTCTGCAAGATCAGCCGGTGGAAGAACATCATCGCTTCAGCGTCGGTGATCGTGTATGGATCCGGCATCCCAGCAGACGCTGCGATTCTCGAAGCACAGAGGGCACAGTAACGCGAGTTGTATCTGCCCAGAACGTCGAGGTGGATGGTATGCCTCGTCATGTGCGTGACCTAAGGCTGGCAACATCGCTGTCTACTGCCCCAGAGGATTCACTAGCTGAAGAAAGCCCTGAATCAGAAACAGAAGATGATTTGCTAATCGATGTGAGAGGTCCTTCGAATGAGTCTACGTCAAGTGATACGTCAAGTGAAGACGAAGTAGATAGTCCAGGGAGACCACTGCCCCGTCGAGGTTCTAGGGAGCGCCGTCCAGTACGGCTGTTCCAATATAGTGATCTTTAGAAGATCAGGGGGGAGTGTTATGTCTTGTCATGCTATGTCTGTCATGCTATGTCTGTTAAGTTGGTGCTGATCTTAGAGGTGGTAATAATGCCATTTGCCCTTTTTCCCATTTTATGTATATTTAAGAAAAGAATTCATCCTGTGTCGAACTTTGTGTTCGAATCTGTCGGTTATCAAACCGACCTGATGAAAGGGTTGGCTGTTTATTGACGAGTTAGTGAGAATAAAACCAGCAGTCGAAGAGGTTGTCTTCCTCCTTCCCTTGCCTGTGCCCAGACTTTATTACAGTAATCAAGTTTGGTAAAAGTGGAAAAAGACCTGATTGGGATTATAAGTTAGGAAATAAAACCCTATACACATCAGAAAGAGAGAAAGACCTAGGTGTGATTATCAATAACAGACTATCTCTGGCTGACCACATCAGCGAGAAGGTACGGAACATGTATACATTGCTTGCAAATATGAGAATAGCATTCACATACATAAATGAAGACATGCTAAGAAGGATAATAACATCATTCATTAGACCAACCCTGGAATATGCATCAGTAGTCTGGAGTCCTCATCTCAAAAAGCATATAGACAAGATTGAAAAAGTTCAAAGGGCAGCTACAAGATGGATACCAAGCTTAAGGGACCTAAGCTACGAAGAAAGACTAAATAAACTGAATCTACCAACACTACAGGAGAGAAGGAAAAGAGGTGACATGATAATGCTATATAAATGCATATCAGGAAAGGAGAAAATAGACATAAATGATTACTTAACATATGGAGAAGCATCAGCAAGAGGACACTGCAAAAAACTGCATAAGAAGAGAGGTGATAAAGACGTAAGGAAATTCAGTTTCCCAAACAGAGCTATTGATCAATGGAATGCACTACCGAATGAAATAGTGTGTGCCAAAACAATTCACAAATTTAAGGATATGTTCGATAAATATGGTTTAAGACACGGGATAGTACTAGCTTGACTCATTCCTGTAAAGATACAATTAGGTAAGAACAATCAGGTAAGAACACACACACACACACCACTCATAGCTTCC
Organism: Coenobita brevimanus; assembly: GCF_032717465.1. Lineage (NCBI taxonomy): Eukaryota > Metazoa > Arthropoda > Malacostraca > Decapoda > Coenobitidae > Coenobita > Coenobita brevimanus. The sequence continues at coordinate 29,631,730 of NC_137053.1, read as the reverse complement.
ATAACACCATACAACACCATCACAGTACACCGCACTCAGACCAAAACCATCACACCACTCCGCCCTCATTTGTTCTCAACATCATCGCACCACACCACACCCATCGGTTCTCCACACCATCACACCACACCACACTTATCCCCACACCATCACGCCACACCACACTTATCCCCACACCATCACACCACACCACACTTATCCCCACACCATCACACCACACCACACTTATCCCCACACCATCACACCACACCACACTTATCCCCACACCATCACACCACACCACACTTATCCCCACACCATCACACCACACCACACTTATCCCCACACCATCACACCACACCACACTTATCCCCACACCATCACACCACACCACACTTATCCCCACACCATCACACCACACCACACTTGTCCCCACACCATCACACCACACCACACTTGTCCCCACACCATCACACCACACCACACTTTTCCCCACACCATCACACCACACCACACTTGTCCCCACACCATCACACCACACCACACTTGTCCCCACACCATCACACCACACCACACTTGTCCCCACACCATCACACCACACCACACTTGTCCCCACACCATCACACCACACCACACTTGTCCCCACACCATCACACCACACCACACTTGTCCCCACACCATCACACCACACCACACTTGTCCCCACACCATCACACCACACCACACTTGTCCCCACACCATCACACCACACCACACTTGTCCCCACACCATCACACCACACCACACTTGTCCCCACACCATCACACCACACCACACTTGTCCCCACACCATCACACCACACCACACTTGTCCCCACACCATCACACCACACCACACTTGTCCCCACACCATCACACCACACCACACTTGTCCCCACACCATCACACCACACCACACTTGTCCCCACACCATCACACCACACCACACTTGTCCCCACACCATCACACCACACCACACTTGTCCCCACACCATCACACCACACCACACTTGTCCCCACACCATCACACCACACCACACTTGTCCCCACACCATCACACCACACCACACTTGTCCCCACACCATCACACCACACCACACTTGTCCCCACACCATCACACCACACCACACTTATCCCCACACCATCACACCACACCACACTTATCCCCACACCATCACACCACACCACACTTATCCCCACACCATCACACCACACCACACTTATCCCCACACCATCACACCACACCACACTTATCCCCACACCATCACACCACACCACACTTATCCCCACACCATCACACCACACCACACTTATCCCCACACCATCACACCACACCACACTTATCCCCACACCATCACACCACACCACACTTATCCCCACACCATCACACCACACCACACTTGTCCCCACACCATCACACCACACCACACTTGTCCCCACACCATCACACCACACCACACTTGTCCCCACACCATCACACCACACCACACTTGTCCCCACACCATCACACCACACCACACTTGTCCCCACACCATCACACCACACCACACTTGTCCCCACACCATCACACCACACCACACTTGTCCCCACACCATCACACCACACCACACTTGTCCCCACACCATCACACCACACCACACTTGTCCCCACACCATCACACCACACCACACTTGTCCCCACACCATCACACCACACCACACTTGTCCCCACACCATCACACCACGCCACACTTGTCCCCACGCCATCATACCACAACCCGGTGCCACGCTACAGTCATCTCCACACCATTACACAACACCTCACTCAGCCCCACACCATCACACCACCAACACTCATCTACATCATCACATCACAACACACGCATCCCCACATCATTATACCTCACCACACACAACCCAAGCCATCACGCCACACCACTCTCTTTCCCAAACCATATCGCTATACCAAATTTTGCCCAACACCATAACACCACTGTCCATACCATACTGACTACATTTACACTACCATAATACCATCATAGCAAAGTCACACCATAATACATGTAGCCCAGAACCGTCACACCACACCACATCCAGGCCCATACCTTCACAACACACAAAACTAAGCCTTACACCTTTTCATTACACCAAAGTAATTACACACCTTCACACCACTCCATACCACATCACAGTCTACTCATCGGCAACATCACAGCACCTTACACTTACCCCCATACAATTACACCACACCACACCACATCACACTTGGCTTCACACCATCACACCATACCGCATTCAGTGTCTCACCATAACACCACATCATACATCACCCTCTGCCTTACACCATTATACGACACCATACTAATCTCCACACCATCACACTAAATCACACCACAGCCAGATCCACATGAAAGCATACCACACCAGATCCACATCACAGCATACCATACTCATCCCAAAAGCATCGCATCAACTCACACTTACCACTTTTTCACTGAAACAACATCACAGCACCATCCTCTTATTTCTCCCCACCTCTTAGCACCACAGGACTGGCACCAAACTTTAAAAATGACCCAGCCTCTAACAATTAAGTTGTCCCAAACACACTTTCCATTTCATTGGATTCATGTGTCAGGCTCTTTGGCCCAAACTCATATCCCGGTTTTGAAACCGATCTCCGGTTTTAAACATGGGTTAATGCATAATTCCAGATCATAGGTATCAGAAAGAGGTTTTGAGCCTCTGAGCACATAATCCGAGGTGTAATTCATTCGTTGTTTAAACCGCCTCTAGGGGATGGATTGACTAGAGACTGAGGCTGGCAAGTATCAACATAAATACGAGATTATTCTTTCCAAACATTGTTACAGATTGAAGAGTTTGTGGAGAGGAGACTATTGGTTGACGTGCGTGATAATTGCATTATAATTGTCTTACTTCCTCTATCATAGAATTTTGTCATTTGTGAGAAGAACAGCCTGTTAATACCGTACTGATGAATTTTATTTCATATGCGCGACAGTAACCGACTACTTCTGTATAACAAAAACAAAACTGTGTCAGCTGTGTAACCAGTAACCCATATTATATCATCGTATGTCAGTATCACAAAACCGTCAGTTGTACAACCGGTAGCCTATCATACTTTTGTGACATAAACGCTTTCATCAATTAATATATTTTTTCTAGTGCTCAAAGTACATTTGCATTATCATGAATTTAGATTTGTTTCAAAGAAGCATGTGCAATGGTAGACCACATCATTTAAACAGGCTGTTCATAAATTTCCTACCCCCCCCCCTCCCAACTGTAATAGTACACCGATGTTGTCTGACATAATTTGTTTCAACTTGTGATACTTTTACATCGTGTCAGTAATGAGCAAATGATAATATCGCATTAAAACTTGTATAATAAAATCCGCATGTGGTAAATACAGTGATAGCTGAGGTGTTGGTACAGAACTAATGAACTGCAAATGTAAAGTGTTTATGCACCCTACTAAAGCTTACCAACTTAACAGTACTGTATTATTCAGGAATAGTCATGGATTGTTTTCAGTTTGCTTGTGCTATAGCAATATTGCATTATATCCTGGAATATTTTTTGTCTCAATAATGCACCAACTGGGCAGGGAGCGACTATTATTTTTCTTTAGAGGCTGGTTTTCCCGCTTCATTCAAATTCCAATTAGGCTAAGAATGCGTGCTGATTGGCTGTGATCACCTTGTCCGAATGCGTGTTTCACATCGAGGTGTAGGTCCCAGATTACTCAAACTCGAATTATAATTCGAGATAATTATCTGTGATAGAATCCAGCGACTTGAATATGACTGATCTCTAAGCTATTATCCTGAATCAAGTAATCCTAATGATCGATGGGGGCGTCCATCATCCATGCACTCAGTGTAGTGGTACTCTATTTCAGGTAACTCTACACTGAGTGACAAGCTAAATGATATCCTGTAAACCAGGAAATCATATAATATGATGGGTGATAACCTTATAACCAACCAACACCTGTTCCTTACGTGTCAACCAGTGGGTTGGTGGAGGGTAAGTGTCCCTCCCCGAAAAACAACTAACAAGAAGCGGTGCCAAGGCACAACAAACCCGTCCCTGGTAGTCATTTTAGTGCTGACGTATAAACGCAACAGGATATCAAGTCAAAGATGTCACGTATCAAATTTGGGGTACATCGAGTGAAAATTGACGATTTTATGCCCATCTGAAATTTTAGGACCAACCCACCAGACACTGAACCCTCTGTTGTTAACTAGGGGTGGGGGTGACCCCGCTGATGTAATGAGGCATGTTACAGGATGTTAATATGAAAGAAAGATGCACCTTTAGGTTTTGGTTTCTTGTCGATATGACGAATCTGAAAAGAGTTATGACGAAAAAGCTATTTTTTTTTTTTTTTTTACATTTTTTCTGGGCTTACAGCCTGAGCCTTGGCCCAGTTTGGCCCAAAACTTAATTTGGTGATGAGAACGTCATAGCCCATCGTCCCTATAATTGTAGTCATAATCGCCCCAGTAGTTTTCGGTTAACCCTTAAACCACGGGGTTGTTTTGGCTCGACTTGCGTGTCTCGCGAGGATATTCGCGCTCCGACAGACTTTCTAAAAATATTTGCCAAAAATCAGTTACTAGTCCTAGATTGTTAAAATTAAATATGTATATGGCACATACTTTCAGCTATCTCCTAGGATGTTTGTTGAGCCTTCGTCGAGTACCGTAGGGCTTGTGGAGACCTTGAAGTTGGGCAACGAAGTCTCCACTTTACACTTCCCGACAACCGTAATATGATTACCGCAGCCTGATACTATCACTAGAAACACTATTCTATGATTTTCAAATAGTTTGGAATCCATACTCCAAAAAAAAAACACTGTGAAAGCAGTGAAAATTAAGAGCTATAACCTTCCTACTTGCGCTCATTCGCCGCTGTTATTCTGTCATTTATTATTCATAAAAACACTCATACTTTATATTCCTATTACTATATAACGTTTATATATATATTCAGTCTTTATCCAGAAGTTTCCTTCAGTAATAGTAGTTTATTGTCACTGTAGGCATTCAATTTCTCTTTCAGTAAAATACAAAGAGAACCAAGGTTTCACTTTCGCTGTCATAACTTCAAGTATTTGTACTCATATTCTTGTATTACTAATTATTTACATTTCTATTTACATTTCCTATTATATTTTCAATATTTACACTTCTATTTTACTTACACTATGTAATGCACTGTCACTTGCAGTAACTTCTAAAACTGTTACTGTTCCATCATATTTACATCCATTGCTTTCACTTGCTATTTACACATTATTTACACATTACTTACACATTATTTACATTTTCCACTTGCACTTTTAGAACTGCTTCAGGCTGTGGTAATCAAAGAAGCAGGTAATGCAGAGGGGAACCTGGCACTCAGCGCACTGCCAAGAGGTGCGTTTGTGCTCAGGTGTGTGTCAGGTGGTATGTGCACACACCTGGCACATGCAGATCGCAGCCTTCCTCTTGGTTGTGGCAGGCATTTGCACCAGTCTGTGCTGATCCATGTACGCCCTCTGCTCAAGTCTGTCGGGAAGTCTTACTGCATGGCGCCTTGGAGTTGCTGCTGTCACCCTACCATATCTCTCAAGCAGCTGCTGAACACAAGTCCTGGCGAACAACCTCAGGGAGAAGGACTTGGGTGACTTTACCTTCATCTTGCACAGGATGAAGGCGTTCAGCATCGTCATGTCTATGAGATACAGAAACACTTTCCTTTACCACCTAGTGTTCTTCCTGAGGCAGTCGATCTCTCCAATCATCATGTCGAACTTGCCCACCAGCCGCATGTTGATATTATAGTCTATGACAGCATCAGGTTTCCTCACAGGTTTGCCTGTCCAACGGTCAACCTTCCCACTGTCTTTCATTTCCCTCTTGTGTACGGTGGTGAGCATGTGCACGACCCTCCTGTCATGCCACCGTATTGCCAGCATCTTCTCAGACTTGCATAGGTACAGTCTCCTCGCTGCGAGTTTCCTGCCTCTGGGAATTTGGGAAAGTGGGCATGATTGTTCTTCACAGTGCCACAGGAGCCGATGCCAAGCTCTGAAAGAAATTTAGCAAGTTTCAGTGCTGTATAATAACTGTCAGTATACAGCACATGATTCCCACCAAAATACCTTTCAAGCAGCACTTTCACTACACAGCCTGAGAAGCCAAGGGGGTGTGTTTGGTCCAGATCGACAGTGCTGGCTGAATAGATGACGAAGTCGAGGATGTACCCCGTTTTACAGTCGCACAGTACAATGAACTTGATTCCAAAGTGATGGCATTTGCTTCAAATGTACTGTACAAACCTAAGATGTCCTTTGAACAAAACCAAGGATTCGTCTATGACAACCTTCTGAAAGGGGTGGAAGAATGACATAAACTTATCCTTCATTCTGCTCAGAAAATCCCGGATCTTCCAGAGTGGGTCGGTTTGGGAAGGTACATCGTTGTTGGCAAAGTGCAGGTTTCCCATGATGTTCCGGAAGTGATCTCTGGCCATGTACTTATTGAAGGTGGGTGAGGGTAGTAAGGGGTCCATGGACCGGTATTCTTCCAACTCATGCTTCTTTGAGTGTGGCATGAGAAGCATGAGGGCAAAGAACACATACAGCTCCTGCACTCCCAGCACAGTCCACTGTTGCATATTCGCTGCACCTGCGCCTATTGCAGCACATTGTGATTCATACCTGTTTGTCTCATCACATATGTGCTGCATGACTTTGTCATTGAGGAAGGCCAAAAGGAAGTCCACACACTCAGCATCCTCGTCAAGAGTGAAGGCAGGCTGTATCCCTAAGGAACTCTCATAAAAATGAAGATATTCAGGGACTAAATCGGAACCTTCCGTCCACTCGAAGGCGTCCAGGATTCCCTGTCGTGGTGGTGTAGGGTGAGTGAGGGTGGAGGGTGGCTGTGAGGCAGACTGGGCTGTTTCAAGGTCACTCTCATTGACCCTAGGTTGCTGTGTAGCACTAGCAGCCCTTACTGTACTTGCTCTACTTTTACAACGAGTCAGGGATTTACCTCTTCCCCTATGGCCTGCCTTCACTATAGATGCTGGTGGAGACTCTGACGACAAAGATTTAGGAGAATATTCCGCTGAAGATAAGGAAGAAATTAGTGAAGTGGGGCTGGGGGAGCGGGGAGGTGATTCAGCTCGGGACTCATGGCGGGCTGGGTTACGTGGGGCTAACCCACTGCCTTTTCACTCCCTTCCCAAATTCCTTCCCTTGCTGCACTAAGGGCTCCTTTCCCTTGGAGCTAGGGATAACTTGGGACACTGAAGCACTCGTACTAGGTGTATCTGTAACGATTTCCTCCCCAGACTCATCACACAATTCACCCGAAGGATCAAAGTCATTATCCATCATTATCATAGATAATTCTGCCAGTTCACGTTCCACTGCCGAGTCACTAAGTACTTTACTGCTTCCCACACGAGTTTTTCTAGGGGTAGAGGTCACAGGGCCCTTTGCAATGGGCGCAGAAGTGGCGGAAATGGCGGGGGCATGAGTGCGACATGGTTTCACCTCAGAGGACGACAAGGAACTGATTCCCATGGCATATATGGACAGGCAAGAGTTGACAAGGTCAATAGGGTGACAGCTGCTAATTTACATGCTATGAAATGATTGGTAGGAAATCTCGACAATACATAAAAAAATAGGTAGGTTCCATGTGAATGTAAATATCACTTAGGCTTCTCCCTTCCTTTCATATATATATTTTTACTAAGAGAATAGATTATATGGCATATTTCAAGGGGAAATAAACAGGGAAAATTAGCGAACGAGTGCACGTGAGGTGTTGTCAGGTGATAATTAGCCAATTACAGGTGTATGGCACTATCACTTACCGTATTTCTTTTTTGTATATATTATTTGTATCACAAAAGGGGATAGGGCTTATTTCCATGGATGAAATCAGTGGAAAATTCCGGGGAAGATTTGCTTAGCGCAGCGCGGCCGGGCAGGCGAGAGGAGAGGGTAATGGAGGGGAGGTAGGGAGGGGAGTCAAGAACGGGGAAAAATGGTTAAATTGTCAACAATGGATGGGAGTACAGATGAGATTAGGAGTGCTGACTAGTGTTGGACATTAGCAGTACTGATAGATGATACAAGCCACCACTTGAAGGCTCGGGAGAATTCAAAATAACACAGAATCACATAAGTGATGCCCCGAGGTATGATCCATTGTGCCTGAGTGTCATGAAAGTGATGCCCCGCAGTTAATGGGTTAAAGTTGTTACAGACAGACAGACTAACAAACAAACAGACAAACCAAGTGAAAACAATACCCGTTCCCAAGCCCTCCAGGATGGGGATGGGTAAAAATACAAACAGAAGCCTCGGATCATGACGGACCAACAGGTGACTACTAAAGACTTGACAAAGAACATGGTACAGATTGCAACATGGAATATAACAGATGCGAATGATGAGGTGCAAGAGAGAGAGAGAGAGAGAGAGAGAGAGAGAGAGATTCCAGGTACTTCAGGGTGGAAAAGTACACATACGAGAATTAACTAGGACTAAATGGGGAGGTAAGAGAGTGGGAGTATGGATCGGGTATATGCACGGGAGTAGGTGACAATGAGGGCAAAAGCGGGTGTATGTATTGTTGTTTGCAAGAGATGGAAGTAGAATGTAAGAGAGTATAGATCAGTTTGTTCAAGGATTGTGTTGGTAAGATTGAAAGTGGGAATACAGATGTGGGCGACTCTGTGTGTGTGTGTGTGTGTGTGTGTGTATGTGTGTGTGTGTGCGTGTGTGTGTATGTGTGTGTGTGTGCGTGTGTGTGTGCATGTGTGTGTGCGTGCTTGCGCACGCCAATGCAAAGTCGTGTAAGCAGAGTGAAAGAAGAGTTCTGGGCAAAAGAGAAATCGTGGATGGAAAAGTTTGAGAGCAGTGAGAGAGTATTTTTGATTGGGGACATGAATGGACAAGTAGGGAATGTGAAGGTGGATAGAGTATTTGGTGACTGGGGTGTGCCTGCTGAAGTGGATGAGAATGGCAGTACTCTAGTGGACATTTGTGCTGGGAGGGGGTTGGTGATAGCCAGTGCATTCTTCAGGCACAAAATGATCCACAGGTATACTTGGCGAATGATGAGAAAGGTGGGGTGGTGAACTCGATGAACAGAAGGCAATGATTTATTATGTGTGTCTGGATGACGGAATGAGGAGGTATATAATGGATGCAAGAGTATGCAGATGTTGGGGAAGTGGACTTTCTGACCACCACTTGGTGGTGGTGAAAGTCAAGGTTCAAGTGCAATGGAAGAATAAAAGGAGGGAAGGACAGGAGGATTAAGTCCATACAAGAAGTATAGAGGGGTTGCACGAGGAGGAGAAAAAGGCAGAATATAAGAAAGAAGTGGAGGAGCGATTAAGTCAATATGATTTGGAGCAGATGGAGGAGGTGGAAAGTGTGTCCAAGATTTTCATAGAAGAAATCTGTGCAGAATGTGAGGTGGTGTGCTGGGTGATGAGAAGACGAAAGAGGGTGCAAGGAACACCATTGTGGTATGAACAGGTGAGGCAAGCTGTGGCACAAAAGAAGCAAACGTATAGTGAGTGGATGGGAAGCAGAAGCATGGAGAAAGTTGAGAGATGGACGAGAGAGTTATATGCGGAGAGGAACAGGAAGTATAGAGTGGATAAGGAATTTGGAAGGAATTTGATTGTAAAATGGAGAGAATTTAAGATAATCTTCTCGAAGGAGGTAAAGAGAGATAGACAGGGTGATAAAGAAGTTAGTATGGTAGATTGATGATAGAGAAGGAAGAAGTGAGCAAATGAAGAGAACAATGTAAGGAACAGTTAAACATAGAGAATAAAAGCAATGTGAGTATAAGTGGCTGGGGAATGGCTAACTACGAGTAGGAGGGTGGTGAGACGGGAGGAAGCGATCAGTAGGATGGAAGTAGTGGAAGCAATGAAGAAAGTTAAAACGGGGAAAGTCACAGCGATTGATGGAGTTTGAGTGAAATGATGAAGCATGGGGGAGAGATAGTAGTACAATGGATGTGAAAGATGAGCTGATTGGCCTGGGAGGAAAGTAGAGTCCCGGAGGATTGGAAGTCAGGTATTATTATTCCCCTGAACAAAGGAAAAGGGGAAAAAGAAGTTTGTGATAATCATAGGGGCATTTGTCTTCTTAGTATAATAGGCAAATAATATGGTAGGATACTTATTGACAAAGTTAAGGAAATAACAGGAATTAATTGAAGAAGAACAGGGAGGTTTTAGGAAGGGAAGAGGTTGTGTAGATCAGATACTCATCCTTAAGTATTTAGTGGAAAAGTTTTTAGAGGCGGGAAAGACGTTCTATGCGGCCTTCATGGATATAGGAGAAACCATATGACAGAGTGGGTAGATAAGGAATGGGAATATACTAAGATTATATTGAGTAAATGACAAGTTGTTCAATGCCGTGAAGAGTATGTATGAGGGGGCTAAGGCTGCAGTGTGTGTGTATAGCGAATTGAGTGAATTTTTAAATCTGAATGTTGGAATGAAATAGGGATATGTCCTGTCTATATGGTTGTTTAATGTGAATATGGATGGAGTTACAAAAGAGATACTAGGTAGAGCAGTCGATGTTGGAGCAGCCCTAATGAGAGAGGGCACAGTTTGGAAACTTCCAGTATTGCTGTTTGCAGATGATACTGTATTGTTAAGTGAGGACGAGGGGGAACTGCATTATTTGGTGAATGAGTTTGGAAGAGTGTGTAAGAAACGGAATCTAAAGGTGAATGTAGGCAAGAGTAAAGTCACGGTCTTTGAGAGAATTGAAGTCTCTGAATGCACAGTGAGCTTGGATGATGACGAAATGGATAATTTGAGTGCGTTTATTTGGGTAGTGTGATGAGTAAGGATGGAAGCTTGGACAATGCAGTGCTTGAAAGGGTACAACAAGGAAGAAAGGTTGCTGGTTCTTTGAAAGCAGTGATAAGAAAGAGGGAAACGAGCATGGGAGCAAAAAAAGTCACTGCATAATTATACTGTGATACCAACTCTATCATATGGAAGTGAAGCTTCGACCTTGTTTGAAGGACACAAGTCAAGAGTGAGAGCGGTGGAAATGAGCTTTTTGAGATGAGCATGTGGACAGCATGTGGAGAGACAGGCTGGCGAATGAGGAAGTGAAGGAGCATTGTGGTGTGGACGTGGATGAGATAGAAAGCGTTAGGAGAAGTACACTGAGGTGGCTTGGCCATGTGGAGAAGATGGAGAGCGAGAGACTAACGAGGAGAGTGAGTAAGGTGGAGGGGGGCAGAGGGAGGTGGAGGATGAGATGGAGAGATGGAGTGGAGAAGTGTATCAGTATATAAGAGAGGGGGATGTGACCTGGGGGGAGGGCAGTGAAATGGCGGGGGACAGGGCGACATGGAGGTGATTTGTTTGTAGTCACGCCTTATGGGATTAAGACGCCTGGCAATAGATAGATAGAGTTATCCCCAGTCCCTGGTTTGAACCATCCTCAGTTTAATCCGTCGTCCTGAATTCGGGCCTAAGGGTTCGGCCTGAGAGAGAGAGAGAGAGAGAGAGAGAGAGAGAGAGAGAGAGAGAGAGAGAGAGAGAGAGAGAGAATTGTTGTTTAATACTTCCGCTGCCTACGGTAATAACTCTCCACGAAGGTAATCCAAGTATAAAGCGGAAGACATTCTTTTACGGGTCACCACTTCCAACTCGTTTTATCAAAATTATTTTTAAAAATCATAGCTGCAAGTAATTTTTCACCCCACGTTCTTTACCGAATATGGTGATTGCGAAGAGATGTTGCAATTAGTCTGATCTAATTTTGACCGCGTTAAGCTAATTTAGGTTAAATCAAGTTTTACCAGGTTAGGACAAAAGAGAATAGAATAAATTGACTTAGGTTAAGGTAAAGTACTTCGAATTTGGGTTAAACTGTTTTATACTGTATTGGGTATTAATATTACAGTTACATACGCTAAGACACTGATTTGGCTGTTCTGTGTTAAATTTTACAGTTGCATGGGCACATGTCAGCCGTACTGCCAACCATTTGTGGCACAAGCAGATTTACAGATCTCACACCATAGGAATTAGAAGACTGATCTGGGTTCCTTAATTTTTACTTCACTGTGATTTTCTCGTCACCTCAGCATGCCATTGGGAAGAAGGTTATATTCATCATAATAACTAGAGATTTGTTCGGCTTATGGAAATCTCCAGTTAAATGACTTGCCAAGCACATTGATATTAAATTTTATTGCAGTTCACAAATATACATATTGGTGAAATTTTTCATCAAAGTAATGTCCCTTCCTCAACGAGTCCAGACTGCTCCTAAATCTAGTGTATGTTTTTTGGTCCTCTTTTTAGGACAATGCTACTATGGTATAAAAGACAGAAAGAGTAAATTACATTCAGAATGCCATCCACAGATATCCTTGAGGGTTATAGTGCAGGAGCATGTGCAATCCCGTGGGCATTTTTTGAAGAAAGCATGGCACCTCTTCAGATGTCTAAAATACAACCTCAGTATAAATAAAAACATAGGTGGCAGTTTGAGATTTTGCTAGATTCAAAATGGCAGCCAGTTTCAAAGATTGCCGCTTAGCAATAATGATGATTCTTATTCTTACAGCTAAATATCACAGGATTGCTCGATTATAATGATCTATACATCAAATTATATGTTTTTGGTGATGGCAAATCTGATTCTGACCTTAAAAATGCATTGATATGACATGTGCTCATTTATTTGCTTATTTCTCTAATATCGGAGCAAATAATTGCACCTGTATACATGTAACTCAGTTGAAAAGGCCCAAAATATTAAATAATAAGGCATATATTTCAATATTTGACACAAAAACCTTCTTTAATCATGAATTTGAAGACAACAGAGAACGATGATTTTCTATACTGTTTGGTGTTTAAGTCAGAATATATAAAAAGTAATCATACAATAGCAGGAATAGGTGATGAAGTTTACCTAAACAGACTATTGCCCAAAATGCTGATCATTTAGTTTCTTTAACATCATTTAGCTTTTTCTGACAATTAAAAAGTGTAAGTAAAATTGGTTGAAATGTCACTTAAATGTGCTATTAGAATAATGACCTGGAATAAGATGTTACACACATTTACCATGCATACATTTATCAAAGAACTAGCGATTCATACATGCCTGATCAACTATTACCTTTGAATGTACAGCGAATAATTATGCTGTTAATGGTTTTACTGTTCAAGTTGACTCAAAAGATTCAACCAGAGAGCTATATTGTACAATAGTTCCAATATGAGTCCTTTGCTGACAAATTATGTTCATGAATAAAAAGTATAATCTATGAAACGGAGCATTAGAACAACTAAAACCAACATGGTATTATGTGCTGTGCCTATGTATATTTTCATCGCTAAATAGCATCTCAATTTTCATCATCACTTTCATCTAACTCTATGGACTCTGTATTTTTACATTCTACCTTACTATCAGAGCAACTGCATAAATCTGTACACCTGAAGTCTGCACTTTGACAAGAACAATGGCCAATGTAACAGACTTTTTACAGCCACACTTAACCAAGTCAATCATTGCATGTGGTGCTGGTGGTTGTTTAGTCATAACTGGTTCCCATTCTTTTCCATCAAACTTCCACCCATAACCCTCAGGTGATGGTAGTCTGGGATTTGCAATTCGATCTTGGTTCCATACCAGTAACTGGTAATGTGTGCACAATATGGCCTCCAGGATATGCCTCAGAGGTTGGTAGGAGTTTTTCTGACTCAGCCTGCTTCTTCTTGGAAAACCACCATCTTAAGTTTTTCAGCCAGGAAATATGAGTCTTTGGAAGGTAAATCTGACAAACAAATATCTCGATGGAGGTGAGTATTTCATCTGTTGTTCGGTCACTAGTGCCTGGACTTGTCAGTGCTGATAGAATATCATCCTCTGCATCCTGAAAAGCTTTCCAACAGCTAATTTTCCCCTTGCCAGGAAGGCTACCTGTGTTATCTGTACCACTGAGTGTATGAAATGCTGGAAGGGCAGCAGTTCTATTTGGACCAAGTGCCTCAACAATTGGTCTCAGAGGGATCACTCTATGCCGCTGTCCCATTCCTGTCACAAATGATGTCTTGACACAAATCTGGATACCACCTGGTAGCGAGAATAAACACGTCAGTATCTGGGGAATGAATCTGCAGAGTTGTTGCAACTGAGGATATTGTATCCAGAGCATGCAGCAGACGTTTGGTGTTTGGCTCTTCTTGGCTGCTGTCAAGGAAGCTCATATCCCTGTATGTGCCTTGACGCTTGCTACCACTAGCTAATTACATTTTGATGATTTTCAGCAGCTGCAGTCAGTAGTTTCTCTGCCACGTATGCTGTTAATTCATGCTTTGTTTGTGTATGAGACAATGGTTTCTTCAAGGATATGCTGGCAATGTTTGTTGTGTCTGTCATGTGATTCGCGACTGGTGGTTGCCCTCCATGTCATCTTACTCTAATGGCCAGTTTCAGTGAATTTTCTATATCATATCTGTCAAATATTAGGCGCAGCTCATCACAATCACTGTATTTCTGCAAGATGTGTTCCGTAAATCTTTGTGCAAGCTCTTAACAGTGCCTCACGTCCTTTGGCTTTGCAAAAGCTTGGACCTCTGCCATTACATCAACAATGACTAGCCTACTGTTTTCATTGGTCCTTCAGCTGTGCCATCATTAGTGCTGGTTGCATTGGTCATAATTTCATTATTTCCAGGAAGCTTCTCTAGGATGTCCATAAAACTGATCTTCATTGAACAAAGAAGTTTTGTACCATCGGGTGCAAACAGAGATCTTGGGACAATAGAAAATTCATATTTCCCCACAGCATCTAAGTTTATGTCGGGCCTAGCCTTGCAGTCAACCAATAGTCTTGCAATCAATGAACAATCCTGTTTCAGTTCAACCACATTGTCATGAGTAGTTATTCTTATTTTCTTTACTGTACTCTTCCTTGTAGCCAGCTTCTGTTTCTTCACTGGGGCCCAGAGGTTTTCAGATACACTTTTGATTCGTTTAGCAACATGTCTCAAAAAATTCTTGTCCAATCTCATCTAGTTTGCAAAGATCCTGTTTGACATTTTCAGGAATGACTGATTTGATAACCAAGTTGAACAGGGATTTGTAAAGCCTCTTCAAGTAGCTACAAGCTTCAGAACACTGTTTTCATGGCGTTCCAATACAGTTGCAGAAAGAGTTGCTAAGAAAAATTCAAGGAAACTGACTTTTTTTTCCCCCATATTTCTACCTTTATTTTTAGATTTTGGTCCAGAATCCTCGATAATTTCTTAAAAACAGTGTAATACTTCATTACAGCATAGTCAGAAACATGCAACTTGATGAAAAGATTATGAAAATCGGACTATCCTATCCGATTCTATCTGTATATTAAGAAATATCAATATCGCTTGGTGACAATTTTCGAAATTGGCCGCCATTTTGAATCTAACAATATTTCAGATTACCACCTTGATTTTTCTTGTAGCTATGTCCCTAAGACATCTAAACAGGTGCCATGCTTTCTTCAAAAAGATGCCCACAGGATTTCATATCTGCACATATGCGCCTGCACTATTATGTTTATACCATCGTCACTGTTTTCCAGCCATTTTAAGTTCAAGGACTAATTGTTTTCAGAAACACAAGGCCAGTCTTTTGATAGACCCTCAACACTCCACCAGCCTCGTTAAACTCAGTTATAAACTGTTTACATTGTTAACACACACACACACACACACACACACACACACACACACACACACACACACACACACACACACACACACACACACACACACACACACACACACACACACACACACACACACACACACACACACACACACACACACACACACACACACACACACACACACACACACACACACACACACACACACACACACACACACACACACACACACACACACACACACACACACACACACACACACACACACACACACACACACACACACACACACACACACACACACACACACACACACACACACACACACACACACACACACACACACACACACACACACACACACACACACACACACACACACACACACACACACACACACACACACACACACACACACACACACACACACACACACACACACACACACACACACACACACACACACACACACACACACACACACACACACACACACACACACACACACACACACACACACACACACACACACACACACACACACACACACACACACACACACACACACACACACACACACACACACACACACACACACACACACACACACGTACGTACGTACGTCAGGCATAACATAGCGTCCACTCTCGCTTCGCGATTGGAGGTGTAAAATTCATTTGTTGGCAGAGGAACATAACAAACGTTTAACAACTTTGGAATATCAACTAGAAATTGAAGGTGAGATGATGCCGTGAAATATTTTCTTTTGTCCCGAAAGTGTACATACATAGATACATACAATTCGGCATACGACACTTCCGAAAAGTACATGCCTACAAACTGCCGACATTAAATTCTCAAAAGGATGCAGATCTACTTGCAGTAAATATTTACATCTCATTAAAGCAACTTACGAGCCACTCTGTAATAACGACTTCAACTTCAGTTCAAAAACTTCTCCAGTATTTGGCCACTCTCCCAGAAAAAAGACAAAAAAAGTCTGGTATTACCAAGGCTACAGTACAAAAGATGTCGACATTCTGAAAGGATTAATGACACTGTAATTTATTTTGCCGGTTCCACAGCTACAATAGCCAGTGCAAAATTTCATGCATTTGCTTGGCGTTAGGCCCAAAAATAAAAAAAGATAATAAATATCTTCAAAGTGGTAAATAGAGAACATTTCTAATCGCTAACTGTCAAAAATCCTTCTTAATCTCCTCAATCCGACTACTTATTTTTACCGTGTTCCTAACCTCACTAGACAATTTGATTAACGATTTAGAAACAACTTTCTATAGCCACGGGATTACACAGAGCCATAAACAACCTCCAAACTACATTATTTCTTTTCCTAAGCTGATGACATCGTCAAAGGGAGGCAAAAGCTAAATGGAAAAAAAAAAAAAAAAAAAGGTACTTTCCTGGAATATCCATCCATCCATCCATCACCTTATCCTACGTTGCCCCATGAGGAGCGTAGGAGCCCGGGGCTAGGCAAGTTGGTCCTGGCATTTAAGATGAGAGTGACCAGCCTCACTCATCCCTGAGTGGCATTACGTGAGCAGTAAACCCCAACCACCCTTGGATATAAACCTTCACCGGCTCAATCCGACTGGAGCACCGTTATTACCCACTAACCCACCAGGAGCCAAAATTTGGTTATATGGTTACCACCCAGCGTAGTAAATGGTTTCCTGATGTACAGGAAACCATTTGGCTTGTCACTCAGTGTAGAGTCACCCACAGGCATAAGGAAGAGGAAAGAATGAAGGAAAGAAAGACAGAAGAGGATGGATGGAAAAAAGGATGGAGGAGAGGAAAGGGCAGACACCCGAGAGCAGCACTACATCAAGTGAGTGAATGGTGAGCGCCCCCACCTACCACAAAATAAAGGTGATATGAAAAAAAAAAAAAAATCTTTTGATGGTAGCAAGGTTAAAGTATAATAAAAAGCGTCATCGCACTGAAAGAATTAGAAAATGTGAAAGGAAAACCCAAGGAGGGAAGAAAGTTTCAAGAAAAGTCGTAGAAACAAAAGTTGGAGAAATATTGCCACAATACGGGGAACATCCAGTCATAGAAAAGTGCAGATGGAAAAACTAGCATGGGTGGAAAGGGGAGGAATGCGACGGAAGGCATATACTGAAAGTTACAGTTGTGAAAAATAATACGAGTATACAACATATAGGTAAACAAATGTAGTCCGGAAAAAGATAATCAAATGGTGGAAAGTGAAGAAAATCTACCAAAGCAAAGGCAAAAAAATATAGTCCTATATGGATATTTTAAAAGATGGTAATAAGAAACCATATTACAAAAATAATGATAAGGATAAATATTATATAAAACAGAAACTAACCTATGAAAAAAAAAAATGAATTAAAACTAAAATAAAACGTTAGACAAAATCTACATTAACAGTGTAAAGCGCGCGCACGCACACACACACACACACACACACACACACACACACACACACACACACACACACACACACACACACACACAGTTGGCTTGCAGTCCTAACGGACCCGGGTTCAAATCCCTCTGGGGCAGGGAACAGTTTAAGGATTTGAATTTCATAAATACCAGACTTTACTGATCTACCAGAAGACCCGCCGACATGTAAAAATACCCTCGCTAATACCAATACACCAGTCTTGTATGAGACAGCCCTAGCATGTATTCAGTAGGGACGGTGGGTGATAGCGCCGAAGTGGTGACATGTAGAGGTGTACGGTACGTTGGAGGACTACTGGGCCTTGAAAGCAGGCTGTGAGGCCTATGCCCAGAGTCGGTCACACACACACACACACACACACACACACACACACACACACACACACACACACACACACACACACACACACACACACACACACACACACACACACACACACACACACATTCAACTCTGAAACTTGCAACATCCACAGGTTTTCCTCATATTTTAGTGTTTACACCTTCAGCCAGAGGTCGTCGGTCTTTATTTTATTCTTCTGCTACTTGACGATTTTAATAGACGATTTCATACATCACTGGAAGGCACCTTAGCAGAGCAAGGAATATCGCAGCAGCACCTGACACTGACAGTTCAAAAATTCTTTCCTAAGTTTAAAAACATCATCTGGAGGTACCAAGAACGAAATGAAAATGACATCAACTGGTTGCAGAAATGTAGGTTTTCTTAATGTTTTCAGGGTACCGGTAAGAGTGGAGGAGTAACGAATGTGTGTGTGTGTGTGTGTGTGTGTGTGTGTGTGTGTGTGTGAGAGAGAGAGAGAGAGAGAGAGAGAGAGAGAGAGAGAGAGAGAGAGAGAGCGGAGTTTGGAACGAGGGGAAAGAGACAGGAGAGGGTGGGAAAAATAGAGAGGGGGGAAGGGGATGGGGAAGGGAGAAAAGTTTTGGCGCAGGAGGAAGTAGGTGTGCTTGATTGGGAGGCTGTCGGATCATTAGCTAGGTTTCCAAACTTTTCTGTTTTGTGGTCCCTTGGACAAAATACGGTGATATTCGTGGTCCGTGTCTTCATATATATTTGGAAGAAACAAACAAAGCAACATGGCTTCATCGGGCATATTAAGTGTAAGAATTTAAAACTCTAGTAATAACAGGTGAATAAGGAGCACCTGTACATAAAAGCCCCCTCCCCTCCCCACGAAAAATGGGGAAAACTCATTGATATGGTTCAAACTGCATTTTGCTACTGAGGTATCTGTGGTTGACTCACACAGTAAGGGCACAGCAGAGGTGATCTGCTACAAACAAATTACGATGTTGTTCTTATATGGCCAAGTGGGTCGGAAATTGTCACTTTGCAGAGGTTTATGGACGAAAATGCGTGAAAAACCAACCAGATAATTTGCTGATAATGAGCCAGTACCCCATTGTCACTCAAACCTTCGTCAGACTCCACTCCATGAATGTGTCCTTAGCAATGAGTTGTTTCGAAGTTCCAAAAATTAATTTTGCTTTGCTTCCATGTATGCTTTGCACAACATAGATAAGAGAACATCTCTGAGAAAACACATTGAGAACTTTTGCCGTTACATACTCCAGGCGCTAAGGATTTCTCCACTGCATGGCCTCCTTGGAGGCTATGGCCTCAGTTTGGGACAATTGACTGGAACGCGAAATGGTGTAAATACTAGGACAAGTGTAACACATGTGGGACGAGCAGACACCGTAGCAGAGCAGAGCAGAGCAGAACAGGGTCGAGATGAGAAAGGGAGAGCATAGAAGAGGATATAAGCAGAGGAAAAGAGTGAAAAGGAGAGAGGAGGAAAGACGCTCAAAGCAGAACAACGGACGACAAATCATAAAAGAAAGACAGAGAAGAGGAGGGCGGAGAAGAGGAGATAAGAACAAACTAGAGCAGAGGTGACAAGGCAGAGGCCAAAAGCAGCAAGGAGAGGAGAAGAGAGGAGAGAAGAGAAGGCGAAAAGAAAGACGGAAGGAAAGGAGAGGAGGGGAGAGGAGAGGGGAGGATCAGACAACGAGAGATGAACACAGAATAGCAGAGGGGTAGATGAGGAGAGGAGATAAAAGCAACGAAAAATACATCAGAGTAGAAGAGAATGGAAGAGGCTAAGTAAACGACGAAAGCAGAGAAAGGGAAAGGAAAGCGAGGGGATAAAGGAGAGGAGAGGAGGAGGGAGAAAAAATAGAAAGGTAGTAGGAGGATGGGAAAAGAATGGTAAAAGATGAGAAGGGAGAGGAAAGGAGAGGGAAGATGAGAGATCAGAAGAAAGGAAAAAAGAGAGAAAAGAAAGAAGAAGAAGAGAGACAAGGAGAACAGAGAGAGAGAGAGGGAGGGGGGGGGTGCTGGCTGTCTTAATTGGACAGATGCTAGATAAGATGTAGAGAAGGTGAGAGTATAAGAAATTCAGGAAGATATGGAAGAACAGTGAGGAAGTAGCTGAAAAAAGAGGTAAATGAGACAAAAAACTGTAGTATACCAATGGAATGAAGGAGGGAGAGACACGGAATAATACGGGGTACTCTATATGGAGGAGCAAAGGGAACTGCGGTACGGAGAAAGATGTCATGAATACACACACACACACACACACACACACACACACACACAAACACAGAGAGAGAGAGAGAGAGAGAGAGAGAGAGAGAGAGAGAGAGAGAGAGGAGTGCAGGAATAGAAGAAAGGGTCGGGTTAAGTAAAAAGTCAGGCAGGACGAAACGCAAAAGAAAAAAAATGAAGATCAATTGACACGTAAACAACGTAAGGGAGAGACATGAAAAAATAAAAAGGAAAGGAGCGAGTGAAGTGTTTGGGAAAAGAAGGACGACAACGTGAAAAAGGGACGCGTAGAGAAATATAATAGAGTAGAACAAGTGCTCGTGGGCCCTTCGGGCCCCTCGCACTTGCTCCTGCGGAGGGCTCTCGCGTTTATGTGCTGTTCTAGTGTAACGTTGTCACTTGGATTTTTTGCAGCTAACCAACTGATCATGTTATTTGCTGCTTCGGGAATGGAACCCAAGTTGTCCGAACGCAAGTCCGACGTACACACACAGACACACGGCTACTGCTACAGTTTATTTTAGATCTACCTCTGGGCAAAAAATTCTACGGAGATCCTATGCCGGGCTTCGGGAGCGGCGTTTTTTGGTCAAAATGTGATCGTTCATTAAATATATTAAAAGTTTTTCAATCGTAATGGGACCAAGTTTTTTCACATCAGCGAGTTTTTGCGATTTTTATACCAATTTTGGCGCGATTTGAATGTGTAGTTTCGGCTGCCCAAAACACACACACACACACACACACACACACACACACACACACACACACACACACACACACACACACACGGCTAGTGCTAAAGTACTGTATATTAGAAGGCAATCAGAGCTCTGAAAGAGTCTCAAAAATTTAAGAGAAAAGAAGCATATACGATGAAAAACGAGAGGAAAGATGAAATGGTGAAAAAAAAAAAAAAGAGAAAATGAAGATGAGAGCTTAATAATGTGAGAGGAGGTAGAGGTGAAACTCTGCCGGAAAAGGAAATGGGGAGGCTGAAGACTGTGAAAGAAAAGATGTCCAGAGTGTGAAAACTGTATGATAAAAGAGATTAGAGGGTGAAAAACAGCATGAAAAAGACGGTAAGGGGATGAAAATTATGAGACGAAGTTTGACAGGATGAGAAATGGGGAAGAATAAAAGAAGATGAAAGATGGAAGAGAAGATATGAGAGGGGGAAAAATACCAGTGTAACTTCAGATAAAGACATATTGCGGTGACTAAAGACATGCAGATATGAACAGGAAAGAAAAAAGGACAATAAGTGCAAAGAGAAAACCATAATTGGAAAGAGAAAGAATAGAAATAATATGCAAAAGAAAAATAATGAGAAAGGAAGAAAGTGAGTGGAAGTGAACAGGCATGAGATAGGTCCCTCAGTACGATAAATATCCTCTAAGTTAAATATATTTGATGTTAGGAGAAAAATGTATGAAGAAAATGCATTACTTTAGTGTTAATATTATACTAACACTTCAAGAGATCACTTTGAGCGTAAAAAAATATAAAAAATAATAACAATAATACTATTAGTAGTAGTAGTAGTATTTGTTATAATAATAATAATAATAATAATAATAATAATAATAATAATAATAATAATATTATTATTATTATTATTGGTGGTAGGTGGGGGCGCCCACCATCCACTCAGTGTAGTGGTACTCTGTTTTTAGGGTAGCTGTACACTGAGTGGCAAGCCAAATGATTTCCTGTAAACCAGGAAAGCATTTACAACGCTGGGTGGTAACCTTATAACTAACCAACATGTGTTCCCTACATGACAACAAGTGGGCTGGCGGAGGATTAATGCCCTTCCCCGGAAAATAATTAACAAAAAATACGAACAAGAAGCCTTGGACCAGGACTGACCAAAAGGTGACTGAGGACCGAACAAAGGACATGATGCGGATGGCGACGTGGAATGTAAGGCGTGCAAATGATAAGGTGAAAGAGAGAAAGATTGTCCAGGTGCTTGAGGGTGGGAAAGTGGATGTATGTGGATTAACTGAAACTAAATGACGGGGTGAGAGGGTGAGAGAATGAGAGTATGGTTGGGGTATATGCGCAGGAGTAGGTGAGAATGAGAGGGCAAAAGATGGATTGTAGAGAATGTGACTATGGATGGGGTATATGTGCGGGAGTAGGTGAGAATAAGAGGGCAAAAGAAGGAGTGTGTATTGTGGTGAGTAACAGGTGGAAGGAGAATAAGAGAGTATGTATCAGTTCGATCAAGGACTGTGTGGGTAAGATTGAAAATTGGACTACAAATGTGGGCGATTGTGTGCATGTATGCGCCAACACAAGAGTGAGAGAAGAGTTCTGGAAAAATGTGGAAGCATGCATGGAAAAGTTTGAAAGGAATGAGAGAGTGTTTTTGATTGGCGATATGAACGGTAAAGTAGGGAATGTGAAGATGGGTGGAGTAGTTGCTGAGTGAGGTGTGCCTGCTGAGATAGATGAGAATAGCAGAGTTTTAGTGGACATTTGTGCCGGGAGAGGGTTGGTGATAGCCAAAACCCTCTTCAGGTACAAAATGATCCATAGGTATACATGGCGAGTGATGAGAGGGGTCCCACCCTTCTCATCACTCGCCATCTATACCTTAATGAACGGAAGGCAGTGATTGATTATGTGTGTGTGGATGAAGGGATGCGAAGGTGTGTGATGGATGTAACAGCATATACAGCTTGTGCGAGTGGACTTTCTGAGCACCACTTGGTGGTGGTGAGAATCAAGGTCCAAGTGAAATGGAGAAATAGAAGAACAGAACGATGGGAGGAAGTAGTATATGCAAGGAGAGTGGAAAAGTTACAAGAGGATGAGAAAAAGGCAGAATATAAGAGAGAAGTGGAGGAGCAATTGGGTAAATATGGATTGGAGCAGATGGGGGACGTGGAAGACGTGTGCAAGATATTCACAGAAGAAATCTGTGCATCATGTAAGGTGGTGTGGGGGGTGAAGAGAAGACGAGAGTGGGTGCAAGGAACAGCATCGTGGAATGAAGAAGTGAGAGAAGCTATGGCACAAAAGAAGAAAACATATATAGTGAGTGGATGAGAAACAGGGACGTGGAAGAAACTGAGAGATGGAAGAGAGAGTTATATGTAGAGAGGAAGAGAGAGGTGAAAAGATTAGTAAGAGAGAGTAAGGAGGGAGTGGATGAGGAATTTGGAAGGAATTTGAATGTAAAGTGGAAGGAATGTAAGAAAATGTTCTGGAAAAAGGTAAAGAGAGTTAGACAGGGTGTCAATGAAGTTTGTTGGGGAGTGCAAGATAAAAATGGTGGATTACCAGTGGAGAAGGGAGAAAAAGTAAGCAGATGGAGAGAACACCTTAAGGAAGTGCTGAACATAGAGAATGAAAGTAATGCGAGTATAAGTGGCTGGGGAATGGCTGGGAGAAGGAGGGATGTGAGAACAGAAGAAGAAATCAGTAGGATGGAAGTTGTGGAAGTAATGAAGAAAGTCAAAATGGGGAAAGCCCCAGGAACTGATGGAATGTGTGGTGAAATGCTGAAGCATGGGGGAGAGATAGTAGTAGAATGGATGTGGAAGATGTGCGGATTGGCCTGGAAGGAAGGTAGAGTCCCGGACGACTGGAAGTCAGGAATAATTATTCCCTTGTACAAAGGAAATGGGGAAAAAGAAGTGTGTGGTAATCATAGGGGCATTTGTCTTCTTAGTGTAATAGGAAAAGTATATGGTAGGATATTTATTGGCAGAGTTAAGGAAATAACAGAGGAATTAGTTGGAGAAGAACAGGGAGGTTTTAGGAAGGGAAAAAGTTGTGTAGATCAGATATTCATTCTTAGCTCTTTAGTTGAAAAGTCTCTAGAGAAGGGAAAGAAGTTGTATGCGGCCTTCATGGATATGGAGAAAGCATACGACAGGGTGGATAGACAAGGATTGTGGAAATATTAAGAAGATATGGAGTAGATGGGAAGTTGTTGAATGCTGTGAAGAGTATGTATAAGGTGCTAAGGCTGGAGTGAGTGTGGATGGTGAACTGAGCGAATTTTTCTACTTCAAGGTTGGACTGAAACAGGGATGTGTCATTTCTCCATGGTTGTTCACACTGTATATGGATGGGGTTATAAAAGAGATACTAGGTAGGGCAGTGATGTTGGAGTGGCTCTAATGGGAGAGGGCAGTGTTCGGAAACTCCCTGTACTGTTGTTTGCAGATGATACCGTGTTGTTAAAGGAAGACGAAGGGGAGCTGCAAGACTTGGTGATTGTGTACGAAACAGAGTCTAAAGGTGAATGTAAAGTTATGGTATTCGAGAGAAGTGAAGTCAGTGAATGTACAGTGAGGTTGGATGAGGAAGAAATGGAAAATGTGAGTGCGTTTAAGTACTGTACTTGGGTAGTGTGATGAGTAAGGATGGAAGTTTGGAGGATGAAGTTCTTAAAAGGGTACAACAAGGGAGAAAGGATACTGGTTCCTTGAAACCAGTGATAAGGAACAGGGAAGTGAGCATGGAAGTGAATAAGTTACTACATGACAGTATTATGATACCAACTCTGACGTATGGAAGTGAAGTTTGGACCTTGTCGGAGGGCCAGAAGTCAAGAGTTAGGATAGTGGAAATAAGTTATCTGAGAGGAGCAAGTGGAGTCTTCGAGAGAAATGAAGTCAGTGAATGCACAGTGAGATTGGATGGGAAGGAGATGGAGAATGTAAATGAAGTACTTGGGTGGTGTGATGAGTAAGGATGGAAGTTTAGAGGGTGAAGTGCTTGAAAGGGTGCAGCAGGGAAGAATGGTTGCTGGTTCCTTGAAAGCAGCGATAAGAAACAGGGAAGTGAGCATGGAAGTGAAAAAGCTACTACATGACAGCATTGTGATACCAGCTTTAACATATGGAAGTGAAACTTAGACCTTGTTGGAGAGACAGAAGCCAAGAGTGAGAGCAGTGGAAATAAGTTATTTGAGAGGAGCATGTGGAGTCACATGGAGAGACACTGACAAATGAGGAAGTGAAGGAGTGTTGTGGTGTGGATATGGATGTGATGGGATGCGTTAGGAGAAACACATTAAGATGGCTTGGCCATGTGGAGAGGTTGGGGAGTGAGAGACTGACGAGGAGAGTGTATGTGAGTGAAGTGGAGGGGGGAAGGGGGAGAGGAGGCCAAAGATTAGATGGAGGGATGGAGTGGAGAGGGATATGAGAGAGGGGGGTGTTAGCTGGGAGCAGGGCAGTGAAATGACGGGGGACAGAGCGACATGGAGGCGATTTGTTTGTGGCCATCCCTTGCGGGATTAAGGTGTTTGGCAATAGATAGATAGATATGGATGTGGAGTCACATGGAGAGACAGGCTGACAAATGAGAAAGCGAAGGAGCTTTGTGGTGTGGATGTGGATGTAATAGGAAGCGTTAGGAGAAACACACTGAGGTGGTTTGGCCATGCGGAGAGGATGGGGAGTGAGAAACTGACGAGGAGAGTGTATGCGAGTGAGGTGGAGGGGGAAGAGGGAAGGGGAGGCCGATGGTGAGATGGAGGGATGGAGTGGAGATGTATATGAGAGAGGGGTGGGGGGGAGGTAAGCTGGGAGCAGGGCAGTGAAGTGGCACGGGAGAGGGCGACATGCAGGTGATTTGTTTGTGGCCACCCCTCACGGGATTAAGGCGTCTGGCAATAGATAGAAGGATAGAGAAAAATAATAATAATGTTGGTGATGATGATGATAATAATAATAATGATACTACTACTACAACTACTATTACTACTACTACTACTACTGATACTACTACTACTACTACTTCTACTACTACTACTACTACTAATAATAATAATAATAATAACAGTAATAATGATGATGATGATGATGATGACAACAACAATATTGATAATAATAATGATAATAATATTAATAATAATAATCAGTGGTAGGTGGTGGCGATCATCATCCACTCACTTGATGTAGTGCTGCCTACTTCTTCCTTAGCCTGTATCATTCTTTTTCTGTGCCTGCCCTCCTCTCTTCCTATTTCTCCCACGTTTCCTGTCACTTCTTATTGCTTTTCTCTCCTTTACAGGTGGTTTTACCTTGTGTGACAAGCCAAATGGTTTCCTGTAACCCAAGAAACCATTTACAACGCTGGGTGGTAACCAGATAACCAAACTACACGTGCTCCCTACGTGTCAACAAGTGGGTTGGTGGAGGGTTAGTGCCCCTCCCAGTAAAATAAATAACTCAAAGTCAAATGGCCACCCCTTACGGGATTATGGCATCTGGCAATAGATAGATAGATATAATAATAATAATAATAATAATAATAATAATGATATGATGATGACGATGATGATGATAATAATAATAATAATAACAATAATAATAACAGACAATTCAGTATTGGTTACTTCTAGCCATCTATATACCTAGACATTTTCCCCCTAGGGGAGTAGCCAAGACAGGACGACACAAGCACCATAATACATATCCACACACACAGATTTACTCGTATGTTAGCCTTTAAGCGGAGAAGAGACCGCTCCTCACCTCACCACACCGCACGAGGGTCAACTGAACAGTGCAATCCAGTGACATCTGCAGCAGGTTCCAGCA
The DNA here is from genome assembly GCF_032717465.1 of Coenobita brevimanus. Taxonomy (NCBI): domain Eukaryota; kingdom Metazoa; phylum Arthropoda; class Malacostraca; order Decapoda; family Coenobitidae; genus Coenobita; species Coenobita brevimanus. The sequence goes on along the minus strand of NC_137053.1, from coordinate 29,604,368 downwards.
GCAGAGCTGGTCTCCACCTGCCACATCATAGTGGACCCAACCCCTTCCCTGCTCCTGACCCGATCAGCTGATCAGACCAGATGCAGGAGAACATCCCGTCGGGATCGCATCACCATTTATGCATTAACAATTTCTCTCCATTCTTCATTATCATGCGCATCCACTTTTCCTTGCCCTACAGACATCCCTCTCCCATCGAACGTTTTCTTCACATTGTCCACTCATCGTATTCGCTGTCTTCCTCTCAGCCTTACACCTCTGACATCAGTTACTTAAAATGTCAGTAATCTTATCACTTCCAGAGATCATTTTGACCATTTCAAGGCACCAATAATAACCGAGAATCCAGTATTAGTTACTTACAACAGGCATATGCCTATCGACTAGACAAACGTCATTTAGGAAGAGATAGTTTAAGTCTTTCACTGTGTTTATGTCATTTACTTTTTTTTTCTAGTCATCTTTAAACGGTTTTACTAGGGTTAAGAAAATAGGTGCAGTCGTTAGGAGTTAGACAATGTCTTTCTTAATCCTCTTAATATAGCAGTTATTTCCTAAGTGCGCGTCCGCACTTGTCCTCGGACATGTGTTGACAGGACAGATGGCAATATGCTTGGATACATGAATGCAGCAGGATATGGACACATGTATGTAAAGATGTTTCGGTGCAACTTCCAACTTACTGGCAACAGAGGTGATGCGGTTTGTCCATACAAGGCAGCTAAGACTTCACCATGATGTTGCTAACATGATGTGGGCGATGCTGTTCCGAGCAAGGTTGAAGCTAGTTCATTATTCTGTTGTTTACATGTTGCCAGCACTTGTTCCAGCACACATGTAGACGCGCCCTACTGTAAGATGAACAAAACTGTGGTTGGTGAAGGAGTCTACGGTCCACTTACTCAGTGTAGTGGTGCCTTCAGTTGATTCCACACCGAGTGACAAACCAAGTGGTTTAATGTAACCTAGGAAACCGTTTACTACACTAGGTGATACCCATAACCTGATGTTCCAGTGGGTTAGGGCGCTCCAACTGAATGGCACTCGCAAAGGTCTTCATCCGATAGGCGGTCGAGGTTTATCGCTCACGTAGTGATACCTGTGGGTTAGTGAGGCTGGTCACCCTCGGCTTAAATCCTGGGACTAAAAAGCTTAGCCCCGGGCCTCTACACTCCTGATGTGCCAGATATAGATAGATGAACGGAACAGAATCGTGTGAGGCGGCAAGAATATAACTTAAAAGGCATTATCATACTGCTTGGTTTAATCATTTCAACAGACGACGTCATAATGTATTTGATTTGTGGTTAAGCGATGAGATTTTACTAACCTTAAGGGAACCCTCTAGCGATAAAGGGGTTGTTGACATTTACCTAACCTTTCCAGTCCAAAAAGTCAGTTGTACGCTGAATTAAATCGTCAGGGGTGGCTAGAAAGGAAAAAAAAAAAAGTATGCAATCTGGCTGAAGGGATTCAGCCTTCATACCGATTCAAAATAAGAGATCATGGTACTGCAAGGTTTAAGGGAGGCGCTGATGAAATAGAGGGTTTTGGGAGCAAGCCATGTAATAAAGAGTAAAGCTAAAAGAGAAAATAAGAGGGTGGGTGACGAAGCTCTATGAGAGAGAGAGAGAGAGAGAGAGAGAGAGAGAGAGAGAAACCTAGAAATGTGAACACAGATCTGAACGGCAGGAAGAGCATAAATACTGAGGTTATAACGACAAGAGCTCATCTGGCACTACCCAACAGGTAAAAATAACCAAACAAGAAAAGAGAGAAAAAATATCGAATTACCTCCTTTCTTTGAATTGTTCCTGAGAGCCAGGAAAGTATCTTAACTTTTTTCTGGGCTCACATTTGCTCCACTGGAATTTTTACATTCAGTTATCACAAATATTTGACTAACAAGGTGAAAAATAAGCAAGAACCCTTTGACACTTAAATAAATTTTAACGCTCAGTAAATGCCCTTATAAATCATTGAAAAAATGTTAAGTGCCTTTTGGTCTCTGCTGAGGGCAAAGGAATCTCTTGCTTCTTTTCGAACTCGTACCTTAGGTTTCTTTCTAAAAAGCTTAGTGATGCATATTTATCGGTAATGTATGATGCATCTGCCTTCACAACGATAACAACGAGTGTATACTTAATATATGCATGCCATATGTGTACTGTCTCTCGACCTATCTACTGATCAGTCAATATATATATATATATATATATATATATATATATATATATATATATATATATATATATATATATATATATATTAAGGTGTTTTTAAAAAATCAGTTTTCGAAAACTTGAACAAGTTCTCCTTACCGTAGTTCCACTTTATGGGAAAACACTTCTGGCTAAGTTTCACTGAAACTGAGGTATATTTAGAGGTCGCTCAAAAGTAAAACGTTTTTAATGTCTTGAAAAATTCACTATTTTTCTAACGTGATGCATCTGTGCACTCTAATAGAAAGGTTTTGCATTTTACAGTATAAGATCTGAAACTAACATGTAGCAATTTATTTTCCCTGGTTAATTACATTTACTTTTCTTTCGAGAGAGCTTGGTAACCAATAATGCATCACTGGTCTGTTTAACTGGAATACCGCAGCCGGATATAACTGGGAGCCGGTTATTCTCTGTGGAACAAGTACCAGAAATGTTTATGTTCCATCATGTGGAAAAGAAAGAGAATTTCCAAAGCTGCCAAAGAAACCATCTTGAAGGTGAGGGATATCTGGAAAAGAGCCAGCCTTCCACAGTATGATGGAGCGTGGCAAATCAAGAAGCCCAAGAAACCATATAAGAAGTATGTAAAGATGATGAAGAATAAAGGTAGAGACTGAGAAGATGAAGCAAGGTCTCTTCAAAGCGGATCTGGAAGAGACATTCGACGTGGCACACTCGAAGGCATTGAACATGAACATTCCAGATGAAGATATGCGATTTCTGATTAGTCAGCGTGAGGACAAAGCCTCGTCCTCAGTAGCTGATATCAATGTTGTAATGGCTAAGGTCAAGGAGAGAAAGAAGAACGCGATTCAGATGCCTAGGAGTGAAAACAGATAGACTTGAAGGAAAGCAGGAGGTTGGAGGAGACAGTGGCCCCCCTAAAAAGGGAGCCACTTCAAAGCCATCAAACTACAGACCAGTCGCCATAACTTACGTTCTCGGTAAAGTTTTGGGGGCACTAATAAACAAATACATACTCAAGCACCTAGAAAATAATAAATTAATCAATGATCGGCAGTATGGATTTAGACAAGAATGTTCAACTGTAGACATTCTTTGCCTTCTTACACATCAGATTAACAAAACAACAGACTAACATGGTAAAGCACACACAATAGCACTTGATATTTCAAAAGCATTTGACAGAGTATGGCACCATGCCATATTGTCAAGGGTGGGCAACCTCCGACCCATGGGCAAGATCCGGCCCGCGAAGGTCTAACGTCCGGCCAGCCAACCTGCTTGGCATGAGCATAGCAATCTGGCCCGCGAGACCCCAGCCAAAACAAATCAAATTCTGTTAAATTGCATCTGCTGGGCACATGCAGCTGGCAGATGCTATTTTGAAACTTGGTGCTTCCCTCATCCTGCACGACAAATCTTTCCATCATCCTGCCAGACGCCAGTGTCCATAGGACTTCTGCATTGAGAGGAGGTATGTGTCACTCTTAAGGCTGGTACACACTTGTTGTGTGTCCATGTATGTATGTAGTACTTTTCAAGTTCATACATATTTTGAGATCTTAACCCGCGAGCTCAAACACATTCCACGGTTTCCACCCCTTCAAATATGGAAGTTTATATCCTGAAATAGATTTAATTTCTATGTTTTCCAATACAGTTCTTGTATATAGTCACTTTCGTGTTCTCATCTGTCACTCCGGCCCGCGGGCTGCTCCGGAAAGTCTCATCTGGCCTCCGCTCCGAAAAGGTTGCCCACCCCTGGTCTAAGATGTCACACTATGGCCTTGCATCACTGGTTCCTATAATTTCCTCTTACATTCATAATAGAAAACTACGGGCCATGGTAGAGGGAATTTATTCCCAATTTCATTCCATAAATGCTGGCGTACATCAGGGATCAGATTTCGCCCCAACCCTCTTTTTCATTCATATAATTGACCTCCTATCTGTCACTCACAACCCAATACACTCTTACGCTGATGACTTGACACTTCATAGTTCTTTCACATTTAGTACCTCCTTTACACAATCTGATATAAATTCCCAAATAAACACAGGAGTTTCTCTGAACCAGGACCTTTCTAAAATCAATCAATGTGGACAGACAAATCTGGTCTCATTTAATGTTCAGAAAACTAAATACATTCATTTCTCCAACAGAAAGAATCCCTCAGACTCCCACATAATTTAAAATGATGTCAGTATTCCCATGTCCATTACAATTGATATCCTAGGTGTCACCAAACATCAACCTAAGATGGATAGCATATGGTAAATCCTTTGTTAAAAATGTTTCTAAAAAATTGAGACGTATGTACAGAGTTCGTCAATTTTTCACTTACGAGCAGTTGGCCACAATATACAAAAGTTATGTGCGTTCACAGATCAAATGCTGTTCGCCAGTGTGGAGTGGATGTGGAGCAGTTGCATTGAGGCAGTTGGACAAAATTCAAAATAATGCAATTAGATTAGTCAATAATCCTGCCATTACGCAGGATCTTCCTTCATTATCAGTACGTAGAGATGTTGCATCTTTAGCATTATTTTACCGATATTTTTTACCAAAAGTGCTCTGACGAACTTGCTCCAATTGTGCCTCCCCTTCACATTTGCTCCCAAAATACTCAGGCAGCTGGGAGTGCCCATGAACTTACACTCTCTTCCCCACAATGCAGAACCTGTGCTTATCAAAATTAATTTATCCCCAGAACTATACTACTGTCTGGAATTCACTTCGTTGGAGTTGCTTCCCGCAATCATTTAATCCACTTTATTTAAATCCAGTTGTTATAAATATTTTATGAATGGAGGATGCCTTTAGGCACATGGACTTGTTTTTTTATATCCTTTGTTTTTCCTTCCTCCATTCATTATTAAAAAAAAAAAAAAAAAAATGTACTTTCGTCATGCAGCATCAAGGAAGAATCCGAAAGCTTTCTGGGATAAGAAGTTGACTGCTGCCTGGGATCGGGACACTCTTTCGGTGTGCCAGGCAAAAAGTTCATATCCTGCTGCTGCCCAAAGCTTGATCATAAGCTCGGGGAGTTTGTGATTTCGCTTGCTACAATCCATGGAGCTCGATGCAAGAACAGAGAAGAGATAGCAGCTGGAATCTCTGCATCAATCAGGTCAAAGGATATCCCATTGACACTTCACTGGGATGAAAATCTACTTCCAAATATGTCAAGGCGAGAGTTCGCAAAGCTGGATTACAGTACTGGTTTCTGGGGAGGAGACTGAAGACATCCTAGGTGTTCCAGTAGCAATGAATGGAACTGGAGAAGAACTCGCTTGTATTGTGCTCTTTGAGGTTTAGGAGGCCAATCTTCAAGACAAGATTGTTGCATTGATCTTCGATACTACTGCAGCAAATACTGGAATAAATAGGGTGCTTGCACGGTAACTGAGCAAGAACTCGGAAGGTTAATTGTGTGGCTGGCTTGCAGACATCATATTCATGAAGTCATCCTGAAAACCGTCTGTGAAGTTTGCCACGATCTTCCTCTGGACAGATATAGGATTATGCAAGTGGTTGCAGACACACTGGCCTCTTATCAGTCAGTCCTTGTACAAGACTGTGGATACTGAAGATTTTATGGAGCTCTTCTCCATCAACATCGCCCTTCAGGAATGGAAGAAGTACATGCTGACATTCTTGAAATCAGCCATTGAGAGTGGAAGTCATCCTCGTGAAGACTGCAAGGATCTACTCCAGTTGGCATACATCTTCTTGGGGGGTCAACTTGACCAGTCAACTTTCTGCCCACCAGGAGCCATGCATCAGGCATGATGGATGACATAAGGGATTTATGCAATTACGACTGTGATGTTCGGCAGCCAATTCCCAACAGTGACGCAGAGAGAGGCACGAGGCATGTGCCAGATTGCACTCTTCATCTCCTTGATTTATGTTGAAGCATGGAATGAAGCGATGATTCCTCAATGGGCACCTCGAAATGATCTCCGTTTTCTCTCTCTCTCTCTCTCTCTCTCTTGGAGAACTACTCAGATCGGAGAGTTGCCGATGTGGCTGTAAAGGCGGCAAGACATCATTTGTGGTATCTGACAGAGGGCCTTGTGGGCCTTGCCTTCTTTGACGTGCATCTGGAAGTTTCAGCGAAGCAGGACATGGTGAAGAACTTGAAAAGGAAGAGTTGCAGCATACAGCAGACTTGAAAAGGCTTGAAGGCAAGAAGGCCTGGTCGAATAAGCCCTTGGCGGACTTCTTTTTCGAAAAATCAGCCAGTCTATCAAGTGTCTGATGGTTTCTGGCTTGGAGCCAACGTTCTTGAACAAGGATCCAGAGGAGTGGGAGGATGATGGAAACTACCAGAAACGAGTGAAGTCCTTGAAGGTGGTCAGTGACGCTGCTGAGCGTGGCATTTGTCGATCATGACGAAGGAGGACCAGAAACAGTTCCTGCTCAAGGTGGCCCCCGAGCAAGCACACCCAAGGAAGATGAAGAACGAGCTGGCGAAAGTGGCTTTTGGTTAGTGTACTAATTTCTGTATGGCACTTTTTAATTTGAATAAAAAAAAATAGCAAACATTTATTTTCCATTACAATGATAAAAGTCATCATTTTGAACGACCTCTAAATATACATCTATTTTCTCCAAAATTGGCTTGAATGATCATTATGAGATGTGTAACAAGGGAGTGATGTTCTTGCAAGAAAAAAAATATAGTGTTGAAATTGTTACCCTATTATTGAAACGCCCTAATATATATATATATATATATATATATATATATATATATATATATATATATATATATATATATATATATATATATATATATATATATATATATATATATATATATATATGTAAAAGACAAATAAGGATGGAGATTACACCCGCCAGCATTTTATTTCGATATATTTCTCCAAATTTTCGGACACTTCTCTTGGCCATCATCAGGATACATGTGTGGGATCTTTTATGGAAATTACGGTGCCATGGGTCCATTGCTGATGTGCTGATTATATATATATATATATATATATATATATATATATATATATATATATATATATATATATATATATATACACACACACACACACACACACAGAGTGATTCAAAAGAAACGTTATTCTGACTTCAAGTTAGATTTGCTAATTGTACGTTGTGTGCTGTACATGAACATTTTTGACATTACATACTGTACATATGTACATTGTTTACATGGCAAAAGCAGTTGATAATCAAAGCATATGTTGGAAGTGTGCCCCATCTTCATGGATGCATGCACGTGTACCCATTTTACGATACTAGCAGACACTTTACGTTGGGTTGCAACATTTATTTTTGCTATTGCATTTTCAATTTGGGCCTTCAGTTCATCTAATGTGTGTGGGTTTTCCTTATAGGCCACGCCTTTCAGGTATCCCCATAGAAAATAATCGGCAGATGTTAGGTCTGGTGATATTGGTGGCCACAAGTTTTTGGAGATGATTCGGTCTTCGAAAAATCCTGCAAGAATGACATTGTTTCATTTGATATGTGGGATGTGGCACCGTCTTGCTGAAACCAGCAGAAACGTTCATCTTCATTAAGAAGTATACAAACTGCATAATAAAGATTCCGGTATACATTCACCAGTCACGGTTGTTGTAATGGAAATCGGACCCACCACACGCCGCCGACTTACAGCACATCACACTCCAATTTTTTTGGCAATTTGAGTTTTTTTCGTGAATCATATGTGGATTTTCAGCATTTCAGATCCTACTGTTCTGACTGTTAACATATTCATTAAGGTGGAACCATGCTTCATCGCTAAAGAAAATCTTATCAAGCACACTAACCCCATGTTCTTCAACAAACCTTCTAAACCACCATAAATAATATAAACGTTTTTCTGCATCCGGTTGTCGCAGTTCATGGACCACACGAATACGATAGGGCCGCGGATGTAATTTCTTTGCAGTCCTCTGGCACTTGAGTAAGACATATCTACTTGAGATGCAAGAATCCTGTGACTTTTTTTTTGGTGATTTCTGTAAGCGTGCCCGCACTTTTTCAAGCTTCACATCCGTCAGCACAGACGGCTGTCCACTGTGCTTCCTGTTGTGCACACTTCCGGTTTCATGAAAACGAACAACGAGTCTTGAAATCACCATCTTACTGACCGAGGGGTCATAAGGATATCGTTCTCAAAACGATGTTATCACCAGTGCATAAGACCGCGATGAAAAATATTGTTCAAGAATGAGAACACATTGCTCTTGGGAGAACACCATCCTGCGTTAACTAAAGACAAATCACTACTGTAGCTCACTCACGTACGCTGCTTTACAGAGGGTGCTAACACATCATCAACACATACCACTAACGCCATCTGTTGGAAGAAAACAGAAATACAATTTACTTTCCATTGTTTACATACCATAATATTTTGGGTAACGTTTCTTTTGAATCACCCTGTATATATCTATATCTATATCAATCTATCTATATGCCTATATACAATATATATATATATATATATATATATATATATATATATATATATATATATATATATATATATATATATATATATATATATCTTTAACTCTCTTGTCTTTCTCACGCCAAAGACACCTGCACAAAGCTTTATTCTGACTCAGCAACAGTTCTTCGCTCCATCCAAACCACCTTCCTGAAATTTGTCCATTATGGTTATTATATATTTAGCTGATTCTATCTGTCTTTCTTTTGCCGGTTCCAGAGTGCAGGCGATACTTCAGAAGACAAGTCCCGCATAAGTGTACATCAAGTCATCAAAAGTTCATCCTTCACTCTTTCAGAAAATGAGTCAAATCCTGTGGATGTTTCAGCAGGATTTATCAGATAAACTTATGCGTCGCTTAATCATAGTTAGTTTTACTGTAGTAAATTGTAGATGAACCTCGAGCATACCCTTAGTAAAAGAGGTTAAGAATCTATCGATGGAAACTTTTAAAAAATGCACTAAATATATTAAGATTCATGTGAGAATTGTGTAAGAATATATTGAGGTGAAATGTTGATATCAGTGCGGTCTTTTAAAATAATTGTGTTTTGTGATGATTCTGGTACAGTAACTAAAATTTGTAGATATTTAACTATTGACACTATCTTTGCACATAGAGTATGCATATAATAAATACGCTTACAAATATAATTGTAGGTACATGTTGTTGCTTTACAGTATAAATAACCTAACATTGGCTTTCACAGAAAATTTTGGCTGTTGCAAATGAGAACTTTCTTTTACAGAAAGTTAAACAAATATATCACAAAAAGAATTATTGCACTCTGATGATCTTAGTGCTGAAAAGCATAATTCTTTATAAAAAGAACAGAGGACGATGTGATATTAAAATTTATGCTTCAATATGAAGATATCTCAGTAAAACATTTAAAGAAAGCATATTAGTTACGAGATAAAAACTTCAGTGAAACTTCATGGAATCACCAAAATATTATTCACATGGACAGCCATAAAATGGAAACCTAATTTCTGATGCAAATTGAGAGACAGCATGAGAGATTCTTATTAGAGAACATGTGTGAAGTTTACAGTGAAACATATGGCGTCGACTTTTTGTAAAAAAAAAAAACGTCCTTTCTCAAATATATATTGATAATATGAAATCAATAATAAAAGTCTGAAGGGAAAATAAGGCACACATATACTGTATAGGGAAAGTATATTACACACTTTTACAAACTTGGAGATACATTGTAGTGTGAAATTATTTACGAAATATGTGCAAATTAATGAAAATGGTGAATGAGTGTGGGATATGGGAGTGGTTTTCTGGAGGCCACAGCGTAAGGCGGCACCACAGCCTCCATCACAGCATCCTTGTCACGCTCCTACTCATCCTCTGGGCACACTCTGCTGTTAGCGCAAAATGTAAGTACCAGTAGAAACTACTCGGTCTTGCGGCTTTTTCTCGTCAGTTTCGGAGACACCCAACTCTCTCTCTCTCTCTCTCTCTCTCTCTCTCTCTCTCTCTCTCTCTCTCTCATTACTTCTGTTGCTAGAATTTATCGATAATCGGTTTCTCCTACACTGAACTGGTCAACTCTGGAACTGCATACCACAATCTGTCTTTCCTATTGTTTATGACAATGCATCTCGACATATCGAAATGAGGGGATTCTGATTTTGGCTTTGTGTTCATTCCCCCCCCCCCTCGGGAAATTAGTAAATCTGCAGACTATTAACCTTTGATTTTCTTTACATGTAGCAGAAAATCAGAATTTTAATAGACCCGGTAATATTTTCTTACATAATGTGCATGCCTAGCTTGAAATGGAATACTGGGATGTAATATGCTAAATAAAACACTAATGAGAGGTACCAGAAAGTCTGGTAGGATAACGGGAATAATTTCTGGTTATGGTTCTTAAACTGTCAGAGTAGTGTAAGTGAGAATAGCATGTATGCCCAAGCGCGTTTACCAATATTCAAGAAAATGACTAATGCCTCTCATGTGACCTTAATTATGCTCAAACCTGGTTATGGTGGTTGAGAGAGGTTACGGTTCTATTAGGTGGTTTATTTATACAAGATTACGAGTATATTAGCGCCATAAGCAACAGGTCAGCATGGTTTTAATTCGGATGTTGATTAAATTATCTCGATTTTCAAACATTTTTGTACAATGTATTTTTTAATTGTTCGTCCGTAATGATCTAAATGTATTTCCTACCAATCTGAAAACCATCAGTAAAGTAAACGTGAATATTTAAACATATCGAAGCTTATCTGCACGTCATCGAATGCAAAAGGGCTTTACAGTCAGTAGGTCTTAGTATATGTAACTGTAATACATCAAATTTTAATCACTCTACTTCTTACCAGTATATCGCTCACAAAACTAACGCTGGGTATTAGGGGAAAAAAAAACTTTCTGGCCACTCTGAATTAAAACGACAAAGAGCCTGAGGTATCTTTTTGTGGCTTACATAATCAGAACTATTATGTAACCCTTTATGTACTGTATATTGACAGGGCCACACAGTGTATGGGGTGATAATAGTATTCAGAGGTAGATATTTTATTAGTAGTACTTTATTACCTGCAGCGAAGCCGACAGGTGTAAAAAGATCCACGAGTGAGGTTTTTTTCTTTTTCTCCTTCAGGGTAGGTTCGAACATCTGCTCTTGTAGAGCTCTGTGCGATTTCCATATGATATACGAGTACAAGGTTGCTAAGTTTAAAATTTTGATTTGATTTAATAGGTCAGCTGTTGCGTTAGCTAACCCATCAGCTGACCATTATGCGATTTCTTTCTCCTTCAAGGAGAGTTCGAATATCTGCTAATGGACAGTTCTGAGCGATTTTCTTACCTTGAAATTTTGATTTGATTTAACACGTCAGCAATTGCACCAATTGAAGCATCAGCTGACTGTTAGGAGATTCCCAGTGTCAGTTATAAAGGGACATTTTGACGACTTTCTTATGAAATACAAAGTTACTCATCTTGAAACTGTAAGTTGATTTGTTGCATCAGCCGATGCATACGAGTAGTTTCACTACAGGCCGATGACAATCTTGTTTAGTAGATCCAAGTGGGTTTCTCAAAGAGTCCTGATCATATGGTGTGTGTGTGTGTGTTCTTACCTTACCTAATTGTTCTTACCTAATTGTATCAAGGAATGAGTCAAGCTCGTATTGTCCCGTGTCTTAGACCATATTTATCGTACATATCCTTAAATTTGTGAATTGTTTTGGCACACACTATTTCATTCGGTAGTGCATTCCATTGATCAATTGCTCTGTTTGGGAAACTGAATTTCCTTACGTCTTTATCACCTCTCTTCTTATGCAGTGTTTTGCAGTGTCCTCTTGCTGATGCTTCTCCATATGTTAAGTAATCATTAATGTCTATTTTCTCCTTCCCCGATATGCATTTATATAGCATTATCATGTCACCTCTTTTCCTTCTCTCCTGTAGTGTTGGTAGATTCAGTTTATTTAGTCTTTCTTCGTAGCTTAGATCCCTTAAGCTTGGTATCCATCTTGTAGCGGGCCTTTGAACTTTTTCAATCTTGTATGTGTTTTTTGAGATGAGGACTCCAGACTACTGATGCATACTCCAGGGTTGGTCTGATGAATGATGTTATTATCCTTCTTAGCATGTCTTCATTTATGTATGTGAATGCTATTCTCATATTTGCAAGCAGTGTATACATGTTCCGTACCTTCTCGCTGACGTGGTCAGCCGGAGATAGTCTGTTATTGATAATCACACCTAGGTCCTTCTCTCTTTCTGATGTGTGTAGGGTTTTATTTCCTAACGTATAATCCCAATCAGGTCTTTTTCCACTTTTACCAAACTTGATTACATGACACTTGTCCACATTGAATTCCATTTGCCATGTATTACTCCATTCATGAAGTTTATTTAATTCTTCTTGTAGCTCTTTACAAGAGTCTGTGTTAGTAATTCTCCTTTGTATTTTTGCATCATCTGCAAACATATTTAGATAGTTTTCATTTCCAGTGTTACTGTCTATATCATTTATATACACTAAAAACATGATTGGTGCCAGCACTGAGCCCTGTGGTGTTCCACTAGTCACTTCTTTCCATGATGAGTAGTTTCCTCTTAGTACTGTTCTCATTTCTCTTTTTATGAGAAAATCTTGCATCCAACAAAACAGTTTGCCTCGAATTCCTCCTTGATGGTACAGTTCCCATAAAAGTCTTTGGTGTGGTATTGTGTCAAATGCTTTCTTGAAATCTAAATAGATACTGTCCACCCAACCTTCTCTTTCCATGTATTGTGTCTGTTACTCTGTCATAGAAGCTCAACAGATTAGTAACACATGATTTTCCTTTTCTGAAACCAAACTGTCTTTCTGTTATCATATTGTGTTCTTCTAGATGATTTACCCAAGCTTTTCTTATAAGCTTTTCTAATACCTTGCTTACAACACTAGTCAGTGATACCGGTCGGTAGTTGAGTGGATTTTGTCTATTCCCTTTCTTGAATAAGGGGACAATATTAGCTTTCTTCCAAATATCATGTAGTGTACCTTGATTCAAGGATTTCTTGAAAATTAAAAATAATGGTTTACTTAACTCCTTTGCACATTCTCGTAATACCCAACATGAAATTTCATCAGGACCATTTGCTTTTCCTCTGTCTATTTTACTTAACTCCTCCTGTATTACATTTTCTGATATTTGTAATATCTGGTAGTATGTGTGGACATGCATGTTCCACATAGTCCATCTCAAATTTTTTTTCTTCTTTAAAAACTGATTGGAAATTCTTATTTAGTGCTTCACAAATATCTTTCTCTTGTGTATAGGTGATTCCCTCGTCCGTAATGGATTGTATTATATCTTTTACTTTGGTTTTGCTTCTGATGTAGCTGTAAAATAGCTTCGGTTGATCACTACTTTTATTTATTATATCCTCCTCAAACTGTTTTTGGGCTTCCCTCCTTATTCTTGTATAATCGTTTCTTGCCTGTTTGTAATTATTATATGCCCTTTCACTATTGTGTCTTCTGTATCTATTCCACAAGAAATTTCTTTTTTCTTTTGATTTTTTGCATTCTGTATTGAACCATTTCTGTATTTTCTTATCTGCTTCTTTGTGCTGTGGGATGTACTTCTGGACTCCTACTTCATAAAATTCACAGAATTTTTTATATACAGCATTTAAATCTTGTCCTCTAAGCTCATTTTCCCAATCAACTTCTAAGAAATACTTCTTTAGGTTATAATACTAAGAGAATTTTTTCCCACCGGTATTCACCAGTGTAACACCTGAAACATTATCCCACCACTTGACACCAGTGTAATGATAAGAATTTTTTATCCCACCGGTATTCACCAGTGTAATGATAGTGATATTTATATTCTTACCTGTTGTTGATACTGATCAACTCATCCATGGATAATACAAGTGGTACTCGACTTAGTATAACAGTTTATAGTAAATATTTATGAAAAGAAAGAATTGTGGTAGCGTTTGTAGTTTTTGGCCGAGCTTAGATTTAGTCAGTACCACAGGTGGTCGTCGTTCCCTCAGCAAAGGAATCTTGAATTGGAAGGGGAGTGAATTTGGCTTGAGGACATAATTTCCTTGATTAGGTACAGTAATAAATAAAAGAAAATGATATATACTTTACTCTACTTTAATAATTCTGTTAATTTCCACAAAACATTTTTAATTACATGACCCTTTTTAGTATGAGAGAAGATTGTATATGTTACCAAGGTTTTTGGGTGATCATTCCTCTAACATTATTACCAGACGAAAACAATTTGATACACGCGCGGTATGGAGTTGTTGTACTTTACTTTCTTTTTGGCCGTTACTCTTGGGCTCAACCATAGCCTCAAGACAGGGACATTTTTACGGGCATGAATTGTCTGTTCGGGCTGGCATAGCCTCGAACCAATAAGAATGATTACTTGTGTTCATCTTTCACCCATATAATATATTCTCCTCATGTAATTTTCTAGAATCCCACACCGTCAGTATTATTTACAGTTCATAATCAACAATGCTATATAGTCACTAGAAATACATAATCTCTCGGGCTTGTCTAGCCTCGAGGAATAATTAAAAAAAAAAGAAATATAATCACCAAGAATACCCAATCACTCGGGCTTGTTTAGCCTCGAGGTACAACTCAAAATATCACATTATTGCTCACAACCACTAAGTTCCCTTCCACACTCCTGATTTTTCTAACATATTAATATTAAAGAAAGAGAACGGTTAATGAATTTGAATTTCACCTTTCCGTTACAAGATCACATCACTTTTAAATTTCTATTCCTTATCTACAAAAAAAAGAAGTTCACTTGATAGGATCAATAATACCATATCAACTACTTTCGGTTTGTAAAATAATTCATGGGTAGTGTGAGTGTGTATGTAAGAGTCTACGGGCAATACCACGAGAAGGCCTCGTGCACACTTTGACGTCGCTGGTGTCTGGGGACTGAACGAACGTCCATTAGATACGACGTCTGGAGCTCGAGTGACTACGTTAAACTCTCAACAGTATTACTTCATATAGTCCATAACAAGTAAGGATTAAACAAAGAAAAAGAGGGGGAGGAAGAAGAAATGTGGACGGCTCACCTGAACGAACGTCCATTAGATACGACGTCTGGGCTCGAGTGACTACGTTGGGCAGCCACTGCTTAGTCAAATGAGATGGTGTTTTTGAAATATGGTGGGTTTCAATTTTCTTTACAATTTATTTAGCAGTGTACCCATGACGCCAGGACTTTTGATTGAATTGGGGAAAATTTGGGATTTATTCCTTACTTAATTTAGATACTGATTCTATCACTATCTCAATTTGAATCTGAGAGCAGCTCATGCCATCTAGTGACGGCCAAGATAAACGGAACTTTAAATCCTCACAAATGATATTATTTAGGCCTTTTGGACTGCTAATCTTACATACTTGTGTTCTAGCAGCTTCATTAGCAAACATTTCACAACTAGGTTACAGAAAGAATTGTATATTCATCATCATTCTGTTTAAGGTTTAAACTCGGCGCCCGGCAACGACGCACAAAGGAAGGGGATAAGCTGCTCGCATATGTCTTTCATTACTCGGCCAGATGGGGAATTCCCATAGCTCAACATCCACAATTACATCACCCACTGCATAGATACAGAGATACATACATGTAAAAATAGTTAACCCTACATTAATCATTAACATATGAATTACTACTTAGAGTAGGAACTTATAAACTAATCTTCAGGTTACACCCTATCTAACTTAAAATTACAGTACTACTAAACACATACATGAATATCAAATGTGTGGCACTACACGGCTCCCACGTTCGGAAAACAAATTTTACCCAAGTCAATTTTCTATGACATGTGCATGGATGGAATGTTGTTACTCTGATAACTGCTATGAACACTTTGAATTGGAATACCTTTCCCCACAATCGGTGGCACCTGTCAGTCCACATTAAACACCTGATGCGTACCTCGGAAGGTCGCTTACTCACTCCATTAGGAGGTATGATCTCTCCTTACTCGAGATGTTATGAGGGAATTTATGCCCCAGTCAGCCTCAGGTTTTGGAGGATAGCTTGTCACTCACATGAGCTCGACAGGGTCTCTCGAGATTGAGATCACCACGGGAGGAGCTTCCTTACACTCTTCCATTCGCAATCACATTCACTCTGTCCTTTTGTTTCTAGCTTTCCGCCCGCGAAAGGTGAGTGCTCATTCTGTCATGAAGACTCCACTACCTCACAAACCGTGCTAACTGTAAGGTGAGGGGATTAATTACTCCCCTCGAAGTCAGGCACTTCCCGGTTCCAACAGGAACTCTTCTCTCTTTCCCTTTTTACACCCTCTCCTCGGGGATGAGTCCACCTGGAACATAACTTTAAGCAGTTATGTTTCACAACATTCGTCACATGCACTTATCCACTTTTCTAACTAACACTCCTCTATGACCCTCCGAGGGGCATTCCTCACTCGCGGTGGTAATCGCTCATCTTCGGGCTCCGGGGCGAGCTCCTGTTGCAGCGGTTCTAAGAGCCATTCCTCGGTACCGTAATATGGTTTTACCTTTTCAGCAGCCCTTTGTATTTTTTTTCCACTAAATACATTTTCAATTATGTAAACACTTCCATCTAGCAGCACTTCAATCACTTTATACGGGCCGTCCCATTTGGCATTCAGTTTTCTACAGGTACCCGGCTGTATGGTCTCTTTTTTCGCCCACACCAAACTATTGACTTCAACCTTCTGGGCTCTCCTCCGCCTGTTGGCCACCTCCCGGTATCGCCTCGTCATCCGTTGGTTCATATCCTTTATGAGAGTGTGTGCTATCGCCAGGTCGTCCTCCTCTGCATCCACAGAAGGCAATAAGGTACCAATGAGGCGAGGGGGATGGCGTGAGAAGAAGGCATAATAAGGTTGTTGTCCCGTGCTCGAGTGCACCGCTTGATTTATGACGGCTTGACACGATTGAAGCAGCTGAGGCCAACGTAAGGGATGTCCATTGCAGAGAGATGCTAGGATGCTTTTCATAGTGCAATGCATCCTTTCAGTGGTGGAATATTCCTGGGGATGATAAGGGGTGACGTAGAACAAGTCCACCTGGTTCCTCCGGCAGAACTTCTTGAACTCTCCACTCATGAACTCTCCGCCGTTGTCCAGCACGATACCTCGTGGCGTCCCAAAGTCGGTGAAGTATTGCCCAAGACAGTGTATGATGTGTTGTGTATGTTTATCCCTGATGGGATAATATTTTACAAACCTACTATAATGATCTATCACAGTAAGGACATAGCGGTAACCCTGAGATCCAGCAACCATATCAGTCAAGTCAATCCCGATACGTTCCAATGGTTTGCTTACAGGCGGGAAACCTTTCCAAGGTTGCTGCAACCCAGTTTCACCTTTGAATCTCTGACAAGTGGGACACTGTTTCACATACCCGCATACATCTACCTTTAGATTTGGCCAATAGAATAGTTCTTCGGCTTTCTTAATAGATTTTTTCTGACCTAGATGTCCTGAGGTTTCATGAGCGTGTTTGATAGCTTCTCTACTGATTGACTTAGGAATCACCAAACAATATTGGATGCTACCATCACTTGTTTCATGGGCAAAATATAATAGTTCGTCAATCAATGCGAACTGGCTCAACATAGCTTTCGGTAGTCTTTTAGCAGGGAGCTTCTCACTACGCAAGTACTTAACTAACTCATCCCACATCGGTTCTTCTCGTTGCTTAGCTCTCATCTCGTCTCGACTAAATCCAAGCCAGTTGGTTTCTGACTGGTGGAATATCACTCTGACAGGTCTAGAAAGTTGATCAGCGACTACATTATATTTACCCTTGACGTACTGCACGTTGTAGTCGTACTCACGCATCTCGAGAATCCATCGGTTCATACGTGGGGATTTGGTTTTTCGCTTAAAAATGCTAGTAAGCGGTTCATGGTCTGTCAAGATAGTAAAGTGGGAACCCCACAAGTAATGGTGAAAGTTGCGGCATGTGAGAACAACTGCCAATGCTTCTTTTTCTGTTGCGGAATATTTCCTTTCACAAGGATTGAGCTTTTTGGAAAAGTAACCAATTGGCAAGTTGGAGTTGTCTGGTTGGATCTGACTCAATACGCCACCAATATGAGTGTTGCTCGCGTCGGTGGTTACAATGAATGGTCGAGTCACGTTGGCTCTTACCAATACTGGCGCATTCACTAAGCTCGACTTCAATTGATCAAAAGCGGATTGACACTCATCTGACCATTCGAACGCTACTCTGGATCTAGTTAAGTTAGTTAGGGGAGCTGCTATTTTTGCGAACGAAGGTACGTGTTTTCGGTAGAATCCGCACATTCCAAGGAATCTCCGGACTTCTTTTACTTTGGTGGGTCTTTTCATTTTGTTGATAGCCTCTATGTTTTTAGGGTCCGGCGTACTCCCGGCCGCTGAGATTTTATGGCCAAGAAAGGTTACTTCTTTTAACCCAAAGGTACATTTGCTTAAATTTAACTTGGCCCCATTCTGTGAGAGTAAAGTGAATAGTTGCTGTAAGCGACTCAAGAACATGGAGAAGTCATCAGCCCAAATTATCAAATCGTCCAAATAATTCTTTACCCAGCCTTGCTTCAACAATGGAGTAAGAATGTCCTGCATTCGTCGGGAAAATATGGCTGGTGAACATTTTAGTCCGAATGGTAAGCGCCTAAATCTGTAAAGTGTGACTCCATCACTGAATGTGGTTAAATCACGACTTTCCTCGTCCAACATGATTTGAAAATATGCCTCACGCATATCAAGAGTCACATAGTAATTATGACCTGCGGCCTGCTCGACTAACTCTTCCAGTCTGGGCAGTGGATAGATATCCGTGGCTAGGTGTTGATTCACGTGGCGATAATCTAAACACATGCGCTTGCTGCCGTCCGGCTTGTTAACTAATACAATAGGAGATAACCAGGCAGCTGCTGATCTTTCAATAATTTCTCTCTCTTCCATGTCTTGCAACATTTCCGCGATCACCTGTTTAGCTTGTTCAGGGTATCGATAGATCGGTCCACGGCTGGGCTGTGGATCTGCTACTTTAATGTGAACGGGGGGACCGCTGATGGTTCCTAGTTCTCCTTTTTCCAAAATGAAGAGGGGATCGTGTTGCAGAATTACGTTAGCTAATTCTTCTTGTTGCGCTGAATCTAAGTGTGGCCATGTCTGTTCATCAATTAGCTTTCAGAGTCGTTGAACACGAGTTCCACTTTCATCTGTTCGATCACTGGTAGGGATCAGGTCATTATGGATTTTGGTTACTGAGTTGACTGTACTTACAGGAGGGTCGTCAATGATTTCATATGAGCCTAGAATGGTACCTATCCGAAACAGTTTGTCTTGTTTGGCTCTATTATTGAGGGGCAAATAGACTAGGCCCTCTGAATTCACCTGTAATAAGTAAGGGTGACTATTATGACTGAAACGTGCTTGTGGGTAAAACAGTAAAGTGGTTTTAGGCTCCTCACTCACTGGCACGGCAATGAATTCGGTTTGATATGGGGTGAGTCTCTCTACTGTTACAAGATTAATTTGCTTCAACTGTTGAGGGTTCCTGACGGCTCTGATAGGTGTGGCCTGGACTCGTTCAACTTTTCCTTTTCGCCGCGGAACGTAGTTCACGACGTACGGGGCTCCTCCCCACATTAGCGCTCGTTGTGCACCATTCCAGATCAACGGAGATTGTCCGAGGACATCACATCCCAACAACATTTCAGTGGTCAAGTAGGCGTTCGAAACGACCGGACACCACTGTTGATGAACTTTCTCATCTCCCACTCTGATATCTACTTTGACCATACCCAGGATACGGAGTGGCGCTCCTGTGACTCCCTGTAATCTCGGTGGATTTCTTTTCGTGTTTATTTCTGTTCCTAACCGCTTCGCGGTGGCCTCTTTAAGTAAGGTATATCCACTCCCTGTGTCAACAACAGTTTCCACTATTTTATTATTCACGCTGACACTTATTGTGGGCGATGTTATACCTGCGGTTAGTCAAATAGCCTGATGGGGGAACTTTGAGTGGCGGTCTGCCTCGCATTTGGACTGGGTGGGTGAAATCTGTTATTGCCCCGCATCGCTGTGCTGCGGTTTATGCGCCCTGGGCAATCATTACTGCCTCTACGACATCCCAACCTACGGCAATCAAAACAGTGGCCTGGTGGTGGTTTGGCCTAACATTCTTGCAACGTGTGTGAACTCTTCAGACAATGACTACAGTATTTTCGCCTCGGTGTTACAGTAGATTGTTTTTGATTGAGTTGCTCTAAATTTGTGTTCAAATCCCTTAATTGAGCTTTCAGTTCAGTCACTTCCTTGTCTGACTCGGATTGACAATTATCATGGGATGGTCTTGGTGGATTATCAACTACACTGGTAACTGATGGATCTTCATTTTTATTGTCTCTATCCGGCATTGCATTAACTCTGGTGGTATACCTCTCTTCGAGAAGCTGCCTTTCATTTTCGATCCTGTCAATGAATTTACGGAGTGGATATCCGTCATCAAGGTAAGCTTCCAATTTTTCCCTAGACTTGAGTGGAAGACCATACCACAGTTTCTTCTTGATCCGTTTATCTCGCGAGGGAAACTTTTCTTTCGGGAACTTTGTTTTGAGAGCCGCATGCTTACACATGAACCTATGTACAAACGCCTGGGGTGATTCCTCCCAGTCATAGGTCATGTTCTCTAACTCTTGCCAAGCTCGATCTACACTCAGCTCGATGGCAAACTCTGCATTCAAGAATTTTTTAAGCTCGGGCCATGACAGTGCAAAATGTTTCTTTTGATAATTATGAATAAAAGTGGCCAATTCAGAACCCATTCGACTCTTGGCAACCTGGATTCTAGTTGCGTTGCTAGTATGAGTTTGTTCCACCGCCTCACAAAACATTTCGAGGCGAGATGTAGCTTCTATCCCTTGCAGCTGATTTAATTCCAAAATTGGGATATCGCGCGGTTTTGTGAGAAAGTGATGTGAACTCATAATGTGTGAACAAGGGGTCGAGTGTGAAAGCAGCGTTCTGTTAGTAGCACCGAACTGTTCCTCAGCCTCATCCAATTGAATGGTTACATGATCTCGCCCTACTTGTGACGGACGATCAGCTTCCGGGTGTGTCTGAGCAAACAACTGTCCATATAGAGACATGGTGACCCTAATGTACTATTCTTACTCACAAAAAAAGAGGAAATTAAATTTTGAAATAGTCTCTCTACCTTTCACTTCCCTTCATTTTCTCACCAACGCCACTAATTTGGGAACGATGAGTATCCCACCGCTATTGCCACCAGTGTAATACTAAGAGAATTTTTTCCCACCGGTATTCACCAGTGTAACACCTGAAACTTTATCCCACCAGTTGACACCAGTGTAATGATAAGAATTTTTTACCCCACCGGTATTCACCAGTGTAATGATAGTGATATTTATATTCTTACCTGTTGTTGATACTGATCAACTCATCCATGGATAATACAAGTGGTACTCGACTTAGTATAACAGTTTATAGTAAATATTTATGAAAAGAAAGAATTGTGGTAGCGTTTGTAGTTTTTGGCCGAACTTAGATTTAGTCAGTACCACAGGTGGTCGTCGTTCCCTCAGCAAAGGAATCTTGAATTGGAAGGGGAGTGAATTTGGCTTGAGGACATAATTTCCTTGATTAGGTACAGTAATAAATAAAAGAAAATGATATATACTTTACTCTACTTTAATAATTCTGTTAATTTCCACAAAACATTTTTAATTACATGACCCTTTTTAGTATGAGAGAAGATTGTATATGTTACCAAGGTTTTTGGGTGATCATTCCTCTAACATTATTACCAGACGAAAACAATTTGATACACGCGCGGTATGGAGTTGTTGTACTTTACTTTCTTTTTGGCCGTTACTCTTGGGCTCAACCATAGCCTCAAGACAGGGACATTTTTACGGGCATGAATTGTCTGTTCGGGCTGGCATAGCCTCGAACCAATAAGAATGATTACTTGTGTTCATCTTTCACCCATATAATATATTCTCCTCATGTAATTTTCTAGAATCCCACATCGTCAGTATTATTTACAGTTCATAATCAACAATGCTATATAGTCACTAGAAATACATAATCTCTCGGGCTTGTCTAGCCTCGAGGAATAATTAAAAAAAAGGAAATATAATCACCAAGAATACCCAATCACTCGGGCTTGTTTAGCCTCGAGGTACAACTCAAAATATCACATTATTGCTCACAACCACTAAGTTCCCTTCCACGCTCCTGATTTTTCTAACATATTAATATTAAAGAAAGAGAACGGTTAATGAATTTGAATTTCACCTTTCCGTTACAAGATCACATCACTTTTAAATTTCTATTCCTTATCTACAAAAAAAAGTTCACTTGATAGGATCAATAATACCATATCAACTACTTTCGGTTTGTAAAATAATTCATGGGTAGTGTGAGTGTGTATGTAAGAGTCTACGGGCAATACCACGAGAAGGCCTCGTGCACACTTTGACGTCGCCGGTGTCTGGGGACTGAACGAACGTCCATTAGATACGACGTCTGGAGCTCGAGTGACTACGTTAAACTCTCAACAATATTACTTCATATAGTCCATAACAAGTAAGGATTAAACAAAGAAAAAGAGGGGGAGGAAGAAGAAATGTGGACGGCTCACCTGAACGAACGTCCATTAGATACGACGTCTGGGCTCGAGTGACTACGTTGGGCAGCCACTGCTTAGTCAAATGAGATGGTGTTTTTGAAATATGGTGGGTTTCAATTTTCTTTACAATTTATTTAGCAGTGTACCCATGATGCCAGGACTTTTGATTGAATTGGGGAAAATTTGGGATTTATTCCTTACTTAATTTAGATACTGATTCTATCACTATCTCAATTTGAATCTGAGAGCAGCTCATGCCATCTAGTGACGGCCAAGATAAACGGAACTTTAAATCCTCACAAATGATATTATTTAGGCCTTTTGGACTGCTAATCTTACATACTTGTGTTCTAGCTGCTTCATTAGCAAACATTTCACAACTAGTTTACGGAAAGAATTGTATATTCATCATCATTCTGTTTAAGGTTTAAACTCGGCGCCCAGCAACGACGCACAAAGGAAGGGGATAAGCTGCTCGCATATGTCTTTCATTACTCGGCCAGATGGGGAATTCCCATAGCTCAACATCCACAATTACATCACCCACTGCATAGATACAGAGATACATACATGTAAAAAGTGTTAACCCTACATTAATCATTAACATATGAATTACTACTTAGAGTAGGAACTTATAAACTAATCTTCAGGTTACACCCTATCTAACTTAAAATTACAGTACTACTAAACACATACATGAATATCAAATGTGTGGCACTACACGGCTCCCACGTTCGGAAAACAAATTTTACCCAAGTCAATTTTCTATGACATGTGCATGGATGGAATGTTGTTACTCTGATAACTGCTATGAACACTTTGAATTGGAATACCTTTCCCCACAATCGGTGGCACCTGTCAGTCCACATTAAACACCTGATGCGTACCTCGGAAGGTCGCTTACTCACTCCATTAGGAGGTATGATCTCTCCTTACTCGAGATGTTATGAGGGAATTTATGCCCCAGTCAGCCTCAGGTTTTGGAGGATAGCTTGTCACTCACATGAGCTCGACAGGGTCTCTCGAGATTGAGATCACCACGGGAGGGGCTTCCTTACACTCTTCCATTCGCAATCACATTCACTCTGTCCTTTTGTTTCTAGCTTTCCGCCCGCGAAAGGTGAGCGCTCATTCTGTCATGAAGACTCCACTACCTCACAAACCGTGCTAACTGTAAGGTGAGGGGATTAATTACTCCCCTCGAAGTCAGGCACTTCCCGGTTCCAACAGGAACTCTTCTCTCTTTCCCTTTTTACACCCTCTCCTCGGAGATGAGTCCACCTGGAACATAACTTTAAGCAGTTATGTTTCACAACATTCGTCACATGCACTTATCCACTTTTCTAACTAACACTCCTCTATGACCCTCCGAGGGGCATTCCTCACTCGCGGTGGTAATCGCTCATCTTCGGGCTCCGGGGCGAGCTCCTGTTGCAGCGGTTCTAAGAGCCATTCCTCGGTACCATAATATGGTTTTACCTTTTCAGCAGCCCTTTGTATTTTTTTTCCACTAAATACATTTTCAATTATGTAAACACTTCCATCTAGCAGCACTTCAATCACTTTATACGGGCCGTCCCATTTGGCATTCAGTTTTCTACAGGTACCCGGCTGTATGGTCTCTTTTTTCGCCCACACCAAACTATTGACTTCAACCTTCTGGGCTCTCCTCCGCCTGTTGGCCACCTCCCGGTATCGCCTCGTGATCCGTTGGTTCGTATCCTTTATGAGAGTGTGTGCTATCGCCAGGTCGTCCTCCTCTGCATCCACAGAAGGCAATAAGGTACCAATGAGGCGAGGGGGATGGCGTGAGAAGAAGGCATAATAAGGTTGTTGTCCCGTGCTCGAGTGCACCGCTTGATTTATGACGGCTTGACACGATTGAAGCAGCTGAGGCCAACGTAAGGGATGTCCATTGCAGAGAGATGCTAGGATGCTTTTCATAGTCCAATGCATCCTTTCAGTGGTGGAATATTCCTGGGGATGATAAGGGGTGACGTAGAACAAGTCCACCTGGTTCCTCCGGCAGAACTTCTTGAACTCTCCACTCATGAACTCTCCGCCGTTGTCCAGCATGATACCTCGTGGCGTCCCAAAGTCGGTGAAGTATTGCCCAAGACAGTGTATGATGTGTTGTGTATGTTTATCCCTGATGGGATAATATTTTACAAACCTACTATAATGATCTATCACAGTAAGGACATAGCGGTAACCCTGAGATCCAGCAACCATATCAGTCAAGTCAATCACGATACGTTCCAATGGTTTGCTTACAGGCGGGAAACCTTTCCAAGGTTGCTGCGACCCAGTTTCACCTTTGAATCTCTGACAAGTGGGACACTGTTTCACATACTCGCATACATCTACCTTTAGATTTGGCCAATAGAATAGTTCTTCGGCTTTCTTAATAGATTTTCTGACCTAGATGTCCTGAGGTTTCATGAGCGTGTTTGATAGCTTCTCTACTGATTGACTTAGGAATCACCAAACAATATTGGATGCTACCATCACTTGTTTCACGGGCAAAATATAATAGTTCGTCAATCAATGCGAACTGGCTCAACATAGCTTTCGGTAGTCTTTTAGCAGGGAGCTTCTCACTACGCAAGTACTTAACTAACTCATCCCACGTGGGTTCTTCTCGTTGCTTAGCTCTCATCTCGTCTCGACTAAATCCAAGCCAGTTGGTTTCTGACTGGTGGAATATCACTCTGACAGGTCTAGAAAGTTGATCAGCGACTACATTATATTTACCCTTGACGTACTGCACGTTGTAGTCCGTACTCACGCATCTCGAGAATCCATCGGTTCATACGTGGGGATTTGGTTTTTCGCTTAAAAATGCTAGTAAGCGGTTGATGGTCTGTCAAGATAGTAAAGTGGGAACCCCACAAGTAATGGTGAAAGTTGCGGCATGTGAGAACAACTGCCAATGCTTCTTTGTCTGTTGCGGAATATTTCCTTTCACAAGGATTGAGCTTTTTGGAAAAGTAACCAATTGGCAAGTTGGAGTTGTCTGGTTGGATCTGACTCAATACGCCACCAATATGAGTGTTGCTCGCGTCGGTGGTTACAATGAATGGTCGAGTCACGTTGGCTCTTACCAATACTGGCGCATTCACTAAGCTCGACTTCAATTGATCAAAAGCGGATTGACACTCATCTGACCATTCGAACGCTACTCTGGATCTGGTTAAGTTAGTTAGGGGAGCTGCTATTTTTGCGAACGAAGGTACGTGTTTTCGGTAGAATCCGCACATTCCAAGGAATCTCCGGACTTCTTTTACTTTGGTGGGTCTTTTCATTTTGTTGATAGCCTCTATGTTTTTAGGGTCCGGCGTACTCCCGGCCGCTGAGATTTTATGGCCAAGAAAGGTTACTTCTTTTAACCCAAAGGTACATTTGCTTAAATTTAACTTGGCCCCATTCTGTGAGAGTAAAGTGAATAGTTGCTGTAAGCGACTCAAGAACATGGAGAAGTCATCAGCCCAAATTATCAAATCGTCCAAATAATTCTTTACCCAGCCTTGCTTCAACAATGGAGTAAGAATGTCCTGCATTCGTCGGGAAAATATGGCTGGTGAACATTTTAGTCCGAATGGTAAGCGCCTAAATCTGTAAAGTGTGACTCCATCACTGAATGTGGTTAAATCACGACTTTCCTCGTCCAACATGATTTGAAAATATGCCTCACGCATATCAAGAGTCACATAGTAATTATGACCTGCGGCCTGCTCGACTAACTCTTCCAGTCTGGGCAGTGGATAGATATCCGTGGCTAGGTGTTGATTCACGTGGCGATAATCTAAACACATGCGCTTGCTGCCGTCCGGCTTGTTAACTAATACAATAGGAGATAACCAGGCAGCTGCTGATCTTTCAATAATTTCTCTCTCTTCCATGTCTTGCAACATTTCCGCGATCACCTGTTTAGCTTGTTCAGGGTATCGATAGATCGGTCCACGGCTGGGCTGTGGATCTGCTACTTTAATGTGAACGGGGGGACCGCTGATGGTTCCTAGTTCTCCTTTTTCCAAAATGAAGAGGGGATCGTGTTGCAGAATTACGTTAGCTAATTCTTCTTGTTGCGCTGAATCTAAGTGTGGCCATGTCTGTTCATCAATTAGCTTTCAGAGTCGTTGAACACGAGTTCCACTTTCATCTGTTCGATCACTGGTAGGGATCAGGTCATTATGGATTTTGGTTACTGAGTTGACTGTACTTACAGGAGGGTCGTCAATGATTTCATATGAGCCTAGAATGGTACCTATCCGAAACAGTTTGTCTTGTTTGGCTCTATTATTGAGGGGCAAATAGACTAGGCCCTCTGAATTCACCTGTAATAAGTAAGGGTGACTATTATGACTGAAACGTGCTTGTGGGTAAAACAGTAAAGTGGTTTTAGGCTCCTCACTCACTGGCACGGCAATGAATTCGGTTTGATATGGGGTGAGTCTCTCTACTGTTACAAGATTAATTTGCTTCAACTGTTGAGGGTTCCTGACGGCTCTGATAGGTGTGGCCTGGACTCGTTCAACTTTTCCTTTTCGCCGCGGAACGTAGTTCACGACGTACGGGGCTCCTCCCCACATTAGCGCTCGTTGTGCACCATTCCAGATCAACGGAGATTGTCCGAGGACATCACATCCCAACAACATTTCAGTGGTCAAGTAGGCGTTCGAAACGACCGGACACCACTGTTGATGAACTTTCTCATCTCCCACTCTGATATCTACTTTGACCATACCCAGGATACGGAGTGGCGCTCCTGTGACTCCCTGTAATCTCGGTGGATTTCTTTTCGTGTTTATTTCTGTTCCTAACCGCTTCGCGGTGGCCTCTTTAAGTAAGGTATATCCACTCCCTGTGTCAACAACAGTTTCCACTATTTTATTATTCACGCTGACACTTATTGTGGGCGATGTTATACCTGCGGTTAGTCAAATAGCCTGATGGGGGAACTTTGAGTGGCGGTCTGCCTCGCATTTGGACTGGGTGGGTGAAATCTGTTATTGCCCCGCATCGCTGTGCTGCGGTTTATGCGCCCTGGGCAATCATTACTGCCTCTACGACATCCCAACCTACGGCAATCAAAACAGTGGCCTGGTGGTGGTTTGGCCTAACATTCTTGCAACGTGTGTGAACTCTTCAGACAATGACTACAGTATTTTCGCCTCGGTGTTACAGTAGATTGTTTTTGATTGAGTTGCTCTAAATTTGTGTTCAAATCCCTTAATTGAGCTTTCAGTTCAGTCACTTCCTTGTCTGACTCGGATTGACAATTATCATGGGATGGTCTTGGTGGATTATCAACTACACTGGTAACTGATGGATCTTCATTTTTATTGTCTCTATCCGGCATTGCATTAACTCTGGTGGTATACCTCTCTTCGAGAAGCTGCCTTTCATTTTCGATCCTGTCAATGAATTTACGGAGTGGATATCCGTCATCAAGGTAAGCTTCCAATTTTTCCCTAGACTTGAGTGGAAGACCATACCACAGTTTCTTCTTGATCCGTTTATCTCGCGAGGGAAACTTTTCTTTCGGGAACTTTGTTTTGAGAGCCGCATGCTTACACATGAACCTATGTACAAACGCCTGGGGTGATTCCTCCCAGTCATAGGTCATGTTCTCTAACTCTTGCCAAGCTCGATCTACACTCAGCTCGATGGCAAACTCTGCATTCAAGAATTTTTTAAGCTCGGGCCATGACAGTGCAAAATGTTTCTTTTGATAATTATGAATAAAAGTGGCCAATTCAGAACCCATTCGACTCTTGGCAACCTGGATTCTAGTTGCGTTGCTAGTATGAGTTTGTTCCACCGCCTCACAAAACATTTCGAGGCGAGATGTAGCTTCTATCCCTTGCAGCTGATTTAATTCCAAAATTGGGATATCGCGCGGTTTTGTGAGAAAGTGATGTGAACTCATAATGTGTGAACAAGGGGTCGAGTGTGAAAGCAGCGTTCTGTTAGTAGCACCGAACTGTTCCTCAGCCTCATCCAATTGAATAGTTACATGATCTCGCCCTACTTGTGACGGACGATCAGCTTCCGGGTGTGTCTGAGCAAACAACTGTCCATATAGAGACATGGTGACCCTAATGTACTATTCTTACTCACAAAAAAAGAGGAAATTAAATTTTGAAATAGTCTCTCTACCTTTCACTTCCCTTCATTTTCTCACCAACGCCACTAATTTGGGAACGATGAGTATCCCACCGCTATTGCCACCAGTGTAATACTAAGAGAATTTTTTCCCACCGGTATTCACCAGTGTAACACCTGAAACTTTATCCCACTAGTTGACACCAGTGTAATGATAAGAATTTTTTATCCCACCGGTATTCACCAGTGTAATGATAGTGATATTTATATTCTTACCTGTTGTTGATACTGATCAACTCATCCATGGATAATACAAGTGGTACTCGACTTAGTATAACAGTTTATAGTAAATATTTATGAAAAGAAAGAATTGTGGTAGCGTTTGTAGTTTTTGGCCGAACTTAGATTTAGTCAGTACCACAGGTGGTCGTCGTTCCCTCAGCAAAGGAATCTTGAATTGGAAGGGGAGTGAATTTGGCTTGAGGACATAATTTCCTTGATTAGGTACAGTAATAAATAAAAGAAAATGATATATACTTTACTCTACTTTAATAATTCTGTTAATTTCCACAAAACATTTTTAATTACATGACCCTTTTTAGTATGAGAGAAGATTGTATATGTTACCAAGGTTTTTGGGTGATCATTCCTCTAACATTATTACCAGACGAAAACAATTTGATACACGCGAGGTATGGAGTTGTTGTACTTTACTTTCTTTTTTGGCCGTTACTCTTGGGCTCAACCATAGCCTCAAGACAGGGACATTTTTACGGGCATGAATTGTCTGTTCGGGCTGGCATAGCCTCGAACCAATAAGAATGATTATTTGTGTTCATCTTTCACCCATATAATATATTCTCCTCATGTAATTTTCTAGAATCCCACTTCGTCAGTATTATTTACAGTTCATAATCAACAATGCTTTATAGTCACTAGAAATACATAATCTCTCAGGCTTGTCTAGCCTCGAGGAATAATTCAAAAAAAGAAATATAATCACCAAGAATACCCAATCACTCGGGCTTGTTTAGCCTCGAGGTACAACTCAAATATCACATTATTGCTCACAACCACTAAGTTCCCTTCCACACTCCTGATTTTTCTAACATATTAATATTAAAGAAAGAGAACGGTTAATGAATTTGAATTTCACCTTTCCGTTACAAGATCACATCACTTTTAAATTTCTATTCCTTATCTACAAAAAAAGAAGTTCACTTGATAGGATCAATAATACCATATCAACTACTTTCGGTTTGTAAAATAATTCATGTGTAGTGTGAGTGTGTATGTAAGAGTCTACGGGCAATACCACGAGAAGGCCTCGTGCACACTTTGACGTCGCTGGTGTCTGGGGACTGAACGAACGTCCATTAGATACGACGTCTGGAGCTCGAGTGACTACGTTAAACTCTCAACAATATTACTTCATATAGTCCATAACAAGTAAGGATTAAACAAAGAAAAAGAGGGGGAGGAAGAAGAAATGTGGACGGCTCACCTGAACGAACGTCCATTAGATACGACGTCTGGGCTCGAGTGACTACGTTGGGCAGCCACTGCTTAGTCAAATGAGATGGTGTTTTTGAAATATGGTGGGTTTCAATTCTCTTTACAATTTATTTAGCAGTGTACCCATGACGCCAGGACTTTTGATTGAATTGGGGAAAATTTGGGATTTATTCCTTACTTAATTTAGATACTGATTCTATCACTATCTCAATTTGAATCTGAGAGCAGCTCATGCCATCTAGTGACGGCCAAGATAAACGGAACTTTAAATCCTCACAAATGATATTATTTAGGCCTTTTGGACTGCTAATCTTACATACTTGTGTTCTAGCTGCTTCATTAGCAAACATTTCACAACTAGTTTACGGAAAGAATTGTATATTCATCATCATTCTGTTTAAGGTTTAAACTCGGCGCCCAGCAACGACGCACAAAGGAAGGGGATAAGCTGCTCGCATATGTCTTTCATTACTCGGCCAGATGGGGAATTCCCATAGCTCAACATCCACAATTACATCACCCACTGCATAGATACAGAGATACATACATGTAAAAAGTGTTAACCCTACATTAATCATTAACATATGAATTACTACTTAGAGTAGGAACTTATAAACTAATCTTCAGGTTACACCCTATCTAACTTAAAATTACAGTACTACTAAACACATACATGAATATCAAATGTGTGGCACTACACAGCTCCCACGTTCGGAAAACAAATTTTACCCAAGTCAATTTTCTATGACATGTGCATGGATGGAATGTTGTTACTCTGATAACTGCTATGAACACTTTGAATTGGAATACCTTTCCCCACAATCGGTGGCACCTGTCAGTCCACATTAAACACCTGATGCGTACCTCGGAAGGTCGCTTACTCACTCCATTAGGAGGTATGATCTCTCCTTACTCGAGATGTTATGAGGGAATTTATGCCCCAGTCAGCCTCAGGTTTTGGAGGATAGCTTGTCACTCACATGAGCTCGACAGGGTCTCTCGAGATTGAGATCACCACGGGAGGGGCTTCCTTACACTCTTCCATTCGCAATCACATTCACTCTGTCCTTTTGTTTCTAGCTTTCTGCCCGCGAAAGGTGAGCGCTCATTCTGTCATGAAGACTCCACTACCTCACAAACCGTGCTAACTGTAAGGTGAGGGGATTAATTACTCCCCTCGAAGTCAGGCACTTCCCGGTTCCAACAGGAACTCTTCTTTCTTTCCCTTTTTACACCCTCTCCTCGGGGATGAGTCCACCTGGAACATAACTTTAAGCAGTTATGTTTCACAACATTCGTCACATGCACTTATCCACTTTGCTAACTAACACTCCTCTATGACCCTCCGAGGGGCATTCCTCACTCGCGGTGGTAATCGCTCATCTTCGGGCTCCGGGGCGAGCTCCTGTTGCAGCGGTTCTAAGAGCCATTCCTCGGTACCGTAATATGGTTTTACCTTTTCAGCAGCCCTTTGTATTTTTTTTCCACTAAATACATTTTCAATTATGTAAACACTTCCATCTAGCAGCACTTCAATCACTTTATACGGGCCGTCCCATTTGGCATTCAGTTTTCTACAGGTACCCGGCTGTATGGTCTCTTTTTTCGCCCACACCAAACTATTGACTTCAACCTTCTGGGCTCTCCTCCGCCTGTTGGCCACCTCCCGGTATCGCCTCGTCATCCGTTGGTTCGTATCCTTTATGAGAGTGTGTGCTATCGCCAGGTCGTCCTCCTCTGCATCCACAGAAGGCAATAAGGTACCAATGAGGCGAGGGGGATGGCGTGAGAAGAAGGCATAATAAGGTTGTTGTCCCGTGCTCGAGTGCACCGCTTGATTTATGACGGCTTGACACGATTGAAGCAGCTGAGGCCAACGTAAGGGATGTCCATTGCAGAGAGATGCTAGGATGCTTTTCATAGTCCAATGCATCCTTTCAGTGGTGGAATATTCCTGGGGATGATAAGGGGTGACGTAGAACAAGTCCACCTGGTTCCTCCGGCAGAACTTCTTGAACTCTCCACTCATGAACTCTCCGCCGTTGTCCAGCATGATACCTCGTGGCGTCCCAAAGTCGGTGAAGTATTGCCCAAGACAGTGTATGATGTGTTGTGTATGTTTATCCCTGATGGGATAATATTTTACAAACCTACTATAATGATCTATCACAGTAAGGACATAGCGGTAACCCTGAGATCCAGCAACCATATCAGTCAAGTCAATCATGATACGTTCCAATGGTTTGCTTACAGGCGGGAAACCTTTCCAAGGTTGCTGCGACCCAGTTTCACCTTTGAATCTCTGACAAGTGGGACACTGTTTCACATACTCGCATACATCTACCTTTAGATTTGGCCAATAGAATAGTTCTTCGGCTTTCTTAATAGATTTTTTCTGACCTAGATGTCCTGAGGTTTCATGAGCGTGTTTGATAGCTTCTCTACTGATTGACTTAGGAATCACCAAACAATATTGGATGCTACCATCACTTGTTTCACGGGCAAAATATAATAGTTCGTCAATCAATGCGAACTGGCTCAACATAGCTTTCGGTAGTCTTTTAGCAGGGAGCTTCTCACTACGCAAGTACTTAACTAACTCATCCCACGTGGGTTCTTCTCGTTGCTTAGCTCTCATCTCGTCTCGACTAAATCCAAGCCAGTTGGTTTCTGACTGGTGGAATATCACTCTGACAGGTCTAGAAAGTTGATCAGCGACTACATTATATTTACCCTTGACGTACTGCACGTTGTAGTCGTACTCACGCATCTCGAGAATCCATCGGTTCATACGTGGGGATTTGGTTTTTCGCTTAAAAATGCTAGTAAGCGGTTCATGGTCTGTCAAGATAGTAAAGTGGGAACCCCACAAGTAATGGTGAAAGTTGCGGCATGTGAGAACAACTGCCAATGCTTCTTTTTCTGTTGCGGAATATTTCCTTTCACAAGGATTGAGCTTTTTGGAAAAGTAACCAATTGGCAAGTTGGAGTTGTCTGGTTGGATCTGACTCAATACGCCACCAATATGAGTGTTGCTCGCGTCGGTGGTTACAATGAATGGTCGAGTCACGTTGGCTCTTACCAATACTGGCGCATTCACTAAGCTCGACTTCAATTGATCAAAAAGAGGATTGACACTCATCTGACCATTCGAACGCTACTCTGGATCTAGTTAAGTTAGTTAGGGGAGCTGCTATTTTTGCGAACGAAGGTACGTGTTTTCGGTAGAATCCGCACATTCCAAGGAATCTCCGGACTTCTTTTACTTTGGTGGGTCTTTTCATTTTGTTGATAGCCTCTATGTTTTTAGGGTCCGGCGTACTCCCGGCCACTGAGATTTTATGGCCAAGAAAGGTTACTTCTTTTAACCCAAAGGTACATTTGCTTAAATTTAACTTGGCCCCATTCTGTGAGAGTAAAGTGAATAGTTGCTGTAAGCGACTCAAGAACATGGAGAAGTCATCAGCCCAAATTATCAAATCGTCCAAATAATTCTTTACCCAGCCTTGCTTCAACAATGGAGTAAGAATGTCCTGCATTCGTCGGGAAAATATGGCTGGTGAACATTTTAGTCCGAATGGTAAGCGCCTAAATCTGTAAAGTGTGACTCCATCACTGAATGTGGTTAAATCACGACTTTCCTCGTCCAACATGATTTGAAAATATGCCTCACGCATATCAAGAGTCACATAGTAATTATGACCTGCGGCCTGCTCGACTAACTCTTCCAGTCTGGGCAGTGGATAGATATCCGTGGCTAGGTGTTGATTCACGTGGCGATAATCTAAACACATGCGCTTGCTGCCGTCCGGCTTGTTAACTAATACAATAGGAGATAACCAGGCAGCTGCTGATCTTTCAATAATTTCTCTCTCTTCCATGTCTTGCAACATTTCCGCGATCACCTGTTTAGCTTGTTCAGGGTATCGATAGATCGGTCCACGGCTGGGCTGTGGATCTGCTACTTTAATGTGAACGGGGGGACCGCTGATGGTTCCTAGTTCTCCTTTTTCCAAAATGAAGAGGGGATCGTGTTGCAGAATTACGTTAGCTAATTCTTCTTGTTGCGCTGAATCTAAGTGTGGCCATGTCTGTTCATCAATTAGCTTTCAGAGTCGTTGAACACGAGTTCCACTTTCATCTGTTCGATCACTGGTAGGGATCAGGTCATTATGGATTTTGGTTACTGAGTTGACTGTACTTACAGGAGGGTCGTCAATGATTTCATATGAGCCTAGAATGGTACCTATCCGAAACAGTTTGTCTTGTTTGGCTCTATTATTGAGGGGCAAATAGACTAGGCCCTCTGAATTCACCTGTAATAAGTAAGGGTGACTATTATGACTGAAACGTGCTTGTGGGTAAAACAGTAAAGTGGTTTTAGGCTCCTCACTCACTGGCACGGCAATGAATTCGGTTTGATATGGGGTGAGTCTCTCTACTGGTACAAGATTAATTTGCTTCAACTGTTGAGGGTTCCTGACGGCTCTGATAGGTGTGGCCTGGACTCGTTCAACTTTTCCTTTTCGCCGCGGAACGTAGTTCACGACGTACGGGGCTCCTCCCCACATTAGCGCTCGTTGTGCACCATTCCAGATCAACGGAGATTGTCCGAGGACATCACATCCCAACAACATTTCAGTGGTCAAGTAGGCGTTCGAAACGACCGGACACCACTGTTGATGAACTTTCTCATCTCCCACTCTGATATATACTTTGTCCATACTCAGGATACGGAGTGACGCTCCTGTGACTCTGTAATCTCGGTGGATTTCTCCTCGTGTTTATTTCTGTTCCTAACCGCTTTGCGGTGGCCTCTTTAAGTAAGGTATATCCACTCCCTGTGTCAACAACAGTTTCCACTATTTTAATATTCACGCTGACACTTATTGTGGGCGATGTTATACCTGCGGTTAGTCAAATAGCCTGATGGGGGAACTTTGAGTGGCGGTCTGCCTCGCATTTGGACTGGGTGGGTGAAATCTGTTATTGCCCCGCATCGCTGTGCTGCGGTTTATGCGCCCTGGGCAATCATTACTGCCTCTACGACATCCCAACCTACGGCAATCAAAACAGTGGCCTGGTGGTGGTTTGGCCTAACATTCTTGCAACGTGTGTGAACTCTTCAGACAATGACTACAGTATTTTCGCCTCGGTGTTACAGTAGATTGTTTTTGATTGAGTTGCTCTAAATTTGTGTTCAAATCCCTTAATTGAGCTTTCAGTTCAGTCACTTCCTTGTCTGACTCGGATTGACAATTATCATGGGATGGTCTTGGTGGATTATCAACTACATTGGCAACTGAGGGATCTTCATTTTTATTGTCTCTATCCGGCATTGCATTAACTCTGGTGGTATACCTCTCTTCGAGAAGCTGCCTTTCATTTTCGATCCTGTCAATGAATTTACGGAGTGGATATCCGTCATCAAGGTAAGCTTCCAATTTTTCCCTAGACTTGAGTGGAAGACCATACCACAGTTTCTTCTTGATCCGTTTATCTCGCGAGGGAAACTTTTCTTTCGGGAACTTTGTTTTGAGAGCCGCATGCTTACACATGAACCTATGTACAAACGCCTGGGGTGATTCCTCCCAGTCATAGGTCATGTTCTCTAACTCTTGCCAAGCTCGATCTACACTCAGCTCGATGGCAAACTCTGCATTCAAGAATTTTTTAAGCTCGGGCCATGACAGTGCAAAATGTTTCTTTTGATAATTATGAATAAAAGTGGCCAATTCAGAACCCATTCGACTCTTGGCAACCTGGATTCATTAACATATGAATTACTACTTAGAGTAGGAACTTATAAACTAATCTTCAGGTTACACCCTCTCTAACTTAAAATTACAGTACTACTAAACACATACATGAATATCAAATGTGTGGCACTACAAGGTCATGATAATTTCCCTTTTTATAGTTTAGACTCTTTTTGTAACTTTCATTGCTGTTAACTATGTCATATGGTATCCTGAAGTTGCAATTTGGTACTGCATGGTCGCTTTTGCCGAGTGGAGGGTGATATATTAAACTGTCAATATCATTTTCTTGCCTAGTAAATATGAGATCTAGCACTGAAGGTACATCGAGTCCTCTTTTTCTGGTGGTTTCTCTCACATGTTGCGTTAGGAAAAACTCTTGCACGAGATCCAGGAGCTTTTGGTCCCAACAGCTTTCTTGGCTTATTATATCTAGAGTATTCCAATTTATATTTGTATTAAAATCTCCAGTTAGTATAATTCTTTCCGATTTCTCTTCCATTTTATGTAGTAATGCTCTTAAACTCTGAATTGTACTCTCTGCCAGGTCTTCATATTCGTTTCTTTCCCATATGTTTGATCTGGGTGGCATGTACAAATTGGCTACAATTACCTTCCCTTCAGATGTGTTGATCTCTACTGGAATCAGTTCTACTTGTGATGGTATATCTAGTTTTATTTCATTGACTTTTAGATTTTTCTTAGTTAATATTATAATTCCCCCTCCTTTTTTTAAATTTCTGTCTCTTCTCCATATATTATATTCCTCTAAGTTTAGTATGTCATTTGATATCCTTGGTGTTAATTTTGTTTCAGTTAGGCATATTATATGTGGTTCATTTTCTCTGACATAATCATTCATCTCTAGTAATTTAGATACCATTCCATCCACATTTGAGTACATCAACTTAATCATCTTGTTTATATACTTGTCATGACATGGTTCTACTACCTTCCTCCTTTTTATTCCCTCCTGGTTATGTACCACTTTCGTACCTGCAATCCTATTACTTTGTAAAAAAAAAAAAAATGTGTTCTCCTCCTTTGATCTTCCCTCATTTTTTGTTTTTGCTTCCTCTCTCTTGTCTTTCAGTAATTCCAGTTCCTCTTGTGTTAGGTATCTTTTTTTTTTTATGTGTGTGTGTGTGTGTGTGTGTGTGTGTGTGAGAGCGAGAGAGAGAGATAGAGAGAGAGTGTATTGTGTGTGTGTGTGTGTGTGCGACCGGGTACATGCGAGAGAGAGAGAGAGAGAGAGAGAGAGAATGTGTGCGTGTGTAATTCACCGGGTCGGTCAGGATCACTCCCGGAAGAGAGCTGAGAGCTCATATAGTCCGATCTAAGGGCAAGACTGTGACCTTCACACACGCACACACCCGTCCCCTTGCTCAAGGGGGACAGTAGCCACCCACTTCGTCAGTGAAACTTTTCGCAACCCGAGAGAGGCGCGAACTCCCGTCCACCAGTTGGCAAGCGAGAACGTTACCACTGCACCAGCGAGCGGTGTAGTGTGTGTGTGTGTGTGTGTGTGTGTGTGTGTGTGTGTGTGTGTTCTTACCTAATTGTACCTAATTGTATCTTTACAGGAATGAGTCAAGCTCGTACTGTCCCGTGTCTTAAACCATATTTATCGTACATATCCTTAAATTTGTGAATTGTTTTGGCACACACTATTTCATTCGGTAGCGCATTCCATTGATCAATTGCTCTGTTTGGGAAACTGAATTTCCTTACGTCTTTATCACCTCTCTTCTTATGCAGTTTTTTGCAGTGTCCTCTTGCTGATGCTTCTCCATATGTTAAGAAATCATTTATGTCTATTTTCTCCTTCCCTGATATGCATTTATATAGCATTATCATGTCACCTCTTTTCCTTCTCTCCTGTAGTGTTGGTAGATTCAGTTTATTGAGTCTTTCTTCGTAGCTTAGGTCCCTTAAGCTTGGTATCCATCTTGTAGCGGCCCTTTGAACTTTTTCAATCTTGTCTATGTGCTTTTTGAGATGAGGACTCCAGACTACTGATGCATATTCCAGGGTTAGTCTAATGAATGTTATTATCCTTCTTAGCATGTCTTCATTTATGTATGTGAATGCTATTCTCATATTTGCAAGTAGTGTATACATGTTCCGTACCTTCTCGCTGATGTGGTCAGCCGGAGATAGTCTGTTATTGATAATCTCACCTAGGTCTTTCTCTGTTTCTGATGTATATGGGGTTTTATTTCCTAATTTATAATCCCAATCAGGTCTTTTTCCACTTTTACCAAACTTGATTACATGACACTTGTCCAATTGAATTCCATTTGCCATGTACTACTCCATTCATGAAGTTTATTTAATTCTTCTTGTAGCTCTTTACAAGAGTCTGTGTTAGTAATTCTCCTTTGTATTTTTGCATCATCTGCAAACATATTCAGATAGCTCTCATTTCCAGTGTTACTGTTTATATCATTTATATACACTAAAAACATGATTGGTGCCAGCACTGAACCCTGTGGTACTCCACTAGTCACTTCTTTCCATGATGAGTAGTTTCCTCTTAGTACTGTCTCATTTCTCTTTTTATGAGAAAGTCTTGGATCCAACAAAACAGTTTGCCTCGAATTCCTCCTTGATGGTACAGCTTCCATAAAAGTCTTTGGTGTGGTACTGTGTCAAAAGCTTTCTTGAAATCTAAATAGATACTGTCCACCCATCCTTCCCTTTCCTGTATTGTGTTTGTTACTCTGTCATAGTAGCTCAACAGATTAGTAACACATGATTTTCCTTTTCTGAAACCAAACTGTCTTTCTGTTATCATACTGTGTTCTTCTAGATGATTTACCCAAGCTTTTCTTATAAGTTTTTCTAATACCTTGCTTACAACACTGGTCAGTGATACTGGTCGTTAGTTGAGTGGATTTTGTCTATTTCCTTTCTTGAATAAGGGGACAATATTTGCTTTTTTCCAAATATCAGGTAGTTTACCTTGACTCAAAGATTTCTTGAAAATTAAAAATAATGGTTTACATAACCCCTTTGCACATTCTCGTAATACCCAACATGAAATTTCATCAGGACCACTTGCTTTTCCTCTGTCTAATTTACTTAACTCCTCCTGTAATACTTTTTCTGCTATTTGTATATCTGGTAGTATGTGTGGACATGCGTGTTCCACATAGTCCCTCTCAAAATTTTTTTCTTCTGTAAAAACTAATTGGAAATTCTTATTTAGTGCTTCACAAATATCTTTCTCTTGTGTATAAGTGATTCCCTCGTCCGTAATGGATTGTATTATATCTTTTACTTTAGTTTTGCTTCTGATATAGCTGTAAAACAGCTTTGGTTGATCACTACTTTTATTTATTATATCCTCCTCAAACTGTTTTTGGGCTTCCCTCCTTATTCTTGTATAGTCGTTTCTTGCCTGTTTGTAATTATTGTACGCCCTTTCACTATTGTGTCTTCTGGATCTATTCTACAACAGATCTCTTCTTTCTTTTGATTTTTTACATTCTGTATTGAACCATTTCTGTATTTTCTTATCTCCTTCTTTGTGCTGTGGGATGTACTTCTGGACTCCTATTTCATAAAATTCACAAAATTTTTTATATACAGCATTTAAATCTTCTCCTCTAAGCTCATTTTCCCAATCAACTTCTAAGAAATACTTCTTTAGGTCTTGATAATTTCCCTTTTTATAGTTTAGGCTCTTTTTGTAACTATCATTGCTGTTTACTATGTCATATGCTATCCTGAAGTTATAGTTTATTACTGCATGATCGCTTTTGCCGAGTGGAGGGTGATATATTAAACTGTCAATATCATTTTCTTGCCTTGTAAATATTAGATCTAGCACTGAAGGTACATCAAGTCCTCTTTTTCTGGTGGTTTCCCTCACATGTTGCGTTAAGAAAAACTCTTGTACGAGATCCAGGAGCTTTTGGTCCCAACAGCTTTCTTGGCTATTTATATCTAGAGTATTCCAATTTATAATTGTATTGAAGTCCCCAGTTAGTATAATTCTTTCCGATTTCTCTTCCATTTTATGTAGCAATGATCTTACACTCTGAATTGTACTCTCTGCCAGGTCCTCATATTCGTCTCTTTCCCATGTGTTTGATCTGGGTGGCATGTACAAATTGGCTACAGTTACTTTACCTTCAGATGTGTCGATCTCTACTGCAATCAGTTCTACTTGTGATGGTGTATCTAGTTTTATTTCCTTGACTTTTAGATTTTTCTTAGTTAATATTATAATCCCTCCTCCTTTTTTTTTTTTTTTTTTTTTTTTAAATATCTGTCTCTTCTCCATATATTGTATTCCTCTAAGTTTAGTATGTCATTTGATATCCTTGGTATTAATTTTGTTTCAGTTAGGCATATTATTTGTGGTTCATTTTCTCTGACATAATCATTCATCTCTAGTAATTTAGATACCATTCCATCCACATTTGAGTACATCAAATTTATCTTCTTGTTTATATACTTGTCATGACATGGTTCTACTACCTTCCTCCTTTTTCTTCCATTCTGTTTGTGTACCACTATCGTACCTGCAATCCTATTACTTTGTAAAAAAAATTTCTTCTTGTCCTCTTCTGATCTTCCCTCATTTTTTGTTTTTGCTTCCTCCCTTTTCTCTTTCAGTAATTCCAGTTCCTCTTGTGTTAGGCATCTTTTTATCCATACATTTTTGAACTCCTCTTTTTCCTTAAGATTCTTTGCATTTTTTAGTATCTCTTCCACAGTGTTTACACTCTGGAAAGTCACCTTTAGAGGTCTTGTCTTGCTTTTCTCGTATTTCCCTAACCTTTTGTGTTCCTCTATGTCTTTACTATAGATTTCCTCTGATACTTCTTTCAGTAAGCTCATTACATTTGCCATCTCCTTTTTGTCTCTTGTGATCTTGTTTTTAACTTCATCCTCTTCTATTCCAGTGATTACTATTGATTTGTTTATCTCTACTGAATCTCTGACTAACTTTGGATTGTTTTGGATTATTCTTTTCACCTCCTTTTTAATGCTTTTTTCCTCCACCCTTGTTTCTAAGTCTTTCTTTACTTTCACCATTTCTGCATACGTGGTTTCTACATCATTTTTGTAGCTTTGCACAGCTTCATTTACTTGTGTTATCTTCTGCTCAATATCACTGCTCTGGTCAATAAGACTGCTAACTTGCCTAATTGTCTCTGTGTCATTTTTGAACTCTTCCATAACACTCTCGTGACTGACTACTGTACTTGCCATTTCACTAATTTTCTTCCTAAGTGTACTTAATTCCACGGTTAGTTCACTGATGGTTGTGTCTTTCTTATTGGCCTCCCTTCCTAGTTTTTCTATTTCTTCCTTTTGCAAGTGCATCTGCTTCTTTATTTCATCAATTTCATTTTTGAAAGCCATTTCTAGTTTGTTTACACGTTCAACCAGTCTATTGTGGGTCTCTACTTCAACCAGTTCTTGGTAGAAATCATCATTTTGCTTTTTACCTTTATCCCTTTTCTTTTCCAAATTTGTTTTACTGAAGTATGTATCCATTTTGCAATACTTAAAGTGCAAAGCATATACTTACAATCTCCGTCTTGTTGTAAACAAACCTCAGAGATGACTCAGCGTATTCTTTCGTCTTGGTTCTATTTCCTGTTTTTACAAGTCTTGTTGAAACTTATTATTTTTTTCCTTTTATAATGAACAATCATTTAGTCTAACCTGGTACTGAGCTTGACTCATAGAAAGATACTATTTAGGTAATGCCACTGGACGTGATGATTTGATACGGAGCGCAGGTGTCACACGTCCACCTAGATTGAATCCCTCTGTGTGCGTGTGTGTGTGCTGCAGGTGGTAAGTGCTATGCTGGAATCAATCTGCTTTCCATCTGCACTCATACAATGAAGTTTAAACCAAATCTTAAAAAAGAAGCGTCTGAATGAAAATTATAACGATGGAGAATATTCTTTCATCCACTGTTTGGAGAGAGAATGTGGAGGAGGATGGAATGAGACGGGAGTTGGACAGCAGCTTACATTCATCATTAGCAGAAAATAATTGAACAAAACTAAATACAAGGTGAAATGGGATAAAGGAAATGAAACTTTGTTAAATTAAATCATTTCATGTCACCATTGGTTACTTACAAACGAGCAAGCGATGTTAATTTTCAGGTAAGTTTGGATATGAGTGTCCCAGCCCTACCCGGCCTGACCCGACTGTCACACTAAGCAGACGCTAATAGCTTTACTCCTATGTGAAGTAGAGTTGAAATTCTTTCTGCATGTGATACAGTCATTCAATTGATTTTGTTATCAAGAAAAAACTAACTCATAAAGGTGTAGTAAACCCTTAGAATCTCGAGTTTTCCAAAGGAGTGTCTGTCTCTAATCAGTGAGCACCGCAAATACGAAATCAAAATTTAAACATTTTTTCATCTTAAGACTGCTTTTTTTTTTTTTTTTTTTTTTTTAAATCAGATCTAGCAGTTGAATATCGGAGATTGCACATATAATTTTATATCAGAGGGAATTTGTGTTAACATGGCATAAGCTCGGTCGTCACATGCTCACAAGGCACAGTTTACTGGTTTAGTTCAGTTGGCAGATAAACAGGGTGAGGGACAGGTTAGCAGTAAGACACAGATGCACTAGGATGATGGTTGCTATGGATATATAAGCAGTTATTTTTTTCAAGGTAGATTTTTTTGAGAAGGTTAGAATTAAAAGTAAAAAGATAAACTGAAAATTACTCTCAAAAATTACTCTCTATCTCTCTCTCACACACACACAAGGGTGGAGGAAAAAAGCATTAAAAAGGAAGTGAAAAGAACAATCCAAAACAATCCAAAGTTAGTCAGAG
This sequence comes from Coenobita brevimanus, assembly GCF_032717465.1. Taxonomy (NCBI): domain Eukaryota; kingdom Metazoa; phylum Arthropoda; class Malacostraca; order Decapoda; family Coenobitidae; genus Coenobita; species Coenobita brevimanus. Next base: position 29,561,280 of record NC_137053.1, on the reverse strand, counting down.
ATTCAGTAGATATAAACAAATCTATAGTAATCACTAGTATAGAAGAGGAAGATCTAAAAAAACAAGATCACAAGAGACAAAAAGGAGATGGCAAATGTAATGACCTTACTGAAGGAAGTATCTGCGGAAATCTGTAGTAAAGACATAGAGGAACACAAAAGGTTAGGGAAATATGAGAAAAGCAAGACAAGACCTCTAAAGGTGACTTTCCAGAGTGTAAACACTGTGGAAGAGATACTAAAAAATGCAAAGAATCTTATGGAAAAGGAGGAGTTCAAAAATGTATGGATAAAAAGATGCCTAACACAAGAGGAACTGGAATTACTGAAAGAGAAAAGGGAGGAAGCAAAAACAAAAAATGAGGGAAGATCGGAAGAGGAGAAGTAGAAGTTTTTTTTTTACAAAGTAATAGGATTGCAGGTACGAAAGTGGTACACAAATAGGATGGAAGAAAAAGGAGGAAGGTAGTAGAACCATGTCATGACAAGTATATAAACAAGAAGATAAAGTTGATGTACTCAAAGGTGGATGGAATGGTATCTAAATTACTAGAGATGAATGATTATGTCAGAGAAAATGAACCACAAATAATATGCCTAACTGAAACAAAATTAATACCAAGGATATCCAATGACATACTAAACTTAGAGGAATACACTATATGGAGAAGAGACAGAAATTTAAAAAAAGGAGGAGGAATTATAATATTAACTAAGAAAAATCTAAAACCCAATGAAATAAAACTAGATATACCATCACAAGTAGAACTGATTGCAGTAGAGATCAACACATCTGAAGGTAAAGTAATTGTAGCCAATTTGTACATGCCACCCAGATCAAACACATGGGAAAGAGATGAATATGAGGACCTGGCAGAGAGTACAATTCAGAGTTTAAGATCATTGCTACATAAAATGGAAGAGAAATCAGAAAGAATTATACTAACTGAGGATTTCAATACAAATTAAATTGGAATACTCTAGATATAATTAGCCAAGAAAGCTGTTGGGACCAAAAGCTCCTGGATCTCGTGCAAGAGTTTTTCCTAACGCAACATATGAGGGAACCCACCAGAAAAAGAGGACTTGATGTACCTTCAGTGCTAGATCTAATATTTACTAGGCAAGAAAATTATATTGACAGTTTAATATATCACCCTCCACTCGGCAAAAGCGATCATGCAGTACTAAATTATAACTTCAGGATAGCATATGACATAGTAAACAGCAATGACAGTTACAAAAAGAGCCTAAACTACAAAAAGGGAAATTATCAAGACCTAAAGAAGTATTTCTTAGAAGTTGATTGGGAAAATGAGCTTAGAGGACAAGATTTAAATGCTGTATATAAAAATTTTTGTGAATTTTATGAAATAGGAGTCCAGAAGTACATCCCACAGCACAAAGAAGCAGATAAGAAAATACAGAAATGGTTTAATACAGAATGTAAAAAATCAAAAGAAAGAAGAGATTTGTTGTGGAATAGATACAGAAGACATAATAGTGAAAGGGCATATAATAATTACAAACAGGCAAGAAACGATTATACAAGAATAAGGAGGGAAGCCCAAAAACAGTTTGAGGAGGATATAATAAATAAAAGTAGTGATCAACCAAAGCTGTTTTACAGCTATATCAGAAGCAAAACCAAAGTAAAAGTTATAATAGAATCCATTACGGACGAGGGAATTACTTACACACAAGAGAAGGATATTTGTGAAGCACTAAATAAGAGTTTCCAATTAGTTTTTACAGAAGAAAAAAAATTTTGAGAGGGACTATGTGGAACATGCATGTCCACACATACTACCAGATATACAAATAGCAGAAAAAGTATTACAGGAGGAGTTAAGTAAATTAGACAGAGGAAAAGCAAGTGGTCCTGATGAAATTTCATGTTGGGTATTACGAGAATGTGCAAAGGAGTTAAGTAAACCATTATTTTTAATTTTCAAGAAATCCTTGAGTCAAGGTAAACTACCTGATATTTGGAAAAAAGCAAATATTGTCCCCTTATTCAAGAAAGGAAATAGACAAAATCCACTCAACTACCGACCAGTATCACTGACCAGTGTTGTAAGCAAGGTATTAGAAAAGTTTATAAGAAAAGCCTGGGTAAACCATCTAGAACACAGTATGATAACAGAAAGACAGTTTGGTTTCAGAAAAGGAAAATCATGTGTTACTAATCTGTTGAGCTACTATGACAGAGTAACAAACACAATACAGGAAAGGGAAGGATGGGTGGACAGTATCTATTTAGATTTCAAGAAAGCTTTTGACACAGTACCACACCAAAGACTTTTATGGAAACTGTACCATCAAGGAGGAATTCGAGGCAAACTGTTTTGTTGGATGCAAGACTTTCTCATAAAAAGAGAAATGAGACAGTACTAAGAGGAAACTACTCATCATGGAAAGAAGTGACTAGTGGAGTACCACAGGGTTCAGTGCTGGCACCAATCATGTTTTTAGTGTATATAAATGATATAAACAGTAACACTGGAAATGAGAGCTATCTGAATATGTTTGCAGATGATGCAAAAATACAAAGGAGAATTACTAACACAGACTCTTGTAAAGAGCTACAAGAAGAATTAAATAAACTTCATGAATAGAGTAGTACATGGCAAATGGAATTCAATGTTAACAAGTGTCATGTAATCAAGTTTGGTAAAAGTGGAAAAAGACCTGATTGGGATTATAAGTTAGGAAATAAAACCCTATACACATCAGAAAGAGAGAAAGACCTAGGTGTGATTATCAATAACAGACTATTTCCGGCTGACCACATCAGTGAGAAGGTACGGAACATGTATACACTGCTTGCAAATATGAGAATAGCATTCACATACATAAATGAAGACATGCTAAGAAGGATAATAACATCATTCATTAGACCAACCCTGGAATATGCATCAGTAGTCTGGAGTCCTCATCTCAAAAAGCACATAGACAAGATTGAAAAAGTTCAAAGGGCCGCTACAAGATGGATACCAAGCTTAAGGGACCTAAGCTACGAAGAAAGACTAAATAAACTGAATCTACCAACACTACAGGAGCGAAGGAAAAGAGGTGACATGATAATGCTATATAAGTGCATATCAGGGAAGGAGAAAATAGACATAAATGATTACTTAACACATGGAGAAGCATCAGCAAGAGGACACTGCAAAACACTGCATAAGAAGAGAGGTGATAAAGACGTAAGGAAATTCAGTTTCCCAAATAGAGCAATTGACCAATGGAATGCACTACCGAATGAAATAGTGTGTGCTAAAACAATTCACAAATTTAAGGATATGTACGATAAATATGGTTTAAGACACGGGACATTACGTGCTTGACTCATTCCTGTAAAGATACAATTAGGTAAGAACAATTAGGTAAAAACACACACACACTCTGTCTCTGTCTGTCTGTCTGTCTCTTTCTCACACACACACACACACACACCATATGCTCAAGACTCTTTGAGAAACCCACTTGAATCTACAAAACAAGATTGTCATTGGCCTGCAGTGAAGCTACTTGTATGCATCAGCTGATGCAACAAATCAACCCTCTGTTTCAAGATAAGCAACTTTGTATTTCATAAGAAAGTCATCAAAATGTCTCTTTATAGCTGACATTGGGAATCTAGTAGTCCGCTGATGCTATATATATATATATATATATATATATATATATATATATATATATATATACACACACACACACACATCAGCCATAGCCATGTTACAGAGAATTTGTGTAACCAGTGATTTCATGAAATCCCTAGGGAATTCATGAAATGAGTTTAAACTAGGATGGGTTAATTAAGGTTAGGTTAATTTAGGCTACAGTTAGGTTAGGCTGGGATAATCTAGGTTAAGTTTAGGTTAAGTTGGTTAGGGTAGGTTAAGTTGGGTTAGATTAACCCATTCGTACACGATGACGCGTTTGTCGTCATTAGGGTCTTTTCTCATGGATGCACAATGATGACTTTCGCATCATAAAACCATAAAAAGATTCTCCAAAAAAAAGTTTTTGGTCAATTTGCATCCTTTTTTGAGGCATCATAGCTTGCACGGCTCAAGTAAAAAATAATGAGTTTGCAACAGCTGGTCCCAATACCCGTGACAGCACATACAGGTTTTTCAGTACCACACGAGCTGTCAGCAGGGAAGGTAGCGTGCGGTCCCTTGTCCCTTTAATTCCTCTAATACCCCCATCCCGGCCAGGTGACATATTTAACTACCAATAGTGCTTATGTGAAGTTTTTGGGCACTATTGTGATTAGATTTAGTGCTTGCAATAGGAAATTAGGTGTTTGTGAAGCGTTCGGGGCCATTATCAGCAATTGGGCCAACGAAGATTGTGCTACTGTTTCTAACCCTGTCCCCAGAACTACACTGCCTCTACCTTGCACCAAATGTGAGTATTCAACTATAAAAATAGTGACAGTGAATCACGTAAATATAGTGTATAATACTTAGTGTGCAAGGAAATAGTGAAACACGTGCAGCAGCTTAGGGGCAGGTGGGGAACTGCCCTACAGTCATGACACGGCATTGTCATGAATGGAATAATTGCTGAGGTGTTGATGAAATCATTGTTTTATAGTGATATATCAGGGATAGTGTTATAGTGCAATAAGCAGGATTAGTTTGCAATGTGTGTACAGTATGTAACTCGTACCCAGCAAACACACAATGTATGTACAACGTTGTGGAAAACTTGTCTAAAAGCTATATTAGTTGTAATGTTGTAACAACATTATAAAAATGTTTACTCGCAATGTTATCTTGCAATCATGTAGCAATATTATCCTGAAACGTTGTCCAAATGTTCCTGCTACGTTTTCTAAGTAATGTTACATAATTATGTTGTTCTAACGTTTATATTACATTGATTTATACCCTATATGAATATAAAGGTGTGCCAGAAATATCCCAGCAAACCAGGAAAGTTGGCCTGACGCAGGCAATAGAGAGGGAGGATCCAGTTGTCATACAGCAAGGGCTGGGGCAACCCTCCCAGAAGCCTGCAACTATCCGCTGGGAACTCTGCTGCTGGTGCTCCTTGGCAATGTGTGTTCAAGTCTAAATTTGCTTGGAGTTTTCGTCTTTGAGAATTTTCCTGCATTTGTGAATTATAAGCCTAAATATACCATAATACGCGAAATATTGGACAGTATATTCCACTAGAGTTAGAGAAAGAACAGAGGAATTAGTTGGAGAAGAACAGGGAGGGAAGAGGTTGTGTAGATCAGATATTCATTCTTAGATCTTTGGTGGAAAAGTTTCTAGAGAAGGGAAAGAATTTGTATGTGGCTTTCATGGATTTGGAGAAAGCATATGACAGGGTGGATAGACAAGGATTGTGGAAAGTATTAAGAATATATGGAGTAGATGGGAAGTTGCTGAATGCTGTGAAGAGTATGTATGACGGTGCTAAGGCTGCAGTGCGTGTGGATGGTGAACTAAGTGAATTTTTCTCTTTGAAGGTTGGGTTGAAACAGGGATGTGTCATGTCTCCATGGTTGTTCAATCTGTACATGGATGGGGTAATAAAAGAGGTACAAGGTAGGGTAGGATGTTGGAGTGGCCCTGGTGAGAGAGGATAGTGTTTGGAAACTCCCTGTACTGTTGTTTGCAGATGATACTGTGTTGTTGAGTGAAGACGAAGGGGAGCTGCAAGGCTTGGTGGATGAGTTTGGGAGAGTGTGTATGAAACGGAATCTAAAGGTGAATGTAGGGAAGAGTAAACTGATGGTCTTCGAGAGAGGTGAAGTCTGTGAATGTACAGCGAGGCTGGATGGTGAGGAATTGGAAAATGTGAGTAGGTTTAGTACTTGGGTAGTGTGATGAGTAAGGATGGAGGTTTGGAGGGTGAAGTGCTTGAAAGGGTACAACAGGGAAGAAAGGTTGCTGGTCTTTGAAAGCAGTGATAAGAAACAGGGAAGTGAGCATGGAAGTGAAAAAGTTACTACATGAGAGTATTGTGATACCAGCTCTAACGTATGGAAGTGAAGCTTGGACGTTGTTGGAAGGACACAAGTGAAGAGTGAGAGCAGTGGAAATGAGTTATTTAAGAGGAGCCTGTGGAGTCACATGGAGAGACAGGCTGACGAATGAGGATATAAAGGAGCGTTGTGGTGTGGATGTGGATGTGATAGGAAGCGTTATGAGGAACACACTGAGGTGGTTTGGCCATGTGGAGAGGATGGAGGGTGAGAAACTAACGAAGAGAGTGTATGTGAGTGAGGTGGAGGGGGGAAGAGGGAGGGGGGAGGCCAAGGATAAGATGGAGGGATGGGGTGGAAAGGTATATGAGAGGGGAGTGTGAGTTGGGAGCAGGGCAGTGAAATGGCGGGGGACAGGGCGACGTGGAGGCGATTTGTTTGTGGCCACCCCAAACGAGATTGAGGCGTCTGGCAATAGACAGATAGATAGACAGATATTCCACTATCAACGTTGCAGTAGCAGTTTCCATTTATGTTACATCGTATTAACGCCGAATAGTTTGGTAACGAAACCAGTACACGGAGGTACCATTTGTTCTATCATGATTGATAATTTTTTGCTGTTCTTTTTGTTGCATGAACTCGTAATGTTACAAAATATCTGTTTGATGTTTTCATGAATATTTTTCTTGCATCGTGACTATATGCTAAGATATAATTATAATAATATCACGTATTCAGTACCAAGCGAGATACGGCAACCATTTGTTTTCAAATTCGAAGTTTTCGAACAAAGTCAAAAGCTACAGCACATCTACTGGGAGGGAAAATTCCGTTGTGTATAAAGCCCTCCAAACCTCATCTTTCCTCATTGAAAGGCAAGTAAACTTCATTGTTCTCTTATGCCATTTAAGGCCTAGTATATTTTAGATAAAAAGTAAGCAAGTTTTTAGGTAAAGCTGAGAGAAATATCACCTGTAGGTAGGGAAACCAAGGTTTCGAAAGGTGGTCAACATTCACTCATCTACTTGGCTTGGTTGTGGTATGTTATAAACATATATTAATGTTATCAGTTGCAATGAACAGTATTTCTATGTAAGATAAAGCTCATATTTTCTGCTTACTTGGCTGAGTCGGCAGACAAGGAAAGATGGACCAAATATGAAATCATGATAATATCCTATCCAGATAACTTCTAGTTCCTTGGACTATATATATGCATTGGATTTTCCAGCAAGGTTTGTGAGTACTGGGTGTTGAAAATTACAAGATGCCTTCTGAAAACTTCCTTCATGTTTGAAGTTATATATATATATATATATATATATATATATATATATAAACTTCCTTCATGTTTGAAGTTATATATATATATATATATATATATATATATATATATATATATATATTTCCTCAAAACTAACTGGAACTATTTTACAAGCAGTTGGTGTTGAAATGTATGACTAGGCTCCTTGTGCTGCTCAATGATTCACTGGAAAAGGAAGAGTGCCCCACTATATCTGATGTACAATTCCTTAAATGCTATGAGCAAGAAATTTTTTGTTATACTTTGTGGCCCATGACACCAAAAAATTAATGATGTTAACTAGATGTTTTAGCAAATGTAAGGTACATCATCATTTAGATGGTTGTACATCTTACAGAATGTGTAGAATATCATTTACATATCAGTTATGTAGGTTTGAATTACTCCAGAATTCATGGACAATGTTGGTTTGAATTACTCCAGCAGAATTCATGGACAATGCAACCTAAATGAACCTTACACTTTGGTTCCAGACATGTATGAACAGGCGCTTTGCCATGCCAAACATGCAGAGGACACTTCCAGCACTGAGACGGATGACAACAATCCACAAAGAAAGAAGAAGAAACCCCAGAAGTATCAGCAGGAGGACTTGTGCAGTGGTGATGGTTAGTATAAACAAAGTGGTTAGGATTACAGCAGCTGTAATTATATGCATACATTCACGGACTATGATTACGGCACTTACAGAGCTTGTATACATATAATGAGTGATAGAGCTGTTAGGTTAGATTAATACCACTACAATTCAGTTTAAACCGTTAGAATTTAGCGGTTATGTTTGGTGGTATGGTGAGATTAGAAATAAGTAGGTTACGTTGGGTTAGATTATGGGTGCCGTAATCGTAGTTCGCGAGTTTAGGTTACGGTTGCCTTAATCGTAGTCTGTGAGTGTATACTTACAGCTGCCGTAATCCTAACCATGGCCTAGTATAAATTATGTTGATTGGTGCTATATCCATATTGTACTACCCAGTAGTCAAAGTGCTGCTTTTATATTTTAAACACCTGTCTTTAGTTAGATATAAAAACTACGAAGTATTTTGAATGCATGATTGGTTATACAGTTCAATTATTCAGCACTGATACTTGCTTCAGATGAAGACAAAAAAAGCAGAAGAGAAGAACCTCCAGCAAACTCATCATCCAAGCCAGGAAGACATGGTTTTTCTGGCTATAAGAAGCCTGTGTCTGTTAACCTTCCACGTCCACTAATTTCAACGCTGCAAACCACACGAATGGTAGGTGATTCATAAATCGTTAATTTTTACTTCTCTCTAAAAGAGAAAACAAGGTAAATATTTCATGATTTAACTATTGGTCCACCAACATAAATGGAATAAAGTGTTGTTCACTTTAAAAAAATTTCGAGTGTGGCACTGAACTTGATGAGGAACATGACTTCTGCTTTACTAATAAGATGCAAAGATTTTCAGCGTCTTGTTTATAAATTTTCTCTTCCTCAGATGAAGATGAACCTGGTGAACACAGGACCAACTTGTCATCAGCCACACCATCCAGGTCTTGGCCTCAACTGCCAGGTTTATGCCTTCAGCTAAGGGTATGTTATAACAACAGTTACCATAACAACTACCTCATGTATGTCCTGTGAAAAGTCAAAGATTTCCTTGAAAGTGTATCCCTGTTTAGGCTATTATTCCGAAGTCGTTACAGGAATATAATAAGTCCACACTCAAGACATTTCTTATAGCACTGTATGTGGCAGAAGTGCCTTATGATGTCCCTATTATTAAATAAATGCACGATTGAGAAGCCATAATGTTGATGGAAAGAGTTCTGAATTGTGGAATGTTTTAGTTGACTTACTTCGTACATTAACCTGCCCAGATTACCAAACTCTTACAGCAGAGGAAAGCTCCTTTCATGCCTTTTGTGTTGGCAAGTCAATATAGAGTTAGGTTATTTGTTTTTCGAAGTCCACTTATTTTTTATCATTTGCTTTTCCCACAGAAGAGAGAGACATGACTGACAGGCCTTGTTCATCCACGCCAGCGGCCAGTTCATACAAAGACAGACGTGCCTATACCTCATACCAATTAATCTGGCCAGGCATGTATGGCAACACTGTTCTAGCCGAGATTCTGATTGGCCGGAGGTGTTTGTTGGATTTCGTTTTTGCTTAATCTGATACTCTCTTTATTATCAGATGTGATACTGAGTTTGTCGACAATACAATCGTCAAAAGCAATAAGCCATCCGTTATAGGCTTAACAACAACGAAATTTCCGTAGGAAGATAGAGATACGAGTGAGCAAAGTATGATAAAAATCCAAGCCAAGGTCAGCATTCGAACAATTCCTTTACATCAACAACAGTCCGTAATGTAATAGAAAATTAAGGAAACCTGCTTGATCTAAGCATTGATGTAACACATTTATAAGATCAGTCTGCACCCTTAAGTCGTGCCACAACTTTGAACAATTAAAAATTCTAATGAAAAGACAAGCTCTGCGGGAAGGGAGGTTTGAAAAAATCGCGAAAACCAACGTATAGGCTAAAGGAAAACTATTTCATTATAACTCCTCTATTATCACAGTACGGACTGTTCTAAAAATTTAAATGTGTGTTGTACCAACGCCTAGAGAAAGCAAGTTTCCTTAATTTTCTGTTATATTACGGAGTGTTGGAGACATAAAGGAATTGGTCGAATGCTGACCTTGACTTGGATTTTTATAATACTTTGTTGACTTATAACTCTATCTTCCTACGGAAATTTCGTTGTTGTTAAGTATATAACGGATTTCTTATTGCTTTTGGCGATTGTATTGTCGACAAACTCAGTATCACATCTGATAACAGAGTATCGGTTTAAACAAAAACGAAATTGAACAAACACCTCCAGCCAATCAGAATCTTGGCAGGAACAGCGTTGCCATACATACCTGGCCAGATTAATTGGTATGATGTATAGGAAGTTCCGTGGAATGAGGAGCTCACAGCCATCCACAGCTCTCAGTCCAAGTCAAATTTCTCCTGTACTGCCAATTTTCCAGAGGGAAAGGGGTGGCAGAACCTATGCCAATAATGATGGTAAGTCACAAAGGTCCAACTAGTAATTGAGGATGTATGTATATTTATCGAAGGGTTATATTGGAGGAGGGAAACTTTACTTTTGAACAATGAAGCCTTCAGTTGAGAAATGTGTTATATGTAATTTTCATTGCCAGCTTTCTCTTCAGCCAAGCTTTACAAATTTAAAATTAAACTAACCAGTTCTTCTTCAAAATACATAAGTGTTTCCAATTAGATAAACCCAAGAACGATGAGAAACTCTGCATATTTTATATATAATTTGTCATGCTTTGCATTATTGACATTTTTTTATTTATTTTTTTTAGAAGACAGAAACTTGCTTGGAAGACCACAAATGTCTTCAAGCACAAGGACTGATGCTCATAGGTTAGACCCAGAGGCAGGAAGGCCTCAGTCTCAGGCTGTAGGAACCAGTCAGTTACCTCAACTGAGGGGAAGTTTACTAAGGGAGACTGCAGACAGAGTTTACGCGGATGAAATTAAGTCAGTACAGACTGGTTGTATGTTCTGTCATGCATGTCTGATATTTATTTGTTTACTCATTAGGAAATGTGCCTTTTGAATTCTGCATCATTATGATCATGTTCATTTAGCAGTATTTTGTTCACAAAGGCTTTTTATTTTTGGACAGTTTGTGGATGTTCTAAATTTGTATGGTGAAACCTGTCCAAACAAACATAGGGAGTGAGGACAGTCGCAACTATTTGTGCAGTATTGTTCTTGTTACTAGTATTTCTGATTGACTTTTGCAACAAAAAGATAATCCTGGGTGTTGGGAGGACCTTGTACATAGTCAAAACCTGAATCCTGACCCTTGACCTGACAGTAACAAAGTCACTTGTTCAATTATAGAAACAACCCCTCCTTGCATCAGTTTCCTGTCAGCCAGTAGAGTGCATAACTTTTCAGATCCTGCAGTGGACACTTTTCCACAATTTTTAAAAATTTTATCACCACTACATAATTTGGCACACACACACACACACACACACTGCATGTTAAATGTTGTTGTTTCCATCAATTATCTGTTGTCTTTGGACTGTAATACATTCTGTAGTAAGACCAATTCTGAGTGCTACTTGAGGTTTGGAATTAGTAAATGCTATATCATATGCAACAATGCAGTGTGTTATGTGGAATATGGAAGTACTTCTGTGTCATATATGGCAATAGAGTGTATTGTATTAGATAAGTTAAGGCTCTGTTTCATATCATTGTACTTTTTGTTACAAATGCGAAAGGTCCATATTATTGTCTTAGAAAAACAATCTGGAAACTGCCAATTCAGAATGTTATGTGAATTAATATAGGCCATGGTATTGTTTTGCTTGTCTCTTAACCCCTAAACCGCGGGGTTGTTATGGCGCTCCTTGCGTGTCCCGCGGGGATATTCGCGCTTCGGCAGACTTTATTTGGCAAAAATCAATTATTATTCCTAGAATATTATAATTATATATGCATATGGCACATACCTTTAGCTTTCTCCTGGGATGTTTGTTGAGCCTTCGTCGAGTACCATAGGACTTGTGGAAACTTCTGAAGTTGGGTAACGAAGTCTCCACTTTACACTTCCCGACACCCTGTAATATGATTACCACAGCCTGATATTATCACTAGAAACACTGTTCTATGATTTTCAAATAGTTTGGAATCCATACTCCCCCCAAAGAAAAAAACAGTGTGAAAGCAATGAAAATTATGAGCGTGTACCAACTTCCCACGTGCGCTAGTTCGCCGCTGGTATTCTGTCATTTATTATTCATAAAAACACTCACACTATATTTCTATTACTATATAACACTTATATATATCTGCAGTCTTTATCCATAAGTTTCCTTCAGTAATGGTAGTTTATTGTCACTGTAGGCATTCAATTTCTCATTCAGTAAAATACTTAGCATTCACTTTCTCGTCCTGTACACTAGCACTGAGAGCGAATCTGTCACTTTCACTTTCATAACTCATAGTATTCATACATGCTAGAGTGAAACTTTCACTTTCATTACTCCTAGTATATTTACTCATACTTTTATATTATTACTCATTTACATTTCTATTTACATTCTCTATTTTATTTAGATTATTTACATTTCTATTTTATTTACACTGTGTTATGCACTGTCACTCGCAGTAACTTATAAAACTATTTTCCATTGTTCACTTATATTTACATTCATTGCTTTCACTTACTGTTTACACATTATTTACATTTCCACTTGTACTGTTTTAGTCACCAAAAAGTTCGTAGTCACTGTCCATCATTTTCTTTGATAAATTAGCCAGTTCACGTTCCACAGCAGTCACTTAGCCCTTTACCCCTTTCCACACGAGGTTTAGTAGGGGTAGAGGTCACAGGGCCCTTTGCATGGGGCTAAAAAGCGGCGGAAGTGGACAGGTGCGAATCCAACGTGGTTTCACCTTGAAAGGCAACAGTAAACTGAATGCTGTGGTGGCCTAGGGGCAGTGAACGGCTGCCAATGTCAGCATGGTGACAGCTGCTAATATAGGCTATATGCTGTGAAATGATTGGCAGGAAATCTACAGTAGACAATACATAATAAATTAGGTAGTTCCAGGTGAATGTAAATACTACTTAGGCTTCTCCCTTCCTTTCTTATATATATTTTTATTACGAGAATAGATTATACAGCATATTTCAAGGGGAAATAAACAGGGAAAATTAACGAACAAGTTTACGTGAGGTGTTGTCAGGTGATAATTAGCCAATTCCAGGTGTATGGTATTATCACTTACTTTATTTCTTTTTTGTATATATTATTTTGTATAAGAATAGGGCATAGGGTTTATTTCAATGGATGAAATCAGTGGAAAATTCCAGGGAAGATTTACTTTGCGCAGCACGGCTGGGCAGGCGAGAGGAGAGGGTAATGGAGGGGAGGTAGGGAGGGGAGTCAAGAACGGGGAGAAATGGCTAAATTGTCAACAATGGATGGGAGTACAGATGACATTAGGAGTGCTGACTAGTGTTGGACATTGGCAATACTGATAGATGATACAAGCCACCACTTGGAAGCCCGGGCGAATTCAAAATAACACAGAATCACAAAAGTGACTCCCCACGGTATGATCCCTTGCTCCCAAGCGTCACGAAAGTGATGCCCCGTGGTTAAGGGGTTAAACACACTTTGGACAGGTACAACCTGCTGGACGCGTCCAGGTCAGTACTGTAATATCCTATGCCTCTCCAGCATGGCCTCGTATCCCCTCCAGCACTCACTACAACACTGTACAAACCATACGAAACACTGCTTGCGAGTTGCCACTGGTTGCACCAAAACCACCCCCATGGCTCACCTACACTCTGAAACTAACGTCCTACCAGTTAGAGAATCTCTTGACATGGGAGGCACGAAGTTCTGTGCAACAGCCTGTGAATATCTTGCAGACACCTTCCACTTCTCCCATCTGCTCCAAACCATATTTATCCAATCGCTCCACTTCTCTCCTATATTCTGCCTTTTTTCTATCCTCTTGCACCCTTTCTGTCCTCCTTGTATGTATGTATGTGTTATTATTATTATACTAAACACTTCAAAGTCAGTGTTAGTTTTAAGTATGTTGCCAACAAACTAATATTTTTTATTTATTATATTTTGTAGCAACCGTGGCTCAGTGGGATAAAGTGCTCCACTCTAGCCGAAGGGTCAGAGGTTCAAGTCAACCCAAGGGTCATTGGTAGACATCAGGAAGAGCAACCTCTCATAAAGTGCTACATGCTCCAAACCTAAGTGCTCTACCCAGGGTTAACACCATAGCCCTTATCAACAAAAGGGGACAGTGGGAAAAAAATGTGCTTGCAAATTATTTTACAGTAATTTAAGCTAAGATTACTTCTAGAATAACACTAACTGCTCCTCCTTGTCCCCAGCTAATCCTGATCCCAAAAGGACCCCCAGTGGAAATACACCACAGAGGCCTTACTGGGTTATCCTTGGTTGGTTTCAAGCATGGCTGGTAATTATATACACTTGTTCGTTGTTTAATGTGCCACTGTGTCTAAATCCTAAACCGATTATTGTTATTATTATTATTATTATTATTATTACTCATCCGGACCTCCTTTCCCACCGTAGGGCAGGTGAGGAGTAGCAGTGTCCAGACAGCCCAAATTTGCCCAATCCATGGGCCACACTTCCATTCGCTCACCACTGAAGCCCCCGGAATCCTGGCTCTATCTGATATGCCAAAAACATTCAGCACATTTTGTAGCTTCACATAATTAACGTATCCGATAGAGACAATCCGGATTCTGTCATGTGCCAAATCCATGATCATGCACTTCTTCTCACAATATTCATCCAGCAGCTCGATCTCATGGCAGTCCCCTAGCCTCACTGACTTCCAAACCTCTCTTCCTCATACACACAAATCCACCATATCCCACCACCTTTTTGGCCTACCTCGCCTCCTTCCTCCTTCAACTTCGCTCAGATATACCATTTTCACCACTCTCTTGTTATCCATTCTCTCCACATGACCATACCATCTCAGTACATTCTCCTCGATTCTGGTGTCCAGAGACTTCCTCACTCCACATCTTTCACAAATCACAGTATTTCGTATCCTATCCACTCTCTGTACTCCACATACATTCCTCAGAAGTCCCATCTCCACAGCTCTCACTCTTGACTTTTCATTTTCATGCCACATCATAGTCTTACATCCATATGTTAAAACCGGCACTAACACTTCTTCATGTAAGCCTCATGCAGCTGCAACACTCAAACCTCCATTTCTTATCAAGGCCTTCATTGCACCAGCTACTTTCCATCCTTGTGTCTACTTTCCACTTCTTTTGCACATTTTCCTCTCTTTTCTGTCACTGTACCCAGGTATCTGAACTCTCACCAATTCCAGTCTCTCTCCATTCACTGTAAAATCACACAGGGAGTCACCTTCTCTCTCAATAACCATCACTTTACTCTTTTTTACATTTACTCTCGAGGCATGATTCTCACAGACATCAGCAGAACTCTGCGCTAGTCTACCAAGTACTTGTCTGGTATTTGCAAGTAGTACTGCATCATCAGCATACAATAAACGTGAGATATCCCATCCATCACCATTCGTTAACAACGCCATCCCTCTCTCCATTACTCTTGTTATTACTTCTCGTCACCCCATTCATATATATAATGAACAGCCATGGGGACATCACACAACCTTGTCTCACGCCTGCATCGATCGTGAACCATTCACTTAGATGCCCATTAACCTTTATGCATGCTTCACTACCATCACAAAAACTATTGCCAGCACCTAGCAGCCTACCATCTACACTGTACATGCGAAAACCTTCGACAATCCTTCTCTTTATACTTTGTCGTATGCTTTTTCGAGATCCATGAATGCCGTAAAAACCATATAGTCCTATTCACAAGCCTTCTCAACTATCTGTCTGACTGCAAATATTTGATCCACACATCCTTTATCATTTCTAAAGCCACCCTGTTCATCACTTACTAGGACTTCTGATATCTCTCTTTCTCTGTAATAATTCTTCCATACACCTTCCCTACCACACTCAGTAAACTTATGCCACGATAATTCTTGCACTCACTTCATTCACCTTTATATACGTGCTGGGGTACAATCACACCTTTTTCCACTCTGCTGGCACAGGTTCACTCATCCATGCCTTCTTACATATCTCCAACAAGCACTTCATTCCGCTCTCTCCACGATACTTAACCATCTCTGCATACATCTCATTAACCCCAGCTACTTTTCCATTTTTCAGCCGCTTCACAGCACTCTTAACCTGTGCGAGTGACAAGTTTCCTGGCAGTGCATTCCTTCTCTGTATACCCCCCAAACCAATCATGTTTACAGTGGGTCTGCTCTATATTCTCATTCATCAGGCTTTCAGATTATTCTTTTCATCTGGTCCTTACTTCATCCCCATAGGTTAATAATAATCACTTGCATCCTTCACAACTCTTCCACTGTTCAGTTCTTCATTTCTGCATCTCTTTCCAGAAAAACTTCATATTTTCAGAGTAGTTTGCTTTCATTTTCCTTCCTAGATCACCATTTACCAATTTTTCCTCTTCACTAGTCTCTTTACGTGCTTCTTGCTGTCAAAATATTCAGTTCTTATTTCAGTTGAACCCATGTCCTGTAACCACTTTAGCCACTTCTTCCTCTTTTCCTCCACTGCTCGCTTAACACGTTGACCGCTTATCGGGCCATCGATATACCGAGCAGAAGTTTCCCCCTCAGCGTATTGGTACATCCTTGACCCGAATGTCCCTTTTCAAAAACTTTTGAAAACGTGAGTATATAATCAATATTTATTTCCATTTGCATTTATTAAAGCTACAGATGTGCTGCAATGGTATTATTTAATACAAAAATACTTATACATAGGTAAGTTATTGATTAATAATCAGCTAAAAATTTATTTGTTTTTCGTTCATCATTTTTTATACAAAATCAGTTTTCACACAATACAGTTAGCTCAAATGCATTATAATCAATATCATAGAAAGGCAGGTATCAAATATAACACTTATGAATGCATTTCTTGTATAAAAAGTAAAAAATCAACACTGTTTTTAAAAAATTGAGATAATATTTCATAAAATAAAACATAGTTCCAAGATGCACAAGAAGCCTGGTAACAATTTATAAACAAAGTAAATGAATTACATAATGTAACAGTAAGTAACTGTAAAGGAAAATACTGCTAAATTAAAAAAAAATCTAAAAATTTTAAATCTTATGATAAATGAAGGTTATATAAAACATACAAAAATAATTACCTATTACTCGTAATTTGCAAAACTGAATATCCAAATATCTAATTTTTGCCCTGTATTATATAACCTATTAGTATGAAGCTGCATGCTTTTCATTGAAACATGAAATACAAAGGTGGGGTTGTCCATCACACCCAACACAGAAGGTTGATACTCTCCTTGGAGAGAGAGAGAGAGAGAGAGAGAGAGAGAGAGAGAGATGTGCAGCTTATTGAAATAATAAGACATATTTTATAGGTACTAACAGGTACCCTATATACATAAGAAAATACACATTTTTCTAAAGTAATGAAATGGTACATCAATGCACCAATTCGCAGAGCAACAAGATATCATCAGTAGGTCGCTTATTGGTACCCAGATGCACCGAGGCAACCTCGGTACATCGATGCACCAATACGCGAGGGGAGAAAAATATATTAGTGGTCGGCAATTTGGTATACATATGTACCACGACTTTTACTGCTGTAACCAATGCACCACCCTCTAAGAGTGAATCATACCTCCTCTCCCTCCGAAAGTCCAACGGACACTGGCAGGGGAGCGAAGTGAAGTTGACGCTGGGAGGGCGAGAGTGCAGGGTTGCTAAACGCGGCGAACATGTTAACCTATTCATCCCACCATAATAATTAACCTGTCGCATGCCAGCTATTTTTAGCCCTATGGGTCGCCCCAGTGCCGGCCATTTTTTGACCTTTTTTTTTTTTTTTGGCTAAAATGATAGATTTTGATGTGGAAACAACTAATTTCACCAATAAAATGCTCATCGAGGCTCGAAAACGGTTTTATTGGGTACTGCATACTCTTATACAGGTATAACCGCTCTCTTATGCTCACCACGTAGGTGAGAGAAAGCCGTATTCTGTGTAAGGTATACTCAGGTATTTATGCTGGGAAGGTATAGCAATGTTCAGTACACTTTTCTGATTACTTATTACTACAACATCTATCACAGTTTGCATGCCTTTCTCACTGTGAATGCATTAATCTTACACTTACTTGAAGATACGTACAACCTGACTTCATTACGTATAGTTCTGGCACTTACAAGAAGCTATTTACAACTTGACTTCACTATATAATCCTTACACTTACAAGAAAATATTTACAACTTACACTTACATGAAAATATTTACAAAATGCCTTCACTATGAACAGCACTGGGTGAGGCACACAAGGAGAGTGAGGCAGAGCGAGCTTGAGGGGGGGGGAGTGAGTGAGTGCATGGCCTTGACAGCCTGGGGGATGGTAGAGGAACAGTTACCATACATACCTGCCAATTTTCACCTGTGAATCTTGAAAAATGCGGTCACAGTGAATTTTTTAATTTTAAACCGTTTTAAAATGGCACTGGCACTGGCCGCGGAATTATGTCAGACCGTTTTAACCTGCCGCGTGCTGGCTATTTTTAGCCCTATGGGTCATCCCAGTGCCGGCCATTTTTCGACCTTTTTTTTTGGCTAAAATGATAGATTTTGATGTGGAAACAACGAATTTCGCCATTAAAATGTTCACCGAGGCTCGGAAATGAGTTTTATTGAGTCCTGCATACTCATGTACAGGTATAGTCGCTCTCTCACGCTCACCACGTACTTGAGAGAAACCCGTTTTCTATGTAAGGTATACTCAGGTATTTATGCTGGGAAGGTATAGCAATGTTCAGTACACTTTGCTGATTACTTATTACTTCAGCATCTATCACAATTTGCATGTCTTTCTCACTGTGAATGCATTATCTTACACTTACTTGAAGATACATACAACCTGACTTCATTACGTACAGTCTTGGCACTTACAAGAAGGTATTTACAACTTGACTTCACTATATACTCCTTGTACTTGCAAGAAAATATTTACACCTTACACTTACATGAAAATATTTACAAAATGCCTTCACTATGTACAGCACTGGGTGAGGCACACAAGCAGAGTGAGGCAGAGCGAGCGTGAGGGGGGGAGCGAGTAAGTGTATGGCCTTGACAGCCTGGGGGATGGTGGAGGAACAGTTACCTTACATGGTTGCCAATTTTTACCCATGAATCTTGAAAAATACTGTCACAGTGAAGTTTTTTATTTTAAACTGTTTTAAAACGGCACTGGGTGCGGCATTATGTCAGACCATTTTAAAACGGCACTGGCATGCAGCGGGTTAAAACGGCAGTGGCACAGGCGGGTTAATAATGATATTATTATTATTATTATTATTATTATTTGTGGTAGGTGGGGCACTCACCATCCACTCACTTGATGTAGTGCTGCTCTCGGGTGTCTGCCTTTTCCTCTCCTCC
Source organism: Coenobita brevimanus (assembly GCF_032717465.1). Taxonomy (NCBI): domain Eukaryota; kingdom Metazoa; phylum Arthropoda; class Malacostraca; order Decapoda; family Coenobitidae; genus Coenobita; species Coenobita brevimanus. The sequence goes on along the minus strand of NC_137053.1, from coordinate 29,541,883 downwards.
GTCTTTCTTTCCATCCATCCTCTTCTGTCTTCCTTTCCTTCATTCTTTCCTCTTTCTTCTGCCTGTGGGTGACTTTGCACTCCCTCTTGTGTCTTTCTTTCCTTCATTCTTTCCTCTTCCTTCTGCCTGTGGGTGACTCTACATTGGGTGACAAGCCAAATAGTTTCCTGTACACCAGGAAACCATTGACTATGCTGTGTGGTAACCATATAACCAAATTTTGGCTCCTGGTGGTTTAGTGGGTAATAACGGTGCTCCAATCGGATTGAGCCGATGAAGGTTTATATCCAAGGGATGATTGGGATTTATTGCTCACGTAATGCCACTCAGGGATGAGTGAGGCTTGTCACTCTCATCTTAAATACCAGAACCAACTTGCCTAGCCCCGAGCTCCTACGCTCCTCATGGGGCAACGTAGGATTAGATAATGGATGGATGGATGATGATGATGATGATTATTAAGACGTGACAAGACTGTATACACACTGAATATACTCAATACCAGTTGTATTTTTAAGAAATTTCTGTAAAATAGAAATTTAATGAAGAAAAAACTCTCTTTGCTTATTCCTTTTCAAACATACATACATAAATATGTGTTGGTTTTGGTAAGTTTTATAAAGGTTGCTGCTTGGGTACATAAAGTTGTGGCAATGTTGTCTGAAAGTTGCAAAAAATGTTATCCTGCAACGTTGTGGCAACTTTAAGAAAACCATAGATTACATTGTCACAACATAGTGCCATAATGTTGTGGCAACAAAAGCGCAACGTTATGGTAATGTTGCTGCATCGTAATATTGTTTGCTGGGTACCTCCAAACGCATCTGGTCTTGCAGGAACAGCATCGCCACTGAAGTGATTTATTTTTTTTATTTTTCTATTTACCTATCTTTATATCAGTATATTTACACATAGATATATATTGTTATTTACATGACCACAAATGGCAAGGAAATACAGTAAGTACAGCTTCAGTTTCCGTTGCTAGCAAGAGGTGTAGCGTGCATATGTGGTTTCTGAGAGGACTATAAATAAAACCAGATGTAATTTTACAATAGTAATTGGAATAAAACCAAAAAAGCATACCTAGCAAGCATAAAGATGTTTGTTCACTATGGGAAAATAACAGTTAAGTGACCACGGGTGATGGCAGTTTAGCACATGGGTGGGTACACCGTAGTTTTTTGCATTTTTCTCCAAAACTATGAGGTTTAAGAGAAATCTGATTACATCTTGAGAAAGCCCATGAAATTCTGCATAAAATGATGAAATAAAAAAACATAACACTGCTGAGAAAAGTTTTTCACTAGGGCACCCTGAATAAAAACTGTTGTCTATCAGTAAAAGTTTATACTTTTTTGCTTATTACACGAAAACCACACCTTCCATCAAAATGTCAACTGCACCATCTAAAAGCTAATAAAATTCTCTTTCAAATGATGTGTAACATGTAGAGTTATTTTAGTAAACATTCGAGCTATGATGTTGGGAAGTGAGATGAATATTTATTCACACTGCCCTAATGTATGTAAAGCGTTTTTTTTTTTTATTTGCATGTGTAGAAAAACCATCGACGAATAAGAATATGTAGGTTATGTGGCAAAATAAATATGTTTGGGTGGCGAAAATAAGCCGAGAATACACTTTTTTTGGAGCGTGCAGTGGGCGGAGGGTTAGAGGAGAAAGCTTTTGTGTCATGGAACAAGAAACTTATTGATACTTATCGTGAGCAAAAGGGTTAAGTTTGATGAATGCTTAATAAAACTTAGCATTGTGTCTCTTTATTATTCGTCTTTAGTCGTATGTCACACATGCTCTAATTCGACTGGTGTGACAATGGCAACATCCTCCTTCATTTATCCATTTTGAGAGGATTATTCGATTGGACTGCCAGATGAGTGGGCTTTGCAATTTGCTGTTGTGCCTCCCGGGCTGAAAATATCACCACAATATGTGCAACACGTACTGGCAGTATATGTGACTGTGATGTTAATATTCCACTTATACTGGAAGGAAACACACACACACACACACACACACACGAGGCACCGGGGAGACCAGACGCAAGCCGCCACCGCTCCATACACGGCCAACTTGGCCAGTGGCATTACCTAAATTAGTATCTTTATATAAGTCAAGCTCTGTACCAGGTTAGACTAAATGGTGTTCTAATAAAAAAAAAAAAAAAGTTTTAAGCAAGATCTGTTCAAACAGAAAAGAAAACAAATTAGAGTAAGAAAGCACACAATCAGCTGATCTTTTGTTTTGTCTACAACTGCCCCGGGGAATGTAAGTACCATATGTGCTTTTAGTACTGCAAAATGACCACATACTTTAGTAAAGCACGTTTGGAAAAGAAAAGGGATAAAGGCAGAAAGCAGGACGATGATTTCTACCAAGAACTGGTTGAAATGGAGACTCACAATAAACTAGTGGAACGAGTACACAGGATAGAGATGGGTTTTCAAAATGAGATTGATGAAATTAAGAAACAGATGCATTTGCAAAAGGAAGAAATAGAAAAATTAGGAAAGGAAGTCAACAGGAAATACACAACCATAGATGAATTGACAGTAGAATTGGGTTCACTTAGGAGAAAAATTAGTGAAATGGCAAGCACAGTAGTCAACCACGAGTGTATTATGGAAGAGTTCAAAAATGATACAGAGACAATTAGGCAAGTAAGCAGTCTGATAGACCAGAGCAGTGATACTGAGGAGAAGATAACACAGGTGAATGAAGCTGTGCAAAGCTACAAAAATGATGCAAAAACCACTTATGCTGAAATGGTGAAAGTAAAGAAAGACTTAGATACTAGGGTGGAAAAAAAAAAAAAAAGCATTTAAAAGGAAGTGAAAAGAATAATCCAAAACAATCCTAAGTTAGTCAGAGATTCAGTAGATATCAACAAATCTATAGTAATCACTGGTATAGAAGAGGAAGAAGTAAGAAACAAGATCTCAAGAGACAAAAAGGATATGGCAAATGTAATGAGCATATTGAAAGAAGTATCAGAGGAAATCTGTAGTAAAAATATAGAGGAACACAAAAGGTTAGGGAAATACGAGAGAAGCAAGTCAAGACCCCTAAAAGTAACCTTACAGAATGTAAACACCGTGGAGGAGATACTAAAAAATGCAAAGAATCTTATGGAAAAAGAGGAGTTCAAAAATGTATGGATAAAAAGATGCCTGACACAACAGTAACTGGAATTACTGAAAGAGAAGTGGGAGGAAGCAAAAACAAAAAACGAGGGAAGATCAGAGGAGGAGAATACATTTTTTTTTTTTTTTTTTTTTTTACAAAGTAATAGGATTGCAGGTACGAAAGTGGTACATAAACAGGAGGGAATAAAAAGAAGGAAGGTAGTAGAACCAAGTCATGACAAGTATATAAACAAGATGATTAAGTTGATGTACTCAAATATGGATGGAATGGTATCTAAATTATTAGAGATGAATGATTATGTCAGAGAAAATGAACCACCAGGTGGTTCATTTTCTCTGACGTAATCAGTTAGGCATATTATATTATAATATGCCTGACTGAAACAAAATTAACACCAAGGATATCAAATGACATCCTAGACTTAGAGGAATATAATACACGGAGAAGAGATAGGAACTTAAAAAATGGAGGAGGAATTATAATATTAACTAAGAAAAATCTAAAAGTCAAAGAAATAGAACTAAATATACCCTCACAAGTAGAACTGATTACAGTAGAGATCAATACATCTGAAGGGAAAGTAATTGTAGCCAATTTGTACATGCCACCCAAGTCAAACACATGGGAAAGAGACAAGTATGAGGACCTGGCAGAGAATACAACTCAGAGTTTAAGATCATTATTACATAAAATGGAAGAGAAATCGGAAAGAATTATACTAACTGGAGATTTTAATACAAATATAAATTGGAATACTCTAGATATAATAAGCCAAGAAAGCTGTTGGGACCAAAAGCTCCTGGATCTCGTGTAAGAGTTTTTCCTAACACAACATGTAAGGGAAAGCACCAGAAAAAGGGGACTCGACCTACCCTCAGTGCTAGATCTCATACTTACTAGGCAAGAAAACGATACTGACAATTTAATATACCACCCTCCATTCGGCAAAAGCGACCATGCAGTACTAAATTGCAACTTCAGGATTGCATATGACATAGTTAACAACAATGAAAGTTACAAAAATAGCCTAACCTATAAAAAGGGAAACTATCATGACCTAAAGAAGTACTTCTTAGAAACTGCTTGGGGAAAGGAGCTTAGAGGACAAGATTTAAAAGCTATATATAAAAAATTCTCTGACCTTTATGAAATGGGAGTCCAGAAGTACATCCCAAAGCACAAAGAAGCAGAAAAGAAAGAAATGGTTCAATACAGAATGCAAAAAAGAAAAAGAAAAAAGAGATTTTTTGTGGAATAGATACAGAAGACACAGTAGTGAAAGGGCATATAATAATTACAAACAGGCAAGAAACGATTAAACAAGAATAAGGAGGGAAGCCCAAAAAACAGTTTGAGGAGGATATCATAAATAAAAGTAGTGATCAACCGAAGCTATTTTACAGCTACATCAGAAACAAAACCAAAGTAAAAGATAAAATACAATCCATTAAGGACGAGGGAATCACCTGTACACAAGAGAAGGATATTTGAGAAGCACTAAACAAGAAATTCCAATAGTTTTTACAGAAGAAAAAATTTTTTGAGAGGGATTATGTGGAACATGCATACCCACACATACTACCAGATATAAAAACATCAGAAAAAGTAATACAGGAGAAGCTAAGTAAATTAGACAAAGGAAAAGCAAATGGCCCTGATGAAATTTCATGTTGGGTACTACGTGAATGTGCAAAGGAGTTAAGTAAACCATTATTTTTAATTTTCAAGAAATCCTTGAGTCAAGGCAAACTACCTGATATTTGGAAGAAAGCAAACATTGTTCCCTTATTCAAGAAAGGGAATAGACAAAATCCACTCAACTACAGACCAGTATCACCAACCAGTGTTGTAAGCAAGGTATTAGAAAAGCTTATAAGAAAAGCTTGGGTAAATCATCTAGAAGAACACAGTATGATAACAGAAAGACAGTTTGGTTTCAGAAAAGGAAAATCATGTGTTACTAATCTGTTGAGCTACTATGACAGAGTAACAGACACATTACAGGAAAGAGAAGGATGGGTGGACAGTATCTATTTAGATTTCAAGAAAGCATTTGACACAGTACCACACCAAAGACTTTTATGGAAACTGTACCATCAAGGAGGAATTCGAGGCAAACTGTATTGTTGGATGCAAGATTTTCTCAAAAAAAGGGAAATGAGAACAGTACTAAGGGGAAAATACTCACAATGGAAAGAAGTAACAAGTGGAGTATCACAGGGCTCAGTGCTGGCACCAATCATGTTTCTAGTGTATATAAATGATATATACAGTAACATTGGAAATGAAAGCTATCTAAATATGTTTGCAGATGATGCAAAAATACAAAGGAGAATTACTAACACAGACTCTTGGAAAGGGCTACAAGAAGAATTAGATAAACTTCATGAATGGAGTAATACATGACAAATGGAATTCAATGTGGACAAGTGTCATGTAATCAAGTTTGGTAAAAGTGGAAAAAGACCTGATTGGGATTATGCATTAGGAAATAAAACCCTACACACAGCAGAAAGAGAGAAAGACCTAGGTGTGATTATCAATAACTGACTATTTCCGGCTGACCACATCAGCGAGAAGGTACGGAACATGTATACACTGCTTGCAAATATGAGAATAGCATTCACATACATAAATGAAGACATGCTAAGAAAGATAATATCATTCATCAGACCAACCCTGGAGTATGCATCAGTAGTCTGGAGTCCTTATCTCAAAAAGCACATAGACAAGATTGAAAAAGTTCAAAGGGCCGCTACAAGATAGGTACCAAGCCTAAGGGATCTGAGCTACGAAGAAAGACTACATAAACTGAATGTACTAACACTACAGGAAAGAAGGAAAAGAGGTGACATGATTATGCTATATACAGTAAATGCATATCAGGGAAGGAGAAAATAGACATAAATGATTACTTAACCTATGGGGAAGCATCAGCAAGAGGATACTTATGCAAAAGACGGCATAAGAAGAGAGGTGATAAAGACGTAAGGAAATTTAGTTTTCCAAATAGAGCAATTGATCAGTGGAATGCACTACCGAATGAAATAGTTTGTGCCAAAACAATTCACAATTTTAAGGATATGTACGATAAATATAGTTTAAGACACGGGACAGTACGAGCTTGAGTCTTTCCTGTAAAGATACAATTAGGTAAGAACACACACACACACAAACACACACACACACAATGAATTTTGCCAGGTTGTACCACAGAGAGTGAACAAAGCCATGTTAAATAGAGTACTTATAGTTTAGAACCCTTTTAGTCTTTCCTTACTGATCTAAAGATGAAAAGAACTCATACAAATTGTTACATTTTATAATTCACAAAGTCGGTGGTTAAGCTGGGGAAAGTTCGGATGCAGTGTGTGCGTAGCCTAAAGTTAAACTGGAAGTTCTCTCGAGCTAATTCTCTTCAACCACTTTATTTCCTAGTTTTTGGTGCTGTGGTAAATATTTTTGTCCTCGGGTGACGCAGAGGTCTTCACAGTGAACTGCAGTAATATTCCATAAAATGAAAATGAAAAGATTTATGTGCATCGACTGCACGTGGGTAATAAGAACATCCGATTTTTCTACTGTTCTAGTTTTCCCTCATACAACGAAACAATAGTTAGATTTACTGTCCAGGACTCTACTTTTGATAAGTTGACATCAGGCTGTGGTAAAGAAGACCTTACTCGTATGTTTCATGGTCAGCTTGGGAATCGAACCTGGTCCCTCTCGGTGCGGGTCACGTGTGCTTCCGATTATATACAACCGCTATCTCCATAATGGCCTCTTGGGTGACACGCTGTCATAAGTGATTAATGTAAGTGTTGTACTAAATGATTATCGGCATTGTGAAAATGGGATAGATGTGGTTAGTAAATGTGTTGTGTGAAAGGCGGCATTACAATGAGAGTAGAGCTGGCTGTGTGCGAGTTGTACCTTATGATGGTACTTGTTTAGATTAAAGTAATGGCCATGTCACTGCCTAGGAAATTGTCAGTGTGTATCTTTGCAAAGGGAAATTTCTATGAGGTGTATTTAAAGTCGTTGTTTAAGGGGGATACTGTTTTGTTCGAGATAGTGGATGACTATTATTTTTATTTCAGTCTGTTGATTATAGTGAATATACACTACCTTAGTGTGTGAAATTGCAGCTTTTGTGTGAATGTAAACTTCCTACAAAGGAGCGATCGTTGGGCTATAACTGCCCATCCTTGGAATTACTATATTCCTGGGTAAGAGGATTGTGCAATTCTCATCCTGCTATGTTGACTTTGCAGATAATACTAAATGCACCATAGGACTGGGGTGAAATGGCAGCCAGCAGATCATCGAGGTTATATTGTACGGATGACCCTTTGTGACCCAATGTATAACACAAGTCAGTATAGTATGTTAACTTATAAATGGACAAATATTCACAGGTGGATGTAACAATAAAATAATATATTGAAACAGACTGCCATTATTGCGTATTACTTCACGACTCATTGACAATCTATGCATAGCCTTTGTCATGGGGACTTATTTTTTTTTTCTTATATGGATTTATATCTTTCACTTCTTGCTCCCCCATCCGTTCACCTGCCCTTAGCTTCCTCTGCCTTGATCATTTCATAAAACTCGCCTTTTTTCATCTTCAGTTCATTCACTTCTCTTGCACTTCCATCTTCTCCCATGCATCTTCATTCTGTTGCCCTCAGTCTTTGTCTACTTAAAACGTTATCTCAGTCTCTCCTCAATATCTGTCTTCTATTGTGTCCTGCCTTTCTATTAAATGTTCCTCTTTTTTTTTTTTTTTCTTTTTCTTGACAGGTCCAGCTTGATCGAATCTTGTCCCTTTCAATCAACCAAGCAGCAGACGATTTTTTTAAAGCAAGTATGAGGCTACAGAATATGGAGGAGTTGGATAGTGCCCTCAGCAACCTATTTAATGCAAGAGGTCTCTCCCAACTTGAAATATATGGTCTGGTGGTAGCATTACCTTAAAAAGTAATCGCCAAACCAACTAGAACGTAGGACAGTGCTGCCACTCTTATTGATATTATTTGGTGTAATGCACCAAAGTCAGTAAGGCAAATATACTCATGACTGATGTCACTGATCAGTTCCCCATTATTATGTCCATGAAAATAGAAAAACAAGTGTGTAATGACCAATGTATCATGATAAAGTACAAGCTTAAAGGTAGCAAAATTGATGCTGATTTCTGTCGCTTGCTGAGCGAAATAAACTGGGAGTCAGTGATATCGGGAAGATCTTGTAGCGATTCCTTTGAAAAACTGAATGATATACTGTGTAACATATACTGTACGATGAGTCCTATGCTGCCGTGGAGAGAAAGGTTAAAAGCAAGTATTTAAACAAACCTTGGATCACAGGTATCATTAGAAATTCTATAGTACAAAGAATATTATTCAAGAAATACTTGAAGAAGCCTATCACTTATGGAGAAGAATAGAGAAGATATACTGTAGAAGTACGCTAAATAAAGTAATAGCAAATGCAGAAGCGGAAAATTATAAAGAAAAACTTACATATGTATGAGTAGCTGGTGACAGAAAGGAAACTTTGGAAAATCTTGAACACATTAATGAACAAAAGCAAGACTAATTCTGGTGAATCTTACATGGTCAGTAACAGGCAAACTATACTGAACCATCAGTCATACTGAATGCTTTCACTGCACATTTCTCTTCCGTGCCTGCTGAACTTAATAGGAAACCTCCAAAAATATCTGATAATGCTTTTGAACAATTTTTGCTAAATGAATTAAATATTACTTTTACCTTTTTATCTTCTACATCTCCCCCAAAAGATAAAAACATTGTAAACAGTTTAAAAATTGCAAGCCCATGTTATGATGGTTTACCTATGGCAGTACTACGAAAGAATATTGATGTGTTAAAGAATGTTCTTTGCCATGTCTACAGTTCATCACTTTCATGGGGTATTTTCCCAAATATCCACAAGATAGCAAAGACAACTGCATTGCATAAGAGTAAAGACCCACAAATGTTAGCAAACTATAGACCAGTTTTGGTGCTAACTGCAAGTAGTAGGATTATTGAAAAGCTTGTAGTTTTACATTTGACAAATTATTTGGAGGCGAATGACCTTTTGCATATTCATCAATATGGCTTTAGGTCTAGCTGTAATATAGAGATGTGTGTAGTTTAGCTTTACTGAGGTATTCTACATAATTTTGACCAAGGTAACATGACTTTAGCAGTGTTTCTGGATTTACAAGCATTTGATTGCGTGGACCATAAAATTTTGAAAGAAAGTTGAGAGTATATGGGATAAGGAAATACAGAATATAACTGGTCATGCAGTTACCACCCCAATCATTTACAGTATGTCATTTAAAGAGTGAAAGTCAATTTTCATGTTATAAGCACAGGCATACCTCAAGGGCCAATTTAGTGTCCTCTGCTCTTTATACTGTACTTTATGAGAATGATGTTTTCAATGCTGTTACTAGTGGACTAGTGCTATTATATGCTGATGACACTACTTTTTATTTTTCTGGTTTTGATTATAAAATCAGAACCATGGTAACTAATGAGTTATTTAGACTCAATACAAGGTTTATATTAAAAAATAACTAAATGAAAAAAAAAAAAAGAGATACATGCTTTTTAAAAGGATTTTTTTTTTATTGTGATTGCAACCGGTGATAAAAAATAATTTTGAAACTGATTGAGTATATTTCTTTAAACTTTTAGGTTTGATAATTGATCACAAACTAGTTTGGAAATTGCATGCAAGTTGCCAAAGAAGCAAATTATCTCACTTTGTTGGGATTATTTACATGTTCCGTGGCAAGCTTACCCAACATGCACTATATCTCCTATATTTTAGCCTCATTTTTCCTCACGTACTGTATGGAAATATTTTGTGGTTTTCTACTTACAGAACTGTTCTTCACCTTATTGAATTAATGCGAAAGAAACTTGTACGAATCATGACTTTTAACAATAGATTTTCACATACCCAACCTTTGTTTAGAGAGTTAAAAATTCTTGATTTTATTGACACGGTCAACTATTGTTCGGTTTTATTTGTTTATAAAATAAAGTAATCAGAGTTTGCTACAAATACCCTGAGTGACCTTGAGACAAGCACAGCTTTTATTCCATTATAAAAGTTGTCAGCTTTGGAATTTACTGCCATCTGAATTGAAAGAGGCTTCTTCCCTGTTCAGTTTTAAGAAAAATGTATAATTCTGTTTTCTATAACAGTATCAGTAGACTGCCATAAAGCCTATTTTTTCTTTTTTTTCTTTTTGTATTTTTTACTCCTGTTATCAGTATTCTATATTAGGGTTGTAAATGCATATATATTAGTACTGTATACTTATAACTTGTTTTCTTTTATAACTAACACCAACTGACTTTGATTATATGAGGTGCTACCCAAAAGTTTCAGTAATTTGAAGAGAGGGAGCCAACCATTCGCAGTTTTGCCTAGCAGGAGTCAGTAGCACCCCTTGTGCGTCAGTGTGGCCCTGGCCGCATCTCTGAACGTGTTGCTAAGCTATGTTTACTATTGTAACGTGGTGTGTAGGTGGTTTGGCGGTCTTGCAGTGGTGGACCAATAGCGCGCAATGTCTAGTTCATATTGATCATTTTCTTCAATATCCAAGGGATTGTTCACAAGGAATTCATCTCACCCGGTCAGTTTCAGTGGAATGTTTTACTGTGAAGTCTGAGGGAGAACATCCGCCGCAAATGTCCAGAACAGTAGAAGAACAAGGACTGGGTCCTGCATCATGACAACGCCCCCGCCCACACATTAAATTGTTGTCCAGCAGTCCCTGGCTTCCACTAACATGGTAGTCATTCCCCACCCGCCCTATTCATCTGACCTTGCCCCCTGCAACATTTTCCTGTTTCCCAAGCTGAAATTGCAACTGAAAGGGCTTCGATTTGACTCAGTTGATGAGATCCAGACAGAATCGCAGGAGATGCTCAAGGCCATCACTCTTGAAGTCTTCCAGGGCTACATGGACTCGTGGAAAAAACGCTGGGACCACTGTATACATGCCCAAGGGGACTGCTTCGAAGGTGACAGTGAGAACTAGGAGGTAAGGTAACTTATTTTCCTACAATATTCAAATTACTGGAACTTTTGGGTAGCACCTCGTATAATGTGGAGTCTGCTTGATAACTCAAGTTACCAGACTTGGCTCTGTTTTCTTTTTATTTATGAATTTGCAAAATGTTTATTTGGAACTAATAAAACTTTGGACTTTGAACGTTGGACTTAATTTTAGTGAAGGAGTTATACCCACTTATATCGTATTTTTTTTCTTACTTTCTACTCTGCTTGCCTCTCTTACCTGGATCAACTTGCCTTCATCTGTTCCTTTGGCTTAAATATTTAGATGCCTACAAGCATCTAAGTATCTTGCACAGTTTGTAAGCTAGTAACATACCAAATTATAATATACCGTACTACCCTTCTGAAACTGTTTTAATAAGATTCTTTCCAAACTTGGTAGTCAAAGGGTTGATTTTTATTTTTTACATTGAGTCCAAGGTCAAAGTCACATACCAAGGACAACTTAACCACCTTTATTCTGATTCAGACCAAACTTGGTATATTAGCTGAGTGTATGGATAAGAACGAAGAGAATCGGTTTTAAAAACAATTGGTCAGCGGTCAAGGACATAGGATGTGAACAAAGTTCGACCCATGTGTGTCTGTATGTATAAACATAATAACCATAAACAACTTTGGTCTTATACAGTCCAAACTTGGTGGATGGCATGAGTGTCAGCCAAGGGGTTAACCTGTTGTTCTTTTAGAACAACAGGACAGATGTTGCTGGTAAAGTCATATGGCAAGATCAACTTAAACAGCTTTTCATTAGACATAGAGAGCCATTGTGAAAGAGGTCAAGGTAAGTCTGGGATGAAAGGTTCGAAGATCGCAGGTAATATCAACCTTCGATCTGTGTGTCTTGTGGTGTACTAATATTCACTCTAGTAGCATCTGCTGTGTTTGTATGCACTTGTTTTTCTTACATTGCATTCTTGTCCAAATATCTTTCTCTTCTCCCAACTCCATCCCTTTCTTTGACATTCTTCCTGGCATACTCTCATCGTTTTCCCACATTCCTTCTCTCTCTCTCTCTCTCTCTCTCTAGTAGACTGTAGCACCAGTCAAGCAGGGCAGTATTCCCAAGGTGGATGGAAAGCTGATGACAGAGAGAGCTTGAGCTCCCGTTTTATCAGCCCTCGGGACTTGTTCCTGACCGTCCCCTTTTGCTGAACTTTTTCAGTGTCTCAGTAACACAGAGGGTAGGCCAGAATGCTCTCTAATACGAGCTTCTCTAACTACCAGCACCAAACCACATGCACAGTACTCACTACACAACCTTTTTCAAAATTAAAAGAAGTAAAATGGCATCATCCAATCATGCCTCGGAGTCCCCGGGGGGGGACCATAAATGCCCCCCACCATCCGCCCCTCTCCTGGTGATGACTCTACATGCCTGGAACCACTGTCTGACTCACTTCTTCTTCATTTCTGCAACATTCGCAGCCTTTCTCTCTGTTGAACACCACCTCTCCTCCTCTAAACCTCACCTTCTCTACCTGACAGAGACTCAGCTGTCTGAGGCAACTGACAGCAAACCCTTTTCTGTATCCTCCTACTTTCTCTATACTCATTTCAAAGCCAAAGGTGGCTGCTGTGTATATGTACGCAACGACCTATCTTGCTCTTGTGTTCCTGAACTTGATTCTTCTGAATTCTCTACTCTTTGGCTTTGGCTTTCTTGTCATTCTCTGACTAAATAAATCTGCACTGTTTACGTAGCTCCTAATTCTACCGACTCTCAAAAATTCTTTGACTATCGTACTTCTATGATGGAACACATTCTGTCCATTTCTCCTCTCTCTGAACTCACCATTCTAGGAGATTTCAGTGTTCACCATCACCTTTGGCTCTCCTCTCCTTTCACTGATCCACCTGGTGAACAAGCCTACATCTTTTTTATCCTTAATGACCTAGAGCAGCTTGTACAGCATCCTACCCGTTTCCCTGACCGCCTTGGAGAGAGCTCCAACATACTTGACCTCTGCCTTACAACTAATCCTTCTGTTTACACTGTTAACCTTTTCTTTCCGTTGGGCTCCTCCGATCACAACCTTATTACCTTAACTTGTCCTATCACTCCAGTACGGCCTGCGGACCCTCCAAAGAAACATCGTCTGTGGTACTTTGGAGCTGCGGATTGAGAGGCCCTCAGGCAGTACTTCTTTGATTGGAATGATTATTGCTTCCATGGCCGGGAGCCATCTGAGTGTGCCTTGCGCATTGCAGAGGTTATTCTCTTGGGCATGGAAGCATACAATCCTTTCTCATATCTTTTGACTAATGCAAGAAAGCCTTGGTATAATCACGCTTGTTCTAGTGCTGTCTGCAACAAGGAGAGGGCCCATGAAAGGTACCGGAGCCAGCCCACAACTGAATCACATCTTGCTTATATTTCTGCCCGGAATTGTGCTAAGTCTGTTCTTTGCTCTACAAAAAATAATTTCGTCCGTACTAAATGTTCTCAACTCTCCAACTCGAATTCTTCCCGCTGCTTCTGGCACCTTGCTAAAAACCCTTCTAACAACATTACCTCATCATCCTTCCCTCCTCTTTTCTACTCTGGTGGCTCTTTAGCTATTTCTTCTACTGATAAAGTAGATCTCTTTACTCAGACTTTCTCCTCCAATTCCACCTTAGATGATTCAGGTGCTGTTCTTCCATCACTTCCCCCCTTGGACTTCTTCATGGCTGACATTAAAATTTCTTCAGCTGATGTATTTTCTGCCATCACTGGCCTCAATACTAACAAGGCATATGGGCCTGATGGAGTCCCTACTGTTGTCCTCAAGAACTGTGCTTACACCCTGCCTAGGTAAACTCTTTCGTCTTTGTCTTTCAACTTGTACCTTTCCTTCTTGCTGGAAGTTTGCTCTTATTCAGCCAGTCCCAAAGAAGGGTGACCATTCCCAACCCTGTAACTATCGTCCAGGTGCTTTAACATACTGTGTCTCAAAAGTTTTCGAGTCCATTCTTAACAGAAAATTTTAAAGCATCTTTCCTATCACAACCTTCTTTCTGATCGTCAATATGGGTTCTGTCAGGGACACTTCACTGGCGATCGTCTCACCTTCCTTTCAGACTCCTGGTCATCCTCCTTTCGAGACTTTGGCGAAAGCTTTGCCATTGCACTTGACATCTCAGAAGCTTTCGATCGAGTCTGGCATAAATCTTTACTTTCCAAACTACCCCGTTACGATTTCTGTCCTTCTATCTGTGCGTTCATCTATAGTTTCCTTTCTGGTCGTTCTATAGCTGCTGTTGTAGACGGCCATCGTTCTTCTCCTAGATCTGTCAACAGTGGTGTTCCTCAGGGCTCTGTCCTATCACCAACTCTCTTCCTTTTATTCATCAGTGATCTTCTAAGCTGTACATCTAACCCTATCCACTCGTCCGCTGATGATTCCACCCTTCACCTTTCCATTTGGTTCCTGGAACGTCCATCTCAGCAGTTACTTCAACAAACAAGGGATGAGGCTATGGCACACCTAATGTCTGACTTGGCTCGTATCTCTGAGTGGGGTAAAAATAATCTGTTTGTTTTTAATGCATCAAAGACTCAGTTTTTACACCTATCAAACCGTGAAAATCTTCCACAGGAGTACCCACTAATGTTTAATAATATTCAGCTCAATCCTGCATCATCCTTGAACATGCTTGGCGTTTCATTCACTCGGGACTTATCTTGGAAAGATCATATTACTGAGACAGGTTTGTTCTGAGGGAACCGCAGCTTATACAGGAAAAGCAATATAGGCGTCTGCATTTATGAAAAAAACCCACCTTACCCTAAAAAAATTGCCACAAAAGGTTTCTCAACTGTTTATTGTAGTATCAAGTGTGCTTAATAACATATCAAAAGTCTACCACAGTCTGACCACGAGAAAGGTCTAATTTTCAAGATGGCGTCGAGTAGCCTGCAAATCCTAAAAATGCCCATTATTCCTTCATAATTCATCCTAAAAATGTAATTTTGATGGATAACCCCATGTTTTGAGGATTTAGGAATCAAATTAGCATATTTAAATAATAGTAAAGTGATTACATAGTTACAAAATCCAAGATGGCGAACCAATAATGGCAACTAAACTATGAAAATACCCATTACTCCATTATTCATCCTACATATATGATTTCGATGTATAACCCTATGTTTTTGGAATCTAGGAATCCAATTAGCATATTTAAATAATAGTAAAGTTATTACATAATTACCAAATCCAAGATGGCAAACCAATATGGCCGCCTAACTATGAATATGCCCATTACTCCTCGATTATTCATCCTAAACAAGTAATTTCGGTGTCTAAGCCCATGTTTTGGTAGCCTAGGAATCTGGCTTGTTATAAAAATGTGACATGATTACATGATTGTGAAATCTAAGATACAATTTTTGTGAGACTGTTCATTATTATTTATTTACTGACTTTATTTACTAATGAACTTCACTTTCGCATCTTTCCAGGACTGACCATGAGTGCTAGCACTGTAAACCAAGAGACTTGGCCCATTTGCCGTGAAGATTTAGATGTTTCTGATGTGGTTGAACTTCGTCAAAATGGAGCTGATGGAATTAATAGTGCGAGTGTGCAAAGAGGAGATGATGTAGTCGTTTCAACTGGTGAAAAAGTACACATAACATGTCGAAAGCTGTACATCAATCCAAAAGACATAGAAAACAAGAAAAGGAAGAAAGTTAAGCCACCAAAGAGAAGTGCCAGAGTATCATCCAATCCTTTCAACAGCCAAACGGATTGCCTTTTTTGTGGGACTACAGTAACACCAAGAGGTTCAAGCTTTAGTTATGTAAAGACCGATGCGTTTGTGCAGACCATTCTTGAGTGTTGTGCTAGTCGTTCAGATGAATGGGCCTTCACTGTGAAAGGCAGAATTGAATATTATGGCTGTGATCTACATGCTGCAGACTGTATTTACCATCGCTCTTGCAGTGGTAATTTCCGGTCTGGCCTTAGCATACCACTACAGTTCCAGAATGTCCCAGAGGCAAAACGCAGAAAGTCAGGCCGGCCGAAAAATGAAGATCAGGAGCAAGCATTCATGAATGTTTGTTCTTACCTTGAGCATAATGATGAAGAACAATTGACAATTTCACACTTACGATAAAAAATGAAGGAATTTCTGAGAAATACAGATTCTGAACCATATGGAAATCGGTACCTCAAAGGAAAACTGAAAGAAGAGTACGGGGACAATGTTCATTTTACTGAAGGAGAAGGCCTTTATGATATAGTGACAATGAGGGAAGAGACATCACAGATACTGAGATCTTATTTCAACATCCAAGCAAAGGACGAAGAATCACAGAAACAGGCGATAATTGAAACAGCGGCACGACTCATTAAAAGTGATATCAAGTCTAATGTGCCATCCCTTACAGATCAGTATCCAAGTGCAAAGTCCCTCAAGCTTGATTCTGCCCTTTCGTTTGTTCCTAACACTCTGAAGACGCTGTTGAATGGTCTTTTCGTGGGAAAGGAGACTAGACGAAAGGTTGCAAGGATAGGACATGCAGTTGTCCAGGCAGTTCGACCACGTGCTGTTGTAGCTCCATTACAAATTGGCCTTGCAGTCCAGGTACATAATTTGTATCGGTCACAGTTCTTGGTGGATACCCTTCATGAAATGGGATTTAGTTGTTCTTATAAAGAAGTCTTGCGTTTTGAAAAGAATGCAGCGGATTCAGTTGCTCCAGACTTGTTAGTGGATGACAGTGATTTGCTTGACATGGCACTTCTTTTTGCCGGGGATAATGTTGACCACAATATCCTTACTATTGATGGCAGGGGGACCTTCCATGGAATGGGGATCATAGTAGCACTCACCCCAGGGCGAAAGAAGGATCATGTCATCCAAAGGAAAAATGTTATGAACCTTGATATTTCAGTTAAAAGTAAAATTCCAATAACTGAACATCGCTTCGCTAAACATGTGCGCCAAACCATCATGTTTGAACAACTCCCGGCACTGGTGAGCAGTGATAAGACAATTGATGTACTGTGGGAGCTCTCACTAAACTTCAAGCAGGAAACCCCTGGGTGGCAGGGAATGATGCATATCATTCATCAAGGATTAGAGCACCCAGGCCAATCATCAATTGCATTTTTGCCTATGATTGACTTGTACTTTGGGGACAAAACATGCATTCTGTCCACGCTTGACATCATTTGTGATCTCGCTTTCAAAGACCATGCTCCGCCCATTATTACGTTTGATCAGCCACTGTTCTGGAAAGCTGCAGAGATCATCATGGACGCACCACAGAGTAGCCACTTGAAAAGCATTGTCTTGATGCTTGGATGTTTTCACACATTCATGAACCTTCTTGGTGCAATAGGCACACTGATGGAAGGCACAGGCCTCAGGAGCATTATGGAAGTTGTCTATGGTATAAATGCCATCCAGCATATGATGACTGGAAAATCAGTACAAAGAGCTTTCTGTGGACATTTACTGGTGGACAGATGTCTCAATTACCTGGTTGTGTCAGATATGATGAAGGATAACCAACAGTTTGAGACAATGGTAGACCAGGTGGAAGAAACATACTCATCTTTGGTGGCGAAAGCAATGACTTTGGAGAGTGCTGTAGCATCAGATATGTTGATCCAGATCAAAGATATGATTGACACAAAGAAGGCAGAACTTAGTACAAAGTCAAAAACTAGTCAGCTGTGGATAAACTATCAGAGAATGCTGCAGACTGCTCGAATGGTGATCAGAGCAGATTGCACAGGATCTTGGATAATGCACTTGCGCGCAGTATCAGATTGCCTGCCAATATTTGCCGCTGCTGGGCACTACAACTATCTGAAATCTGCATATTTCTATGTCCAAGAAATGTGCCAACTCGAGGCTAGACATCCTGATGTATATGAAAAATTTTCTAGGGATTTCCATGTGATCTGCCGCAGCAACCAGTGCTGAGCAGGCCTTAGCTCTGACCTTGTGATCGAGCAGACATTGATGCAGTCCTTAAAGAGCAGTGGAGGCTTGATTTATGGAAGTGGAATGACTGAAGAAATGCGCGCATTATGGACCATGTCCATACCCATCACATCTGAGTACAACAATGCCATGCAGGAATTCAATGACCTCACCTACACGACCAGGGAGCAACATCGAGAATCAACAGAAGCAAGGATGAAACGAGATCACTCTGACCTGGAAAAGATCAAAGAAAAGCTATCCACATGCACGCCATTTTCTCCAGACCCATCTCTGAGAAACATCATTACTGGTGTATTTGCCATAGAGGATGAGAATGTGCATGAATTTGAGACTGTTGGGAATGAAATTATTGAAAATATGGTTGGAAAACCTGTTTTTGGGATCTCATTCAAACGGAAAGACCGCGCAAAAACCCTTACAGATGAGTCCACCATCAAATTTCCCCAAGGCCGAACCATTGATCCTGCTCTGCTGTTCCAAAGAGTTCTGGATTTGTCAAAAACCCGAGACCTTTCACTGGAAGAAGTAATGAGCTATGAGCTCAGCCCATTCCCTACAGCCCTGTTTGAAGCCAAAGAAATCTTTCGTAAAGCTGACAAGCCCCAACTAGCACATGCAGTTGCTGAGTATTCAAGCAAGAAATCAAAAGTAGCTGTCATGGATTCTGTGCCACTAACTGAACTTTACATCCTTGACGGTGGCTCCCTGGTTCATCGCTTGCCATGGAAAAAGGGTGACAGTTATGGTGCCATTGCACGCATGTATGCTGACTTTACCACACGCCATTACGGAAAAGCAACCGTAGTTTTTGATGGCTATAGTGAAGGTCCTTCCATCAAAGACAATACGCATCAGCGACGTGGGCAAAACACCCACCCGATCATCAGCTTCAATGCAAAAACTGAATTTGTGGGAAGAAAGGATGATTTCCTTTCCAGATCTTGCAACAAACAGGGACTTATTGATCTTGTAACTGAGGAACTAAAGAAGAAGGCAATGTTATCAATGACTTAGGGGATGCAGACATGGAGATTGTCAAGGCTGCAGTCAGGGCGTCACAGCATCAGCCCACGACCCTAATGGGGGAGGATACAGACCTGCTCATTCTTCTCCTCTATTGTGCTGAAGCAAACAATAGGGGCCTCTATTTTCGTTCGGACAAGTCCACAGTTCCCAAGGTGTACAATATCAGTGAGATGAAACAAATCCTGGGTAATGATATGTGTTCTCAGTTGCTGTTTACCCACGCCTTCACAGGATGTGACACAACTTCTCACATTTTCAATGTTGGCAAAAAGTCAGCATTTCAGAAACTTGTGAATGGTGAATCGACCATTCATACTTGTGCGAATGCATTTCTGCTCTCAAATCAAGCAAACAGTGTCATAGAGGACCTTGGGAGCAAGGCGATGGCAGTTCTGTTTGGTGGCAAGAGTACTGATTCACTTGCCTCTTTGCGCTACAATCTTTTGATCAAGAAAATTGTCTCCGCCAAGTCATTTGTTACCCCAGAAAGCGTTCCTCCTACCAAGTCCTCGACAAAATATCATAGCTTTAGAGTGTATTACCAGATCATGGTGTGGACTGGAAAGAAGAGTGACATGAATGCAGTGGATTGGGGATGGAAACTGGAGAACAATCAGTTTGTGCCGGTTATGACGAAGAAAACTCCTGTGCCAGAAAGCCTCCTACAGATGGTCCACTGTAATTGTAAAACTGCCTGCCGAACACGTTGTAGTTGCAGAGGATATGGACTACCATGCACACCCGCTTGTGGACAATGTCAAATCGAAAACTGTGAGAACCCACATAATCAACCATCGCAGGAGGAAGAGTGTGACTATGACTATTTGTAAACCTGGTTCAGATCAAAGGCATATTTCAGAAATATATATCATGAGATTTGTAATAACTTTTTTACCAATAATCAATACATTATGTTAAATATGCTAACTAGTTTTCTAGATGTCCAAAACAAAGGGTGAGGTACCAGAATAACCTGTTTAGGCTGAACAGTGATGGAGCCATTGGCATTTTTATAGTTTGGCGGGCATATTGGTCTGTCATCTTGGATTTTGTAATTTTGTAATCACTTCGCTATTATTTAAACATGCTCAATAGATTCCTAGATCCCCAAAACATTGGGTTAGACACTGAAATTACTTGTCTAGGATGAATAATGAAGGAGTAATGGGCATTTTCATAGTTTGGTAGCTATATTGGTCCTCCATCTTAGATTATGTAAGTATATAACCACTTCACTATAATTTTGATATGCTAACTGAGTTCCCTGATCCCCAAAACATGGGGTTAAACACCAAAATTACCTGTCTAGGATGAATAATGAAAGAGTAACGGACGTTTTAAGGATTTAGTGGCTAACTTTGACGCCATCTTGAAAATCAGACCTTCCTCATGGTCAAACTGTGGTAGACTTTGAATATGTTATTAAGCACACCTGATACTACAATAAACAGTTAAGAAACTTTTTGTAGCAATTTTTTGGGGGTCAAACCATATTTTCAGCCGACTAATACCAATGTTGCAACGAACAACATATTTATTATGTCCAGCGTTTCGACATATTCATCTATGTCATCTTCAGTGGATCTAAAAAAAGATTTAAAAAAAAAAAAAAAAATGTAAGGTATTTAAAATCCTAAAAGAATTATTTGAGCATGAGCTCATCGTACTTACATAAAAGAGAAAACGTAGTGTTAAATTAAAGGGGGACTTAACTGCACATTATATTTAGAGGTACAGCAGACACAATTGTTTAGGGCGGGTTTTCTTTTATAAATATGAATGGATTCTAGTATTCTTAGATTCTTACTGGTACATGTGTCTATTACACACATGTACCAGTAAGAATCTAAGAATAATTCTTCGCAGTAGATATCGACCCTCTACACTTCACGGGTTCCGGAAGTACGAACGGCTGTCAACCCAGTTGGAAAGAAGAAACCTTGATCCGCATTTTCTTTTATGTTGCGAGACTTACAGTGTGTTTCCCAACTTTCTTAGGTTCAAGCTGTACCGGAAAACTCTTTTGTAACTCAGAGCTGTATAAATCTTGGCAAGATAAGTTACTTAACATTGAAATAAGAACTAAAGAAAAAGAAATTAGGGACCGTAAAGTTTCACTTAGTCAGTCATGTAAATCCTTAAGCTCCATGGTGTCACGTTTAGACTTCTACTGTTTAAAGTATTTTGTTAAGAGAAAAGTAAACAGAGTACGTACAAATGTCGAGGTTCATGAAAAGAAATTACTTCGGCTTGGGGCTAAATCTGAGCTAAAATCATGTGATCCTCAAAAAGTTATATTCAATTACTCAAATGTAGAATTATCCAGTCGTGAGTCCTTTTTGTTATCTTTCGGTTAAGAATTTAACCTACCTGTGTTTTGGCCTAACTTTTATAAATACTTCACTGCTTTTGAGAATATGATACAAACATTTAGAGGATGTAAGCTCACTGAAGGGTATAACTTCAATTCAGTAAATCAGTGTGTTCGCAATATAGCATGTAAAGAATACTATGGGTTTAAAAGTTCTGAAGTATATTCACCTATTTTCACAAAGAAAGATTTTAGCACTTTCAAAGACTTGGGTAAAAATGAGGAGTTGGTTGTCTGTCGTCCAGATAGAGGAAGAGGGGTTGTGCTACTCAATAAAGTTGATTACATAGCGAAAATGCACGATATTTTGAAGGACTCCACTAAGTTCATTAAAGTCATTCATGCCGATTTAATAAAACTGAACATGAAAACTGAGGATAAAGCAAACAGGTTATTAAAATCTATGTTTATAAAAGGAACCGTTTCAAAGGAATATTCACAGTCTTTAAAACCTAGTGGCTCATCACCAGCTATTCTGTATGGATTACCTAAAGTTCACGAACAATCCATACCTCTTAGACCAATCATGGCTGCATGTAAAACTGCCTCCTTTAAATTAGCTAAGTTTTTAGTTCTCATCCTTTCAGATTTAACAATCAATGAATATACGGTTAAAAATTCATATGAGCTCTTTAACTTTCTCTCTGGATTCAGACTACCAACCTCCTCCTACATGTGTAGTTTTGATGTCACCTCATTGTTTACAAATGTTCCCTTGGATGAAACTATTGATTTATGTGTAAATTCAATTTTTAATGATACGGAAGAAATCATGGGTATGAGTAAAAAATTCTTTAAAAACCTGAATTCTGTTTGTGTTAAGGACTGCCATTTTATGTTTAATAACGAGGTGTATAAACAGGTAGACGGTGTGGCTATGGGCTCGCCTCTGGGTCCGACTATGGCTAATGTTTTTCTCTGCTTTTGGGAGAAGAAATGGCTGGATAATTGTCCTGCATACTTTAAACTCATCCTTTATCGTAGATGTGTGTATGACACTCTACTTATATTTCAAGATGAAAGCCATGCTCCACTCTTTTTAAACTACCTAAATAAACAACATAAGAACATAAAATTTACCATAGAATATGAAGTTAACGGTAAACTCCCTTTTCTTGATTTATTAATGCAGAAGTTAGATGGCACTCTGGTTATGTCTGTATATCGTAAGCCTACTTTCTCGGGTTTGGGTACTAGCTTTTTTGGTTACTGTCCATTTATTTTTAAGGTGAATGCAATTGGAACACTTTTGTATAGAGCTTATAACCTAATTTCAACCTACAACCTATTCCATAAGGAGGTCACATTTTTGAGGATTTTTTTTGTTAACAATGGTTTCAGCACTGCTCTGTTTGATAACTGTTAGAAAATTCTTAGCCAAAATTTACAATCCAAAGCAACCGGTATGTACAGTACAGAGAGTAAGGAGGAAATGTATCTTTCTCTACCTTTTCTTGGTACTGTATCAGAAAAGATATAGAGGGCACTGAAATATGAATCTTTTCTATTTTCTATCCCTCAAATAAGAAGTTCCGATTTGTTCATAGAGAATGATCTTAATATTCAATCATTTTTTAATTACAAAGACCGACGACCGGACTGCCCTCCGCTCGCCAGTCGTTTATGAATATAAGTGCCCTAGTTAAGCCGCTATACAGAGTATATTGGAAGCACAATACGAGCTTCTTCAAGCTTAAGGATTGACGAGCATAGAGGTCAGTCGAGCAGGTCAGGTCTCCCTGTGAGTCGACCCTCCTCACTCAGCGGTAAGGGACACATTCATATATATTTGTAAATACTTCTGTTGATCCAAAGAATTTCTGTATAATAGACACATGTACCAGTATGAATCTAAGAATACTAGAATCCCACTTCATTATTTATAAACGAAAACCCGCCCTAAAACAACTGTCTGTCTGCTGTCCCTCTGAATATATTGTGCAGTTAAGTCCCCCTTTAATTTAACACTACGTTTTTCTCTTTTATCGTAGGTACGTGATGAGCTCATCGCTCAAATAGTTCTTTTAGGATTTTAAATACCTTTAGGTCTTTTTTTTCATTTTTTTTTTTTAGATCCACTGAAGATGACAGTAGATACGAATATGTCGAAACGTCTGGACATAATAACTATGCTGTTCGTTGCACCAATGGTATTGCTTTTGCTGTATAAGTTGCGGTTCCCTCAGAACAAGCCTGTCTCAATATATATATATATATATATATATATATATATATATATATATATATACATACTTATATATATATTTATATATATATACATATGTATGTATATATATATATATATATACATATATATAGGTAGATAGATAGATAGATAGATATATGCATATATATAAATATATATATATATATATATATATATATATATATATATGTACACACAACTAAAGAAAAACTATCGTTACAGGGGGTCCGATGTGTTTCATACTGAACAACTCTGGCTGTCTCGCTAGGGTTGGTAAGCCTGACAGTGGGTGAGTTGCACAAATAGGGACTGAGGTAGAAATATGCATGGGAGAAGCAATGGATATAGCTTATAATAAATATGCAAACAAACACACTGCAGGGATACCAATGGAGGAGGCTCTTATCAAACCCTTCATTCGTGTGTCATTTTATATCGCGCAGGTGTAACTATAGTTTTTTTTGTTGTGTGTATATTATACATATATTATATATCTTCATATAAATGTATATATATATATATATATATATATATATATATATATATATATATGTAATATATATATATACAGTACATATATGTAATATATATATATATATATATATATATATATATATATATATATATATATATATGTATATATATAAATATATATATATATACATATACATAATATATATACATGTACATAATATATATATATACATATACATTATATATATGTACATACATATATATAATATATATACATACATATATATAATATATATACATACATATAAATAATATATATATACATATATATATAATATATATATATAATATATATATATAATATATATAAAATATCTATCTATCTATCTATATACCTAGGCTGCTTCCCCCAAGGAAAGGGAGGTAGCCGAGACAGGATGACTCACTCTCCATTTACTCATCCATTCAAACACATTCATTCGCATCTTAGCCCCAAAGGGGAGAACGGACAGATCCTCACCGCACCACACCGCAAGCATGGGTCAACTGGGCAATGCAATCAGTGACATCCGCAGCAGGGCCCGACAGCAGAACTGGTTTACCCCTGCCACATCATAACAGACCCATCCCCTTACTCCGCACCTGACCCCTCCAGACTAGCTGATCAGACCAAATGCGGGGAGAATATCCCCTCAGGGCTGCGTCAGTCACTATACTGTCATTCACAATTTCTCTCCATTTATTTCTGTCACGCACAGCCACTCTTCCTTGCTCAACAGACATCCCTCTCGCATCCAGCGCTCTCTTCAGCACTATCCATCCATCCTATTCGTTGGCTCTTCCTCCTCAGCCTTACACCTCTCACATCAGATCTAGTTATC